>NC_067241.1:18143233-18463233 GCF_019924925.1 Ctenopharyngodon idella
GCATAATTTAAAAACAAAAAGGGCCATAAAACATGCAAAATAGTGAAGTCAAAATTTAAACAGTACAATAGGGCGCTTAGTATAAATACTAGAACACTGACAAAAGCAAAAGGACAAACCCAGAGCCAAAAGGAACACAGAAGGATAAATTTGACAAAGCCTCAAATAGAAACAAAGACCATAAAAGCAAAATGGATATTCAAATAAAAATGTTCATTAATACAAAGGTATAATACAAAAATAAAAAGTAGCACTTCAGAAATATGGAGAGCCTTTGCAAACAAACAAACAAACAAACCATTAACAGCTTGTTAATGTTGGTTTAATAGATAGGGTTTGGGGCACCCCTCCGATATCTGAGCTTGTGGTTTGGATATGCACCTGCAGGTGATTGACTCTACACCGTTTTGTTGCTTACCAAGTAGTATACCTAACATTGGCTGATCAGAATAGCCATATTCTCCAAAGCTGTTAAGGAACATGTGTCAACCCAATAAAGACAGGAGTAGGAACATATTGATATCTGGACTCAATTTCAAAGATTTATTTAAAAAAAAAATAAATAAAAAAAAAACACTCCACATTCCCAAAGTTCAAAAAGCAAATGAGGGTAGAATAGCTTACCTATGTGAGTGCTGAAGTTGTAAATGACTACAAGCGAGGCCATCAAAGAACAGGACAACAGCAGCACATCCAACTGAAAAGAAACGGACCAGCTCATCTAGAAGACATGGTACATGTTAAGTTTATGACATTCAAAGAAGATGTTGCATAGGGAGTATATTTACAGGTATTTTCGAAGGAAACCTGCTCAATCTCCCTTCCCAGTTTATGGTGAAGGGCCTGCAAGAAATTGAACTTTTGCTAGGGGTCACTTTGTCCTGTGGAAAAATCCTCAGTCAAACTCATGATGAATGGGTAACTCAACATTGGAACTGCAAAATAGCTGTAAAAAGGTGTAGGAAAAGATGCATTTAAACAAACTACATAATTTTACACATGAAAAAAAAGTGCATGTGACAAACCGCACCATCACATTAGGAATAGAGTAGATCAGAAATAAGACGGAAATATGAAATGCCTTATATACAGCCTTGGTCTGTGAATTTGCACAATTCATTTAGGGTTCAAAACTAGACCACATAAAAGACTTCAAACAAGTAAAATCACAACTGTTTTGCAGTATAAATGCAGTCAATATAAAAAGGCAACACTACAACCAGGTACTAAAACAAGGAAACCATCTTGCATCAGTCTACAAATGTGACGAGCACAAAAGCTTCAATATAACAATCAAATAGAAGTGGCAAGGACATAAAAAGGAACAAAAAGACAGACATAAGAGCAAAAGTCAGTAAATAAAAGCATAAATTCAATGGGGCACAAAGGCTTACATTTAAAGGATCATAAGTCATATAGGCAAAAGCATAAATACTAAATGAAACAAGGATCATACAAAAAGGAATGCATAAAGGAAATAAAGAAAGGTTGAAATAAAAAGGGGCACTAAAAAAAAAACATAAAGAGGTACATAAATAAAAAGAAGCACAAAAGGCTTAAAAGGAAAGGGGCAAATTCTAAAATGCAAAGTAACAAAAAAGAAAAAGCATTTGTGAAAAGTGCTGTTCCAATAAATTTGACTGACAAATACAAATGGGGTAAAAGGCATGAATAAGTGATATACAGCAAAATAAATAAAGAGGTATGAGTGTATTAAAATGAATAAATGCAAAAGGGAATACAACTAATGTAATGTCACCAGGCTCCCCGTTAAGCCCACACAGCGATCTCACCTGAATTCTAATCACCTGCGATTGTTCCCAATCAGTCCCTGCAATCAGCTCAGCATATACAAAGAGATTTAAAAAAAAAAAAAAAAATCGTGTCATGTTTATACACTACACAGTTCTACTCACCTTGTTAAGCTCCTTGTGATACTCTGTGATTCTCCCTGTGTGCTTCAAAGATCTCATGAATCCTTTCCGACAACCCCTGTTTAAGACTCCATTGGAAATTTCCTATATCCCCCCCATTGTCTGTCCACCAACCTGGAATACTCACGTGCAGTGGACAACGAGGTGTATGCTTCACCGCTCTGTGTCCAACACCATCTCTAACCTCATAAAGAACAAGAGACTAAGTTATTCAAATATCCATCTCCTGCAAACTCTAAATAGTCTGCATTACCTGCATGTCTGTCTCCATTTTACAAACCGGTCAAATCTGCTGTGATTCACTAACATCTGCCTTTTGAGTCTGGTATCCCTTGTCAGTAAATGGGCACAAATGCTGACAAACAAAATTTAACAGCACAGTCAGACAGAAACAAACACTGCAGAAATGTGGAGACCCTTTGTAAAATCTAGTCTCAAACATTATAACAGCTTCAAATGTGTAAAGAAGACGCAGAGTCCAAAGTAGAATCCATTGCAGAGGGTTTTTTGAGCAGCAGCAGCAGAAACAAACAAATATCATTAGACAGGCAATGGGTCAATACCAGAATATCAGTCCAATCCGTGAACATACACAAGGGATAATCCAAGGGCAGAGTGGCAGGCAGGCAATAGGTCCAAACACAGATATCAGTCCAATAAGACAACCAAATCAGAAAGGCAATCAAAGATGAACAGGCAGAATCATACATGTGGTTGGCAATCGAGAAAACAAGGAAACCGCCCAGTAAGACACTGTAGCTGGCAATACAGATTCTCTGGCTAAATAGTCACCAAACAGGAAGTCAATGAAGAAGCGGCAGAGGGAGCAGATCTCAGTCAGTAGTCAGGAGATGGCTCCCTCTGCTGGCGTGGCGTTACACAATGTTAATTAAATAAAACACCAATATCAACCACACGTTTTGCTTTTTAGTGTGCACTGTTAAATACACATCTAAAACAGCATCTCTTATCACCAATTTTTATAACCAAGTTTAGGAGCCCCCATCTGATATCTGAGCATGTGGTTTTGCACCTGGAAATGCACCTACAGGTGATTGACCAACCAATTTTTAATATTACTTTGTGAGGAGCAGAACAGTGTAGAGTCAGAGGATGCATTGAAGGAAGGCAACATTTTCTAACAAACCTGTTGGGGAACATGGCTCAACCCAGTGAATATAACCCACAATATAAAGAACAAAAAGACCAGGAATCAGTTGAGCTTCAAATTAGTTGACAATTCACTCAAGAAAGCTTCCACCCTTCAAGAGCAAATGAGGCTGAAAAACTTAATTCGGGATAATGTGGTTTATTGATGTGAGAGTTGAAGTTGTCTGACTAAAAATGAGCTGCCATCAAGGAAATGGACAGCAGCATATCCAACTCTTTGATGTTAACAATTCAAAAGGAGATTGCATGAAGAGCACTTGCAAGTATTTGATTTAAGGAAACCTGTTACCTCTACTATCCCCAGTTTTTGTGTCAGTTATAACCATTCCTCCATTTACAAAAGGCACAGCTATAATATATTTTAAGCGAGGAGCCCACCAACCACACTTAACATATGCACCTAAAATTACATTAGACCAGGACTGAAACTAAGGAAATATGACCACAGAAGTAAATTATCATGCGTTTATCTGGTACTATGGTGGCCGAGAGAGCTCAATGTGCTGCAACTGAAGAAAACACATGCAAATAGAAAAAACACCAGCAAATAAAGGAAACATCTTCATCAGTTTGACAACACATGTGCTGCAAAAGTTCACAACACATCCAAATACAGAAACGCGCTGCAAAAGTTCACAACACAAGCAAATACAGAAACAGACTGCAGATACTCACAACACAAGCAAATAGCGCTGCAAATAGCACATACCAGGCCCGGCAATCTCAAGCCCCCCTCTGTGATGATCTGAATAATGATGATGATGATGAGGCTACTTTTAGAATTAAATTAATATTTTAATTTGCCCCGCAATAATTTATAGCGCATCACGCATAACCGACGCGCTCTAATAAGTTAGCTAACTCCTCATTTAAAAAACAACTTGTTTAACACCTACATCTCTTCTCATTTTTTTCACTACGTATGGGCCACAAGAGAAATATTAAGAAATAAATTAATTAAATAGTGTTATCAGAACATGTTGAAGTAGAGCTCTCATCGTTTTTAGTTTCACTTTCTGCAGTAAATAATTGATTGGGATTTGAGACATAAAATCAAGTAAATTATTTTAAAAAAGCTTATTTATTATTAATAATTTATTAATAATATTTTTTTACGCAAAATAATACCCCAATAATACTTGTTGGGAACACCAACAAGTAACATACCTGGCTGGGACCGCTTATTGTTCAATGTTTACTCTTCAGTGGTGTGCACCTGAAAAGTGAGTTTTGTTTATCTTAACATCCTGATTGTATGTGCATTGTGAGCAGGCCTATTTGCAGCGTGTTTCTGTATTTGGATGTGTTGTGAACTTTTGCAGCGCGTTTCTGTATTTGCTTGTGTTGTGAACTTTTGCAGCGCGTTTTTGTATTTGCTTGTGTTGTGAACTTTTGCAGTGCGTTTCTGTATTTGCTTGTGTTGTGAACTTTTGCAGCGCGTTTTTGTATTTGCATGTGTTGTGAACTTTTGCAGCGCATGTGTTGTCAAACTGATGAAGATGTTTTCTTTATTTGCGGGTGTTTTTTCTATTTGCATGTTTTTTCTTCAGTTGCAGCGTGTTGAGCGCTCTCGGCCACCATATGAAACAGTTTGTACACAATCCAAAAATGAACAGATGAGGTATAATCATACAACCCTTGAAAAAAAAAAATCACTGGCACAGCAGTAACAAATCGACAGACTTAGAAACCTGCATGAATGAATCTGTTTAACAAAAGCAATGTAGCAATTGAACTTTAATACATAAAGTAATACATCCTTTCCATTCAACTTTTGGCCCTCAGCAATAGAACAATAACAAATAATAACTATTTCTTTACACATTGAAGCTGTCAAAAATCATTTCAGTACTCCTTGTGTTCTCTAGTATACTTTCCTTAAGATCGAATCTTTCCCAACAGTCCTTGATTGCCAATCAAGTAGGCATGAAAGTCTTTGCAAGACGTGTTTAAAGTTGTTTTGTGTACACAGAAGCCCCTGCTGTTTCCACTCGAGCTGCAATATCGAAGAAAAATGCGATATGCCGTAGGCTACCTTGTTAAATAATGCAATATTCGTTATGCGATACGATATTGCTTTAAGTGTGTAAAATCAAATTAAATTATATTTAAAACTATTTAAAAACTGAAAATGATAAAACCAATTTATATGTTTCACATTCTTTCTGGGAAGAGAAAGCATCACTACAACTTGACCATCAGTTTTATAGCATTCAAGTAAGAAATAAAGAAACTGCATAATCAAATATAAAACTAAAACAGCATAGTCTTCACATGAAATAAATATACATTTTCATAAGATTCATAATAAACTAAAGTTACAAAAGTTATTCAGTCAAGAGCAGTGAGTGATTTTCTCTTTTTCTTTTGTTGTTTGACAGACAGCAGCAGGTTTACTGTATTAGGCTGCTTTCACTTTAAGACCTAATGCACAGATCCTATTGATACGCATCCGATATCTTTCCCAACAGTTTCATTTAAGACATAACTGACTGTGTTTATATAAATACTTGTCAAGACATAGCTGTCTGTGTGTGTATTTAACCGTTTGAGTATAATAAGGGCCGGAAGAGAACTGAAGGGAGACACGATTGTAGAAAGCAAAAGATGAATCCCGGACATTTTGGGTGATTTAGAAATCCCAGCCGGAAGCAAATTTTTAGGTCTAAAAAGAGGACATGTCCGGGAAAAAGAGGACGTATGGTCACCCTAACTAACATTATTTAAACTCCGTTACACATTGATAGAATTTGATTGATTCAACTGATCCATTTGCTTCATGATTTGATTAATTGTTTGCAAATGATTAATTCATCATTCATTCTTTCTTTATTTTCCACCAGGTTTCATGAAGCCTGTCTTTAGCAAGCACAAGCAAATAAGATTGTAGTTTGCACTGTTTCAAAATGTTCACCAGAGGGCAGCATTAACTAAATTTTTCCTTATGGTGTCATGAAAAATCCATTCAGCATACCCTTGTTTCATACACAACACAATAGCTCTAAGTGCTCATAATTCTCAATCTCAGCTATGATGTTTTAAGAATATGACGATGACACACATATGGAAAAATACTGTATTAGCAAGGCTCAAAATTGTGACCATTTTGGTCGCATATGCTCTCTACATTTAATGCGTGCGACCTCAAAATATATATGGGAGCATTTGTGCAAGTGCAAATAATCGTTGAGGTGCAACCTGTTTTCATTTCTCTACAAAAGGTTCACTAATTACTATGTGCCTGCTCTGAGTTTCATGTTTAAAAGTATCAGCCTTTCCAACATTTCTTATATGTATATTAATTAAAAAAAAAAAAAATCTCATAACATTAATTAATGCAGTTGTAATATTTCAGTGTAAATGATTTAATTTCATTGGTAACAGCCCCATAGTGTCTTATTATTCTAGAATTTATTAATCAAATTTAGGAATTTAAAATGAAAGATGAAGCATACATTTAATAAGATAAAAAAAAGCCCTTTATAAAGGTAAAAACAAAATGCCCTTGGGGGTAAATATCACAAATATGCAGATTTATTTATGAAACAAATGTAAATTCACGTGCATTACTCTTAACATTGACACATCTTCCTTGTTAAATGAACATTACTTTACATCAAAAAAGAAACCAAATACAATTCTATTTTGTAATTTTACATTAACAATGTATTGTAATAAATGTTCTATTTATCAAAACAAAGTCAATCTCATCAAATTAGTGTTTTAAGCGTTTCTACATTCATTCCAAAATAATAACTAAAAGCTATAACAATTTAAACAATGTATTTTATTTGTGTATTGATATTTTTCTTTTTAATAGTCAACTTAGGCTATTTTGGATCATCAGTCATGCTCCGTAAACATCGTCTGTCACAGACACAAAGATGTATTTTTAATTTCACCAAGCTGATTGCACTAAAAATCATGTTTTCAGTCCATTTCAAGTTTGATTTTGACATGACATAAAGCGGTGATATCTAACTGGGTGATCTGTTTACTTACTTTTCAATTAGTCTTCCCATTGACACCATAATTTGTTCATTCAAATTGACGCACGGAATGTGCACGTTAACAAGAGGGTGGGTTACCTCTAGAGGGCCAAAAGATACATAGTGTACCTTTAACTTTCTGAAGGTCAGGCTACCACTGGTTTCTTATTATCAAGTTATTGACAGTGTTCATGTGAAAGTTCTCCTGAATGCCAACAGGGTAATGTTTGCTTACATAGTTCTGTTTTGTTATGCACATTGATGACCAAGTAAACGTGTTACAGAATTAAACTATTATTATAGCTGAGTTTCCATGCTAAAGAGTACTGATGAGAGAAAAGCTTTTTGAAACTTTGAATCCATTGAATGAACTGCTTCCCAAAATGATTAACTGTTTCGAAGCGCTTGAAACGGCGCATGCTGGTGACGCATCCTGGTCAGAGCAGTGTAAATGCAATGAAAACTCAGCAAAAACATATAAAACACCTTTACAAACTTTTTTATTAAAAGTGAAATCTATTAAATGCAATTAACAAATCATCTAATACCATTAAATATGAAGTTTCTGTATAATATATTCTTTTCTAAAATTTTAGGACTTGTTTTATGGAGAGCTTGGTTAATCAATAAGAGACTATTAACTAAAAATCTTTTTATTATAGAAATGTGGCAATAAAAATGTCTACAAATTTATAAAACTGATCCGATTTCAGGTTAAAAAAAAACAACAACCTTACACTCTGCATCCGAGATTGAATATTTCCCTAATATATATGTCCGAATTCAAAGTATACGAAAAACAGTATTTCAATTTCTGTAGCCACTCCACAGTCCGAAGTCCTTTGCTTTTGTCTACGGGTGAATCTCCAGTTGTCACTGATGATTGTCATTTGGACCTTTCTGGATTACAATCCACCATCAAAATGATAAGTTTAATTATTCCAGCTGCTGTGAGAAAAGGCTACAAATGATCCGCTACCAGCAGCATCCTCACATGCCATATAGCCTACTAGCCAGGACTCCTTCTTTCTGTTTACAGACGTGATGTAATGACGCAAAGACGAACGGCTGCATGCTCAAATTTCTTGCTGAAACCCACCAGTACTGATTTTATTTATAAAACATTATTACAAGCTTACCGTTGTGAATCGGGCTAAGGTAAGGAGGTAGTTTTGAACACTGGCTGGTTATGTACTCAAAAATTGATTTTGGCACTCTCTGAATCACTGGTTCAAAACAAATGATTCACAAAGGTTTTGAAGCTTAATGAAGCGTTTCGAAAGCGCCTGACAAGCCAATTAGCTTAGCTTATGCAGTCATCCGAAATCGTTGTTAATGAACTACATCTGTGTTGTAAATGTTTGGCTTGTAAGTAACTTGTAATTAAAGTAACTTGGCTTGTAAATTTCTTTCACATATTAACATAATATAGGCAGACAGGCCCGGAGTCAAGGGGGGAAGGCAGAACTTCAATGTAAGAACTCAGTCTTTAAATTGAGAAAATAGTCTTTTCTTTATTATTGTGACATATATCTGAGTGAAATGGCTGCTCGAACAAGGATAAATGTAGGGCGGAACTTGAATTTGTCCATTGGAAACTGATTGGATTGTTGTGGTTTGCTATTGCTGTGATCTCATATGAGTGACAGGTTGTCCCACCCTCTCACCAGTAAACGCATCATCAGAGAAGAGGAGAGAAGAGATGTCGCTGCAAGAGGGAGAGGAAGTTATTTTGATTAAAGATTATGAGGGTGCATAAATTAAAATAATAATAATAATGATGTGCATGGACAGAGGATTGAAAGATTTTTATTTGTTTTATCCTTGCTTTTTGTTTTATATTTTAATGAAATTATTATTACATTTACAATTCAGACATTGAATAAAAATATTTTTACGTAAAATGTCTGTCAATTGTATTGGCTTATGGTCAGATATTTTTATTAGAAACATTATCCGTTTTAATGCTTCACAAATTAATTGTAGTAATTTATATTAAAAAAAAAATTGCAAACATTACTCAGGAATTTAAATGAGATACAAATTAGCATTGAAATTATAGTAGCTATTTTCTATAAGCATTACTTAATAATCCACCAAAAATTATGTGTAGCCTTTACTTGAAAACATGCTGTTAAATTTAAGTGAAAATTGTATAGCTTTTCAAGTAAATCCAACTTCACATTTTTTCAGTGTAGGCTGCAGGTGAGTTTTTGGACTTACGTGTATATATTAAATCTGGTAGTCTAAGAGAAAAAAGTCTTTATGTGTGTGTGAGAGAGACAGGTCTTTTGTCTTTTTGACATTGATATAACCTGCTTCAAAAGTCAATAGTTCAATCTAAAATAGAGAGCACTGCAAGTCCTGTTCCCATCCAAAGTGCCAGATCAGTGAAAAACGAGAGGAGCTACAGTATCCTTGTGCCCGCACAACCAAATATATTGACTCTCTCTGTCACTAAAGCATCATGGGAAGCAGACTGGAAGATTTTTGCTCTCAGTTCTTGTGTAGCTAACATAACATGCCAAGACAACAGCAGAAAACTTGTGTTTGACATGCTACTCCATCTAACATTTTTCTAATTCTTGTATAATTATTCTACATGCAGTTTTGTGACCTCATATTAATAGAATATGTGGTCTTTTAAAAATGCATTTGAAAACAGGACTTTACATAAGCTTAAAATAAATGGTGACAAATATGTATATAAATGGGCACCAAAAAAAATACACTTAAACTTATACATACATTTTTACCTTAAATGTTGATGTTAGGAAAAGTGCATGTCTATGGTATGATAGATCGATAGATACATAGATCAGTAGATAGATCAGTAGATCGATACATACATATAGATTTTGTAAGCAGAACTGGATCAGCTTATATTAGAGCTTTATCTCTATGAGTCCTAAAGGACAATGTGAAAAGTGCTGTTCCATTATTTATAAGGAATAGGGTAATCTAATCCTTCCTTTCACCAGTGCATTGTGAATGCTGTCAATGATGAATTTACACGAGTCTGATTCAAACCTTTAACATTAAAAATGAATGTTACCTATGGGCGTTTATTTGCAAAGAATAAATGTGTGTCCATAATGCTAGCAATGCATTACAATGTTTTAAAAGCAAGTGAGAGACGTGAAGTAGTCTACGTACTATTTACAATTTACAATTAAACCATCTTTTTGCTGAGATCTGGCTATCTATCTATCAATCATTTTACACACACACACACACACACACACACACACACACACACTTGTAGTTTTGTCAAGCATCAGTCTTGACACATGTGTACCATAAAGACTGTGCTATAGCTGACACGTACATCAACCTGAATCTGTGAAACTGAATCAACCATGCATGACAGCCTCAGAGTCATTATGTCAGTGCCTAGACCATAAAACCATATGCAGTAGTGTTTAGAATAGTGTTTAGTATAGTGTTAAGACGGTTTAGAACTGTCTTAATGGTATCTGTTTTTTATTTTGCAATTAAGATCATTTCTCCCTTTCACTAAACAGTCCAGTCATTGCTTGCTGTCTAGTGTTGTTCACTGTTAATTCCCCACTGTTTACTATGTGTTTGTTCCCTTGAGAGACAGTAGAACAACACTAACACGTTATGCAACACCTGACTCAGTCCACATTATGTCTTCTGCTTCTTTGTAGTTTATTTTAGACGCAGCATGAACAGTTGTTTCTCTTGATATTACTTTGAGGAAGGAACTATATATACATATATATATATATATATATATATATATAAGTCAAGTTTTTTCTTCAAAATACATTAATTTCCTATTGCTCAAACCTGCAGTTAGCAGTGCTTTCTGAATCAGATTCAGAAGAGATTAAATGGATTATATTTACAGAAATAAAGGATTGACTATACCTGAGGTCTTCTTGGTTTTATTGCTTTTGCAATGACTAAAGAAAACCATTGTCACAGACCTCAGTTTCAAAAAAAAGTTTTAAACTCCAAACTCAAACCCTTAAGAGGTTTCATACATAATGCATGCCAGAGGGTTCAAGTCAGTGAGCAAGTCTAAGGGACGGACTGACAGACACAAGGACTGAATGAGCTCATAGGGCTGCCAACATCCTGCCAGAAATTTAGCCTTCTCTCTCTCTTTCCATCTCTGCTCTGATAACATTGTGGATTTCAAGCCTCTATTCATGTTTTATTCACATACACCACTCATATGGAACTCGAATTGATGGGCCCCCTCCTTTGCTCTCCATGCCTGACTGTTCAGAGCAACATGTCCTCATCTATTATGGATCTTAGATATACTGGACAGTGGAAATTAAAAGTTATATGAGAACCACCATCTGCTATCTACCGCATCTTTGTTATACATTTGATCACTTTCCTAATCTATTGTCATTAAATAAGTTGATATAGCCTATATATTTTAAAGTTTTATATAAAGTTCAGGTGTATGTTACATTGTATATTGCTCTTTAAGATTAGTTTAAAATATTTTTGTTTTTTTAATAATCATTACTAATATACAAAGTCATATATGTGTATTTTACATAATTATTTATTTGATCTTATTAATACAATAAATACAAACAATTTTAACCTATAGTGCATAATGTTACATTATACCTTAAATTTTATATCATTACATTGCTTGTTTTAAATTATACAAAACCTTTTTTATTTTTTGTTCAGGACAACAATGTGACTTTGTGGAACCATCTGTTTATAAAAAAAAACATAACTGCAGTGCTTGTCTAAATCTTTTGCAAAAATGTTTACTGCACAGAATTTCTCTTTTGGCATTAGTTCATGAAGCACAGCTCTGGGTTAGCTAAGCATGTCTATGTGTGTGTTAGTGTATTTGTGATTTCTCTGCTTTCTCAGTATTTTGCAGCAGTAAGATTAAAATGCTTTGGACTGTCACAGTCTGATGGAGAATGTTCTGCCATGCATTCCTAGGCTCAGCAGTACAGAGAACATTTGAGACCACCCCATCTCACTACAATAGACTGACTACGCATGGGACACGTTCATATATTTGACATAAACACATAAAAAAAGAGACACCTGGCAGCCTAACATTCTCTCCCAAACCACAGAACTGTCATCGGATCAGACCTGTTTTCCAGTAAACTCTCGACAGTTTTCAAACCGTAATAAAATCAAAGGGAGCCTCAACTATGTATTAGTTCAGGGGTGTGCAGTTATTATTATGCAGGTTATTTTAAGTTTTTATTTTTTATTCTGTCTTTCTCTGAAATATGTCACTTTAGTTTTCAGTGGCATTGCATGGGTTTTAGTTTTTACATTAAAGGTGCAAAAGTTCTGATATGATTATTCTTTCTTTCTTTTTTTAACAGGGGTGTGTCTTTATATCCACTGTAGATAAATTGCTTAAAGAAGAATCGTTTACAATAATAATAATACATTCAGATATGTTTTCAGAAAAATATTTTTTTCTTACCCCATTACTTTTTTGCCTGTTTTATGCACACTGTAAAACTCAATGGCCCGGTTTCACAGACAAGGCTTAGCCTACACTATAAAAAAATTATTGTGATTTTAACTGTAAAAGACTGTAAAAATGTTACATTGAAAAACAGTTAATTGGTTTACTGAAAGTTTCCGTACTATATATAAGGTGAATAATTAACATTATATCAGTTAATGAAATACTTTTTTTTTTATGTAAATGTGACAGAATTTTTTTTTACAGTGTGTAAAATAAACAGTTATGAACCGTAATTATCACAATATAAACCTTTAAATTATACGGTTTTGAACTATAAAATAGACAGTAAACTAAGTGCTGTCCTGTAAAACCTAAAACATTGCTACTGTATTTTTACAGTAAAGTTCTGGTAACCACAGCTGTTTTTTTTACCGTAAATTTTAGGGGGGATTTTTTTTTTTACAGTGTAAGCCAGGATTAGGCTTTAGTTCAAATAGGACATTTAAGTAGCTTTTATAAATGTACACTAGAAAAAATGTACACTAGAAAAAAAACATTACTGGTGTACATCTTAAAACAAAACAATGCACTGACATATTTTAAGATACAATATGATGCTTTCAGTTAAAACAGCTCAAACATGCATTCCCTTTCAGTCGGTCACGTTCGACGTACGTCAGTAGTGACCGACGAATTGGGATATCGCTAGAGAGCCCTATCAGCTTCGAGTGAACTACAACAGGCCAATGAAGTTGGCGTGCGATATTTGCATAATGCGCACCGCCCCGCCAGGTGGTATAAATAGGGGAGCAGATGCAATCGCACTCTGTCTTTCGCTTCGGAGCCAACCTGTGTGTTCCTGCTGTTAGTCTGTGAGTGACTTCACAAGCCTTTGAAGAGCTTTTGTTCTACAGTGCTGGCTTTATGGCACCTTACAGCGAGGCCGTGAGCTTTCCCAGAGTGAGCTTCTCGAGCTGTTATACAGCTCTCAACTGTTGTTTTCACAGCATTATTTGCCCCGTTGGTTTGCGATTTGGGCCGGTTCCTCTGTGTGTGTGACTCAGGGAGTGAAAAGTGTACCTGCAGTCACATCGCGGCTGTTCCCTGTGTGCTTCGGCACAAAGAACAAGAGCTTCTAAAAGAGCTTCACAGACAGACACTGCGTCTTTTTCAAGACGTCATTCTGTCTGTGCGTTTCTGGAGGCGGTCGTTTCCTATCCTCACTGACGGCCACAATCACTTTCTCTCATGTCTGCTTAGTGTGCTGAGACTGTGTTTGTGGGTGGTTCATATTCTCTTGTAAAAAAAAAAAGAGAGCATGCCCACGTCGGCGCGTTGTTCGTCTTGCCTTTCTCGTAAGGGCTTGAGCGCTCAGCGCGCCGTGTGCCGTCGAGCTGCCGGCTGACAGCGCACGTTGCCATGGCAACCCAGCGCGTTGTTCGGCGCTCTAGATGCGTGGTCGAGACTCGAGTGCCTCAAACGAGGTGGAGTCCCCTCACCTATTCCCCGATCTAGTTTCTCTTTCTGAATCAGAAAAGTACTACTTTTGGTGAATAAGCCAGGGTGACCAGAGGATCACAGTGGGGCATTACCTGCCGAGCCAATCTCCATGGGCCCCCCACTCCTCTAGCGCATCGCAAACATGCTGTGACTGTGTTCGTGGGTGGTTTATGTTTGGTAAAAACATGGCCACGTCGGCGCTCAGCGCCGTGTGTCGTTCAGTTAGACGACCACGTTCACTCTCTCACATGGCTGGTAGCTTCTGGGTGGATTGCTGGTCCTTCTCATGGGGGACCTAGCATCTTAGTCAGGGCTCCAGCAGAGGATCAGATGTCGACTGCTACATTGGAGAGAGGGTTGTTGGGCTCTGGACATGAAGATGAGGCTGAGCGTCCCACGGTTGTGATGTGCTCATGCTGAATCAGATTCAGAGTTAACGACCATGCTTTCCCGGGCCCCTGGGGGCGTGGTGTGACGCGTACTCGCCTTGCCCCGCCCCCTGTCTTAGCCCGGACGTGCATGAAAAACTTGGCAGTTTGGAAGCCTTTTTGGTGCCAAATATGGAACACCAAAAGGGTCTTATCTGCATTAAAAGTTTTTTCTCTCTCACTACCCTCTGTGGTGGGGTGGCAGTGCTACGGGCACACCACCTCTGCCCTGCATGGGTCTTGGCCCCCGGCAAGTCTGTGGAAGGCCAAAGCACTCATTGCATATGGGTAGTTCTGAGTCGGGGTTGAGCTACGCATGATGCAAGTCATAGCGCAGGCCCCTGGCCAGACAATGTCTACCATGGTGGTCCGGAAACACCCCTGGCTAGCCTTGCAGAGGTGTGTCATCGTCTAAGTACGCTTTCTCGATGCTCTCATCTCACAAGCTGGCCTAAAATCCAGCCCGCTCAGCCCGCAGCCAAGCCACTTGGCTAGCGAGAAGCGGTCCTGGAGAAACTGGTGACCTGGAGCTGAGGTAAACAGTTCTTCGGGAGACGATGCCCGCATCGCTCCCTCCCTGGAGGAGGGCCGGGTGGAGAATTTTGGTTTGTTCCGCCGCTGGCTCTCCGGAGACCAGCGGTGCCCACGGAGTAGAACTGTTTTCTGACCCTCCAGGTCCCAGGAGGGCGCGGCTGGCAGTGCGCGAGGCCCCACCTCGCCACTCTCAGCCCCCTCTCACTTCGCCAGCAGGTCCCAGTGTGTTGGTCGAGGCCGCCTCCCATGTGCCGTCTCCCATTCACACTGCCACCTTGCAGAGTCTGACCACACTACGGGCCGCTATGCCGTCCGAGTCGGGTCCAGCACTCTACCTCGCTGCCCCACGCCCGGTACGTCTGTGGTCCATTTGGTCCCGCTGGTTCGGTGTCTGGAAGCCTGGCTAGCGCTTTCCAGCCCGTCCCGCTGGCTCATTTGTACCATCAGACTCGGCTATGCGATTCAGTTCGCTCGGCGTCCCCCGGTGTTCAGGGGTGTCCATTACACTCGTGTGTCCCTGGACAATGCACCTGTTCTCTGGGCGGAGATTGCTGTCCTCCTGGCGAAGGATGCAGTCGAGCAGGTCCCTCCAGCCGATTTGAAGTCAGGGTTCTCCAGCCCCTACTTCATTGTACCCAAGAAGGGCGGTGGGCTACGGCCAATCCTGGATCTGCGTGTCCTGAATCGGTCCCTTCTCAGGCTGCCATTCAAGATGCTTACGCAGAAGTGCATTTTCAAATGCATCCGTCCCCAGGATTGGTTTGCAGCGATCGACCTGAAGGACGCGTACTTTCATGTCTCGATTCTGCCTCGTCACAGACTCCTCCTACGGTTTGCGTTCGAGGGTCGGGCATATCAGTACAAAGTCCTACCCTTCGGGCTGGCCCTGTCGCCCCGCGTCTTTACGAAGGTTGCGGAGGCGGCCATTGTTCCGCTCAAGGAACAGGGCATTCGCATCTCAACTACCTTGACGACTGGCTCATCCTGGCCAGCTCGCGGGAGCAGTTGTGCGAACACAGGGACATGGTGTTAGCTCACCTCAGTCGGTTGGGTCTTCGGGTCAACTGGGACAAGAGCAAACTCTCCCCTGGGCAGAGGATCTCTTATCTCAGTAGGGAACTGGATTCGGTCGCCTGGACCGCGCGCCTCTCTGAGGAGCGCGTACAGTCAGTGTTGACCTGCCTGAGTACGCTCAAGCACAGGACGGCGGCCCCACTGAAACTCTTTCAGAGGCTCCTGGGGCATATGGCATCTGCAGCCGCAGTCATGCCGCTCGGATTGCTTCATATGAGGCCGCTTCAACACTGGCTCCGCGGCCGGGTCCCGAGATGGGCGTGGCAGCGCGGTACGTTCCATGTCCCCGTGACACCGAACTGCCGTCGCACCCTCACCAAGTGGTCAGACTCTTCGTTCCTGCGGGCTGGAGTTCCCCTCGAACAAGTGTCCAGGCATGCTGTGGTCCACACAGATGCCTCTGCCACGGTGTGGGGGGCCACGTACAACGGGCATGCAGCATCGGGTCTGTGGACGGGGCCCCAACTGCATTGGCATATCAATTGCCTCGAGTTGCTAGCAGTACGTCTTGCACTGGGCCGCTTCCAGGAGCTGTTGACAGACAAGCACGTACTGGTCCGCTCGGACAGCACTGCGGCCGTTGCGTACATCAACCATCAGGGTGGTCTACGCTCCCGCCGTATGTCGCAACTCGCCCGCCATCTCTTGCTATGGAGTCAGAAGCATCTGAGGTCGCTTCGTGCCATTCACGCCCCAGGCGTGCTCAACCGTGCAGCCGACGAGCTCTCACGGCAGCCTCCGCTTCCGGGCGAATGGCGACTCCATCCCCAGGTGGTCCAGCTGATCTGGCAGCGTTTTGGCGAGGCACAGATAGATCTGTTCGCCTCCCGGAGACTGCCCACTGCCAGTTCTATTCCCTGACCGGCGGCACGCTCGGCATGGATGCCCTGGCAATCAGCTGGCCCCGGGGCCTACGCAAATATGCGTTTCCCCCAGTGAGCCTTCTCGCACAGCTCCTGTGCAAAGTCAGGGAGGACGAGGAGCAGGTCTTGTTAGTGGCTCCATATTGGCCCACTCGGACCTGGTTCTCGGACCTCACGCTCCTCGCGACAGCACCTCCCTGGCCCATTTCTCTGAGGAAGGACCTCCTGACTCAGAGATGGGGCACCCTCCGGCACCCGCGTCCCGACCTGTGGAAACTCCATGTGTGGTCCCTGGACGGGACGCGGAGGTTCTGAGTGATCTCCCGCAAGCGGTCGCAGACACCATCACTTTCGTTAGAGCTCCTTCTACTAGGAACCTCTATGCGCTGAAGTGGAACCTATTCGTCGAATGGTGTTCCTCTCAACCAGAGCGAGAGGACCCCCGATCATGTTCGGTCAGAACCGTGCTTTCCTTTCTGCAAGAGGGCCTGGAGCGAAGGCTGTCTCCCTCCACCCTCAAGGTGTATGTTGCCGCTATCGCCGCACATCACTATGCAGTTGATGGTAAATCGCTAGGGAAGCACGATCTGATCGTCAGGTTCTTGAGGGGGGTGAGGAGACTGAATCCTCCCCGGCCCCCCTCTGTACCCTCTTGGGATCTGACCCTGGTTCTTACATCTCTCCGGGGTCGTCCCTTCGAGCCTTTGCAATCAGTCGAGTTAAAAGTACTGTCCCTAAAGACCGTCCTCCTGGTTGCATTGGCCTCGCTCAAGAGGGTAGGGGACCTGCACGCATTTTCGGTTGACGAATCGTGCCTGGAATTCGGACCCGGTGACTCTCACGTTATCCTGAGACCCCGGCCTGGATATGTGCCCAAGGTTCCTACCACTCCCTTTCGAGATCAGGTAGTGAACCTGCAAGCGCTGCCTTCGGAGGAGGCAGACCCAGCCCTAGCTTTGCTCTGTCCCGTCCGCGCTCTGCGCCTGTACGTGGACAGAACGCGAAGCTTTAGGACCTCAGATCAGCTCTTTGTCTGTTACGGAGGCCAGCAGAAGGGAAAGGCTGTCTCCAAGCAGAGGATGGCCCACTGGATAGTGGACGCCATCGCCCTGGCGTATGAGTCCCAGGGCGTGCCTTGCCCGCTCAGGTTGAGAGCCCACTACACCAGAGGAGTGGCCTCTTCCTGAGCGCTGGCGCACGGCGCCTCGCTGACAGATATCTGTAGAGCTGCGGGCTGGGCGACACCTAACACGTTCACTAGATTCTATAGCCTTCGTGTAGAACTGGTATCTTCCCGTGTACTCGCTTCCACCAGCCGGTAGACGCGAAGAGCCCGTTCTAGTGTCGGCTTGCAATGCCACTCCCGCCCCCTGGGCCGGATACGTGCATCCTTTTTACTCCAGTCGAGTTCCCCGCTTGGCGAACCCTGTCGAGTTCCTCCGCCTTCCCCTTCGGCTCGGACATTGCGGAGTGTCTGATGCCAGGCCAAACCTCCGTCACCGACGTTGATGTTTGGCTGGGTTCCACATGTCGTGACCCCTCCACGTGAGCGGTCCCGTGTGTATTTGTCCACGGTCAACTCCCTACGGCGAGCCCGTGTCTTTCCCTAGCAGAGCCAGCTCTGCTGTCACCTGTCAGATGAGTCTCCCCCCTACCCAGGTGGAGCCATCCCAGGGACTCCATATGCGTACTGCCCACGGCCAGTCCATATGTGTACTCTCCACGTAAATTCCTCCCCTACAGGTGGGTAGTGGTCTCCGCAGCGTCCCCTACGGGTTCGCTTCCCCAGTGTAGTCTAGTTTACTTAGTGGGTATATCGGAACAGCAGTAGACTCTCTCGGCGTAAGCTCGCCCCCTTCCCCGTCCCACTGGTGCGCCGGGTGGCTAGAGCTTGCGCTGGGCACTGGAAGGGGTTCATACTGTGGCGCTTTATTTGGGATCCCAATTCGTCGGTCACTACTGATGTACGTCGAACGTGACCGACTGAAAGGGAACGTCTCGGTTACGTATGTAACCCTCGTTCCCTGAAGGAGGGAACGGAGACGTACGTCCCGTCGCCACAGTTGCTGTACCCTCGCTGTAGTGCAGACTAGGTTGTCTCCTCAGCGAAAAACAGAGTGCGATTGCATCTGCTCCCCTATTTATACCACCTGGCGGGGGCGGTGCGCATTATGCAAATATCGCACGCCAACTTCATTGGCCTGTTGTAGTTCACTCGAAGCTGATAGGGCTCTCTAGCGATATCCCAATTCGTCGGTCACTACTGACGTACATCTCCGTTCCCTCCTTCAGGGAACGAGGGTTACATACGTAACCGAGACGTTTTAGTCTGGGACTAGCTTAAGTCCTGTCTGTGAAACCGGGGGAATATGTTCAGAATACTCAAAACATTTGAGGAAACTTATTACCTCAATACATTTAAGTAAACTAATTTTTTTTTTTTAAGTCAGAACTTAAAATTTTTGTGACAAGTGGGGCGGGGCCGAGAGCTGTGGAAGCGAAGCAAGGCCAGTGTGGTGCACACGTGTTTCTCATTAACAATCACATCACCGGCATACCTTCGCTCCCACAGTTCTCAGCCTCAACCCACTAATCATAATGTTAATTATAGTTCATAAACAACACATTCAGATCTTGGTTAAATGTTAGATAGCAAATAACACATGCCAATATAACTATCAAAGAATCTGTCATTATATACTTGCATGTATATAATCAAACAAGTACAGTTGCAAGAAAAAGTATGTGAACCACTTGCAGAATCTGTGAAAATGTTAATAATTTTAACAAAATAAGGGAGATCATACAAAATGCATGTTATTTTTTATTTAGTACTGTCCTGAGTAAGATATTTTACATAAAAGATGTTTACATATAATCCACAAGACAAAAACAATAGCTGAATTTATTAAAATAACCCCATTCATAAGTATGTGAACCATTGATTCTTAATACTGTGTGTGGTTACCTGGATGATCTACGACTGTTTGTTTGTTTTGTGATGGTTCTTCATGAGTCTCTTGTTTGTTCTGAGCAGTTAAACTGAGCTCTGTTCTTCAGAAAAAATCTCCAGGTCCTGCAGATTCTTCAGTTTTCCAGCATTTTTTGCATATTTGAACCCTTTACAGCAGTGACTGAATGATTTTGAGATCCATCTTTTAACACTGAGGACAACTGAGGGACTCAAACACAACTTTTAAAAAAGGTTCAAACATTCACTGATGCTCTAAGATCAAGGTAAATTGTATTTAATTTGTCTTCTGGGAAACATGCCATTATTTTCTGTTGCTTCCGAAGGGCAGTACTAAATGAAGAAAAATGATATTCAAGCAAAATAAGAAAAATTTGGACCTCTTCATCCTGTTCAAACGTTTTCACCCCCCGACTCTTAATGCATCGTGTTTCCTTCTGGAGAATCAGTGAATGTTTGAACCTTTTTTAATAGTTGCGTTTGAGTCCCTCAGTTGTCCTCCATGTGAAAAGATGGATCTCAAAATCATTCAGTCACTGTTGTAAAGGGTTAAAATATGCAAAAGATGGTGGAAAACTGAAGAATTTTTGGGACCTGGAGATGTTTTCTGAAGAACAGAGCTCAGTATAAACAAGAGACTCATGAACAACCATCACACAACAAAAAAAAACAGTCGTAGATCATCCAGGTAACCACACACAGTATTAAGAATCAGTGGTTCACAAACTTTTGAACTGGGTCATTTTAATAAATTCAGCTATTTTTTTGTCTTATGGATTATATGTAAACATCTTTTATGTAAAATATCTTATTCAGGACAGTACTAAATAAAAAATAACATGCATTTTGTATGATCTCTCTTATTTTGTTAAAATTTTGCAAATTTTCACAGATTCTGCAAGTGGTTTACATACTTTTTCTTGCAACTGTATATGTGGTCTCAAAAGTTTTGCAACCCATCCTCAACCTAACCACAGGCTCTACTCTTCACCACAATGGTACCCCTACAAAACTAACATAACAGAACCCACCATAACACAACATTTAACACTAACATATGTCTCCCTATGGTAATCTTGCGCAAAAACAAAATAACACTCAATTTCAGCATTTATTTATACAGTTGCTGGGAATTAGAAATCTGTATTATAAACTTTGATATTTTGGAAAATCTAAAAATGGATCTACTTTTGATATATAACCTTTATAACATGAATGGACTCATGCCATGAGTCTTTAAACTGAGCCAATGCGATGTGAGAAAAATGAGAGAACACATAGACATAAATGACTAAGTGGGGTGAAGAGAGAGAGAGAAATAGAGAAGGGGAGGGAGCAGAAAAAGGAATAAGACAGAGAGAATATGAGATAGATACAGCCTAATGTGCAGGGGGAGGGGGAATAAGAGAGGGAACTGGAGTTTGATGCTACAGTACACTTCACTTCTGCCCTGGAGAGGGAGCGCACCATGACCAGCTAGCTGTGAGAGTGTGCACTCTCTCCACACCTCCAACTGAGTGAGTACAGGCACTTCTCTAACCTTTAGCACAAGAAAAATGCTTAAAGGGTGTGTTTAGTGAATGTTCCACAGACTTATAACTACGAATATTTTGTGTAGTTTAGCAGTGTGGTCTGAAAAAGCTTTTGATTGTAACTTATTCAACACAATAAAATCTGAATCTCATGTAAGTGGAAAAATAACCTATTTTACCAGAAATGAAGGAGGCTGGACATGTTCTACAAAGTATGAATGAATTTTTGTCACTTATTGAGGCCAGAATGTATTTTTTACACTGCTGAGGTTGTAACTACTTCTCGGTTTCATTTGAAATGGACCTAATTTCATTCCAAATAAAATGTGTTCATTATCATGCAGATTTATGTGGAATATGCATAGATTTTTGTTTTATCATAGTGGAGCTGTTGGCATACTTGCAGGCGCTCATGGTGTTTCTTTTGTGTTGGGGGAAGGAGTGCATTTGGAACCGCTGGGCTTCCTGTGTGGGGTCAATTAAATACTGCATGAGACTAGAGCACTAAAAGCCTGTCCCGTGAGGAGAGGAGTGCTTTGTGTGTGTGTATGTGTGTGTGTGTGTGTGTGCGTGTGTGTGTGTGTGTGTGCGCAATGGAGCATCAATGCGCAAAGCCTCGATTAAATTTGATAAACCAGCAAAGTTTTTAGAGGTGAAGACATGTCCTTTATACAGTTTTATGGAAATTTATGCTTGTTTTCTATTTAATGGGAAGCTGGAATAAAAATTAGAATGTAGTGCTTTATGAGTGTTTAGTACCGTACATTATAGTTTCTGAAGGTTTTAAAAATCAGACAAATACAAGGTACTAAACATTTCTGTTTTTGTTATGAGTATAAAAACATAAACTTACCTTAAAGTCTAAAAATATGCATTGCACACAGAAATTCTGGCACAAGATAATCTGCTGCTCAGGTCCCTTAGAAAGGCTTTAAAAAATAATAAAAAAATAAATAAATAAATAATTTAAAAAATGTTTTGTTAAAAATTTTTAAATTTTTAAAACAGTAATAAATTAATGACTACAACATGGTAAAATGTTAAAAGTGAGCACATCTCTGGTTTCTTTTTAACCTAGTGCTTAAAGGGTGAATATCTGACATTTTTGACCGTAAGACCTTCGTTCATCTTCTGAACACAAATTACGATTTTTTGGATGAAATCCGAGAGCTCCCTATAGACAGCAACACCAATTTCGAGGCCCAAAAAGGTAGTAAAGACATTGTTAAAATAGTCCACATGACTATAATGGTTCAACCTTAAAGGGTTAGTTCACCCAAAAATGAAATTTCTGTAATTAATTACTCACCCTCATGTCAATTTCCAATGACTAAAATATGACTAAAACTAAATGGCATTTTAGTCAAAAGACTGACTAAAACTAAATCAAAATTTGCTGTCAAAATTAACACTGGAGCTGGCCAATAATGAGAGGGTGTTCTGACATAGAACACGGAAACTGCACTGCGTTCACTGCGTCAACTGTGCAGTACTAATCAATTGTATTAGTACTTCTAAATGAACTCAAAGCCTAATTTAATTGCATTTAATTCCAAAACTTTCTCCAGCACTTACTCTTATGCTTTACCATTGTGCTATTCTAGTACTCAATTGAAAAGTTGCACTATATGGACTAAAGCATCTGCTAAATTAATAATTGTAAATGAAAGCATGGGTATTATAGATCAGGTTGCCTTTTATAACCTTTCTTGCTGTCTTGATATATAGTTGCTCAGTCAGGTCACTTGATCAGTAGGGGTCAATGCCATTGTGCTGCTATGCGTGTTGTGTGACCAGAATACATCTTTAACTCTAATATGTTTAACTCTCATATATCTCATTTGGGTGACTTGCGTCATTCCATATTCCACTTTCGCTGCTTGTGGTTGAAATACAAGATGCCGTTCCTATTTATATCATCCTGCACATATAGGAACTCATCTTTGATAGGAATTGTGTCCTTGGTACAGTAACCAGATGTATGTGAATTCAGGATATAGTGTGTAATTAAGACAGACTGCCTTAGATAAACAGCGAGCTGTTATTTAAAGAAGGAGAAAGAAAGATGAAACTTTGCGAGATAACATGAGGACAGGAAGTTCTCATCGGGATGAGGTATCAGTCTGATGGTATTGATGTATCCAGCCCTGTTCTCATCTGGAATAAAAATGACTGGTCAGCTGCTATATATCAGTTCAAAATATCTTATATATATATATCAAGCTCAATAACCAATAACAAAAATAACCAAATCAAATCAAATATATATCTATATATCTATATACAGCATAGTTTAGGCCCTGTGAAGGCTTCTACCTTACCCAAGCCCACCTTTCTGTTTCTCATGGACCATCAGTCTACTCCCAAGCAGCCTGTACGCACCCAGCAGAAGAAAAGCAAGTGGAGTGGAAGAAAAGCTATATATAGATCAACAGGACAAAAAAAAACATGTAACGTCTTTCTCCATTGCTTAGGCTGAGATGGAGTGACATCCTCACTTTCTGTCCCTCCACTCACCCTCATGATTTTCTTCACCTCAAGCTCTATCACTTTTTCCTCTCACTTTTTTCTCCCTCCAGGCTGTTCTCTTGCTCATCCGATACCTGATTTAATTTTGATATCTATACTCTGTTTTCATCTGTTTATAAACAGGATTAGGAATGCCATATTGGATTTGGAAGTACCATATTGGTTATTGGTCATTACATGAATGTAATTATTCAGTGTTTAAAACAGGGGTCCAAAAGTCTGAGACCACTAGTAAAAATGCTTCTGTTATCATTTTTAACGAATTTATTTATTTCCCATTATACATTATAAAATTTCTTAGTATTTGACTTAAAATTTTCTTAGAATTTTTAAATGTCAGGGCATCCTGTGTGTTTCAATCAACACAATAATGATTTATTTTTACATCATAACATTTCTTTTACAAAATCCAAAACCTCCTAATCTAATTATCTTAATTTTTTTTATTATATTAAAAAAATCCTAATTATTTATAGCAATATATTATATATTAATTATATTATTTTCAGATTTGAAATCCCAAATCTTCGATGTGGTCTCAAGCGTTTTGACTGATGTACTATTAAATAATTCCAACTATTATGGTTCCTGTTACAGCTAAGGTATGTGAGTGAATGTGGCCTTGTTTGTTTTCAAGCTCAGCCACTTGCAAACATGTGTATTAAGTGTATGAAAGAAAGCACAGCGGTAGCATGGCCTCAAGATATGCAGCTCTAAAAGCCACTGTGGACAAAGTTGAATGAAGAAAGAGCACATGCTTCCGATATAATGGAGTCCAGAGAGAGGTCCAAACAACCTGGGGCAGCCTTGGGCCTCTGTTAGCATGCTGATGTAATACAAACTGAAGAGGGTAAGGGTCCCTATTCATGCGCCACTGATTCAGTTTCGGTACCGTCCCTTTATGACTGCGTGGAAGCTGACTCACCTTGTGTTTGTGGAGCGTTCTGCATCATGCTATTGTCAGGACAGTAATGCTGCTGTGAAGGCATCCATCCCAGACCTCATTGGGCGGAACAGATTTACTCTCAGTGGGATCAGGCCTGGAGAGATAAGTGGACAGAGAGAGAGGTTATCTAGATTGAGACTCCCAGGGAGTTTGTGTGAAAATCTTCCAGTGCTGTGAAAGATACAAAACAATGTAATCGCAACGGACCGGTAAATCCTCTTAGTGCTATAACAAAAGCATCACTGCATGAATGCAGTAACCAGTAGAACAGACTGAACCAGTGTTGTGATACTATGAGACATGAGTGATATTGCTTTTATACAACAGTTCAATAAAAAAGAAGCAAACATCGAGAAATTTACATTTTACAGCAATATTGCCATTTCAGTTGTGTAATTTTGCTTTGCCAACTAAAATAGTTCAAAACAAAGACAAATCAGAATTGCCTGTTGTGAATCTCAGGATGAGTGAATGATACATTCATAAAGAAAATCACTTGTTTCGCTGCTGAATGAAACAGCATGTTTAAACAAATCATTTGAGTGAATGATTCAAAGAAAAAGTTGGAACGTGTCAAAGAAGAGGTGTGACCAAACGGTGAAAATAAAAAAAAAATAAAAATCTAATTAAAAAACTGGAACTGGTGTATAAAAGTATTTGGACTACTTATTTCAGTGGTCTCAACTGAAAATGTTACAATAATTTAATGACATTGGGGTCAAAACACTGATTTTTTTTTTTTTTTTTTTTTTGGAGTCGATTATCATTAGTTTACATAGGATTTAGAAAACACTTAATTCACTTTTAATTCACTGTTCCCCATTATAGGGCACCAAATGCATTAGTGCAATTGGTTTCCCAGCTGTTTCTCATCAGGCAGATGTGTTTGTTTGCATTGTTAATTCATGCACAAGTGAGCTTTTTCAGTGTCTGATCCTGATTTAACTTTTGCATTAGCTTCTGCTGGTGTTGGAGTCTTCTGCTCAATGAAACAAGCAGGAAATTAAATAATTAGAGCAGCCAGGGAAACACTACCATATGGTACATTAGTGCAGTAATCAGATTAATTCACAAAAGATTTTACAATTTATTAAGTCTTTTAAGAATTGTGACGCAAAGTGTCAGTGTATTCTTATATAATTTAATTGCAGTCAATGTAGTTCAACCTCCCTTCTGATACTGATTATATATAGACTGATAATGCAAAAATGAATTGTTGCATGTGTTTATTTAATATTCTCACAGTGTGTTGCACGTAGTTGATTCTTATGGACTTCTGTCCTCATCACAATCAAGATCTATCATGGCTAGAATCATCTCAATGTTCAAACATTACAGCAGGAATATAGGAGACAGATTCTCCTGGGAATCAGATTCTGACAATATGAATGAAAATGTCAATTTAGCAGAAATAATTTGTAATTACAGCCCTCAAACATCAAATCAGACAATTTAACCAAAAATATACTTGTACCTAAACTATGACATCCAGTTATGACAGAGCAGTCTTACAGATTAATTATAGTGTTTTCTTGAATGCACAGAAGATATGGGAAGCATTTATACATTTTATGAATGTATTTGTATGTAAATAAGATGCATATTTATGCATATTTAAATTCATGACATTTTGCTGGAAAATGAGAAGGGCCTTTTAAAAAACTGCCTGGGATAAATAAGTTAATATAAATGAGGCATGTTCTAAAACATAGATCCAAGCTAAAATTGTTGGTAACTGCATATTTTAAAAATAAAAACCAAGGCCTATTATTACTATTAAAAAAATAACTGCATAATTTGAGTATCCCTCACATACAGAATGGTTAAACTCTTTTTATGCAGTAATTATTGTATACCAAATATATGTAAAGATACAAATTGACAGAACTGCCTTTAACATTTCACATTTCGATTTAATCATTTAGCAAATGCTTTTATCCAAAGCAAATGAGGAACATCACATGTGTTGTATCATACAAGAGCCAAAAACCACAAAAACTACCTGTTACCTTTAGTTTGCCAAATATGAAGCTTCAATGCTTTGTTATGGCACATAATGAACATTATTTTGAATTTTACTGAGATGTTCAGAAAATAATAGGGAGACATAATACTTGGGAGCTTGTGTGTGTGTAATTAAATGCATTTATTTTTACCTATTCAGGCTTGCTTTTCACATAACACATTTGGGCATCATAATGTGAGGAGTTTCACTTCACGCATCCCACATCTTAAAGCACTTCTCTGTATTTCCTGCTGCAAGAGAATGAGATCTCAGTGTCTCGTGTGAGAGGTAAACATCTCCTCCCCCGCAACATTGGCTGCAGAACAGCATCTCCAGTGTGTGGAGCAGGAGAAAATGGAGCCTGATTGAATGTGAGAGCAGGCGGAAGAAAGGCAGCAGTGGCAGAGGGAGGGCGTTTGCTCTCAGTGAGCAGCACAACTCAGCTGCTGCAGTCAGGGCATCAATTTTGTATAGGCGTTGAGTGCAGTGCCAGTGCGTCCGCTAGTATCAGAGCTGAGGCTTCCCCTCTCTCTGCCAGCCTGTTTACCGCTGACCATGGAGAGCAGCTCGCGTCTCGCTCGACCACAGAGTGATGGGGGGCGATACGAGCTGTCTCTATAGGCATGTCCGCGTCCGATTCTAGCGCAGCGCTGCTCAGCTGCAAGGTAGGGATAGTTTGCTTTCTCTCTCCCTCACTTTCACTTTATCTCTGTCACTCTCTCTCTTTCTTGCTCGCTCACTGATTTTCTCTCGCGCGCTCCCTCTCTATTACATTTTCACTCCATGTGATTCTGTAATCAATCAGTGCTGCTTTGGTGGAGTGAATGAATTTTGCATGCATTCTGCCTGGGTCATAGTCTATTAATATCCTCATGTAAGCCTTTTTTATGAATAAATTATTCTCAGTCGAGATGTAGCCTATGCCTTAGTCTTTTGCCCAGCATACAGACTCATCAAATGCATTCAGCTGCATTGATTGCTTAATTGAGAACATGTATTCTCTTTAACTCTCTCGTATATTTCTGTGGGTGTGCTTTTAAGTTGTGTTGCAAGTAGTTGATATGTCGGTTTGCAAGGCAGAAATGTCCATTCCAGGGGCTTGACCATAATATTTTTTATTACCAGCAAACCAGGGTCAGAATTATCCAGTTTTAGGCAAAACATGGCACTGAAAGGTGACAGAAAGCCACAGATATTTATGTATAAGTTTATATTCAAAAGTGTATTATATTTAATCTATTATAAATTTATTTACATAAACTTATATGTTTATGTAAATTCAAACTCTTCTGTTTTTGCTTTTATTATTTCATAATTTTATTCCATAATATTCCATTATTGGTTTTTATAGGTTTTTGGACACTGTATTCACTTGACATAAATACATGGCATGCTGTGTGTTTTATATTCAAAAAGATAAAAAAAAAACGTTAAAAAAAACTTAAAAAAAAAAAAGAAATCGCCTCAAAAAAATCCCTCAATATCAATTCCAGGGAGCAAATATCTGATTTTTTTCATTTTTTTTTTTCTCAATGTAGTTCAACCTCCCTTCTGATTCAGATTATATAGACTGATATAATGCAATGCAAAAATGCACTGTTGCATGTGTTTATTTATTCTCTCTATGTGTGTTGCATGTAGTTGATTCTTATGGACTTCTGTGATCCCTGTTCTCATCACAGTCAGGATCTGTCCTGGCTAGCATCCATGTTCAAACACATTGCAGCAGGCATACAGGAGACTGGGAATCGGATTCTGACAATATGAATGAAAATAGGGCATGAAACTGTTTGAAGTATAGGAGAATGAATGACTGTTATCTAACAAGCCTTGTGAACAAGGGGAGGTTCATTGATTTTTCGCCCCCTGTTGTCTGTGTGCTGCTATTGCACAACTTGCACAACAAGTTGTGCTAAACGCAGAGCCGGCAACATTCATATTCACATGTATCTGCTCCAGCACAGCACAGCAGTTGAAAGAAAATGCCAAATGCAATGCTTTTAAAAATCTGGGATTGAAAATGTATTTTAAACCTGGAAATAAGCAGAAAGTTTAAGGATTTTGAAAAAATTTACATTATGATGCTAGGGGCCAGATTTACTAACAGCAGGAGCCAGCGCAAACCCTCTATTGGTGTTAAAAAAACTACTGTTGGGATTTACTAAAGATACGCAGTGCAAATTTAGCGCTGAAAAGGCATGGACTGAGTTTTTTTGTGTCTGACCTTATTGCATATGCATTTGTAGAAGTTTCCCTTTCAGACACAAAATTTATGGGAGGAGAGTATTTTAATGAATCACGCAACAAGATTTACTAATGTTTGCGCTAGTCAATTTACTGGTATATGCGTCATTATTTAACGCCCAAAATAAGCATGTCTTAACCCATTTTGCGACATGGCTGCAATTAGGAGGATACACTGCAGAGAACAGAGCGCATGGTAGAAGGGAGAAAATATTTTCCACTTGTATTAATTTCTTTGGAATGCCAGAGGAAGACGTTACCCGTATATTACATGTAACAAGTTGCGCCTGTGTCGACCTGCACCTGATGAGCATCAGCTCTGCTTATGTAATGAAGGGTCGGCAGAATGGGGATCCATTTGCAGCTTTATTTAGAATAAACACCAAGGCAGACAGGGGCAAAGGCAAGGACATAAACAGGGACAGGCAATGGTCGAGGCAGGCAGCAGACAAACAGTATCGGGTCTCAGGCGGAGATCAGGGCAGGCGGCAAGCAAACACAGTTCAGTACACAGGCAAAGTTCAGGGCAGGCAGCAGAGAATCACAACGAATAAACAGTCCAACGGTAACAGAATAAACAGTCCACAAGAAAACGCTCAGAAATGATCACCGGGGCAAATCAAGACTTCGCGGTGAGTGTGTGTGTGGCTTGAATAGTGTGAGCGTGATGGGGTGCAGGTGTGTGCGCAATCAGTCCCAGGAATGAGGGCCTATGGGAAACGTAGTCCGAATGGGAACAGTCAATATTCGGGTGATGGCTCCCTCTGGTGGTGCGGAGAAGGAGGCGAGGGAGCCACATTCGTGACAGAGCCCCCCCCCGCGAGCGGCTCCAGACGCGAGGAAGTGGGCGCCGGGGTCTACCACGTGGTCGAGGGGCCGGTCTCTCCGGATGCTTTCGGTGAAACTCGTCTATGAGTGATGGGTCCAGGATGTCATCCGCATTGACCCAGGATCGCTCCTCCGGGCCGTACCCCTCCCAGTCGACTAGGTACTGTAGTCTTCTACCCCGGCGCCGGGAATCGAGTAACTCTCGAACCTGATAGGCTTCCTCGCCTTCGATCATCAAGGGTGGAGGGTTGTGGGCCTCGGGTTGAAAGCCCAGGACGCACTGGAAGGGTGTAACACCAGTGGCAGGTTTCCGCAGGTTTTGAGCATACTCGGCCCACAACAGGTAACGGCTCCACTCTGATTGTTTCCGCTGACAGTATGTGCGTAAGAATCTGGTGAGTTCTTGATTCATGCGTTCGGTCTGTCCATTGGATTCTGGGTGGTACCCTGAGGTGAGGCTGATGTTGATGTTCAACTGCTTAAAAAAGGCTGTCCATACCCGGGATGTGAACTGCGGGCCCCTGTCAGACACGATGTCCTCTGGAAGACCGTAGAAGCGGAAGATGAAGTTGCATAGGGTCTCTGCTGTCTCGAACGCGGCAGTGGTATGAGTCGGCATGCCTTGGAGAATCGGTCGATTACTGTGAGGATCGTGGTGTGGCCATGGGATTCAGGGAGGTCGGTGATAAAGTCAATGGCTATGTGGGACCAGGGGCGTTGTGGAATGGGCAGCGGTTGTAATAGCCCTGCTGGGGCTTGGTGTGAAGTTTTGGAGGTTTGACAGTCTGTGCACTGGTTGATGAATTGGGTGGTGTCTGCTACTAAGGTGTCCCACCAGAACCGGTTCTGTAGTAGGTGTAGGGTGGCAGTAATGCCTGGATGGCCTGAGCTGGGGAAGTCGTGAATTTGGTGAAGCAGTTTGTTGCGAAGGTGCACAGGGACAAAAGTGCGGTTAGGTGGACTGGTTGGTGGTGGTGCGGTTTGTTCGTTGGCCTGTGTGATTTCGGTCATGATGTCCCACTGGACTGGAGTGAGCAGCAGCTTGGCAGGAATAATGTTCTCTTCACTCTCCATCCGCTCCACCACCTCTGCCTGGCGAGATAATGCGTCTGCTTTGGCGTTCTTTGAACCGGGTCTGTAAGTTACCGTGAACTGGAAACGGGTGAAAAACATGGCCCATCTTGCCTGCCGGGGGTTCAGACGCTTAGCAGACCGGAGGTATTCCAGGTTCTTGTGATCTGTGAGTATGGTGAATGGATGTTGTGCTCCCTCCAGCCAGTGGCACCACTCCTCCAACGCCGCCTTCATAGCCAGAAGCTCCCGGTTGCCTACATCATAATTGTGTTCTGCTGCCGACAACTTTCTGGAGTAGAATGCACACGGGTACGTTTTTGCTGGATTACCGTGGCGCTGTGAGAGTATAGCCCCGATGCCCGTGCTGGAGGCGTCGACCTCGACTATGAATGGGAGTTCTGGGTCAGGGTGGCGGAGAATGGGTGCGGAGGTGAATCGTTCCTTCAGTGCTTGAAAGGCGCGCACTGCCTCGTGGGTCTAGAAGAGGCGTGTGGATTGTCGCTTAGTCATGGAAGTTAATGGGGCCGCAATACCACTGAAGTTTCGGATGAATCGCCTGTAGAAGTTGGCGAACCCCAGGAATCGTTGTAGTTCTTTCAGCATGCGTGGTTGCGGCCACTCCAGCACCGCCCTTACTTTGCTGTCGTCCATCGCCACCCCCTCCTGACTGATGACATAGCCCAGAAATGAAGTAGAAGTACGATGGAACTCACATTTCTCCGCTTTGGCATATAATTTGTGCTGGATGAGTCGCTGCAGTACGGCCCGGACATGTTGGACGTGTTCCTCGAAGGTTTTGGAATATATGAGGATGTCGTCGATGTAGACGATGACCCAGCGATTGAGCATATCCCGAAAGACGTCATTGATGAATGATTGAAAGACGGAGGGACTATTGGACAGCCCGAACGGCATAACAAGGGTCTCATAGTGGCCAGTGGCAGTGGAAAAGGCCGTCTTCCATTCATCCCTAACCCTCTCTGATGCGAATCAGGTTGTAAGCGCCCCGGTTGATCTAGTTTAGTGAAGTACTTGGCTTGCCTTAGCTGTTCCAGGGCTGCGGGGACCAATGGCAGAGGGTAGCGAAATTTAACGGTGATGTCGTTCAGTCCGCGGTAGTCTATGCAGGGTCGCAGACTGCCATTCTTCTTTTTGACGAAGAAGAAGCCAGATGCTGCCGGAGAAGTCAAGGGTCGGATGAACCCCTTGGCCAGTTCTTCCTCTATGTATGCTTTCATAGCTGCTGATTCTGGTTGAGACAGGGGAAATATTCTGCCCTTGGGGGGCGTGGTACCTGGAAGCAGATCTATGGCGCAGTCACTGGAACGGTGAGGAGGTAATTCGGTCGATTTGCTTTTGCTGAAAGCAACCGCCAGATCGGCATACTCAGCGGGAATGTCGGGCTTGTCAGGGTTGGGCTTGTGAACTGAAACAGCCTGGACTGGTATGGGAGTGATCTGTTTCAGGCAGTGCTCGTGACAGATGGTGTCCCACTGAACGATCTGGCCCCTCCTTCCAGGAAATAAGCGGGTTGTGAGTTCTGAGCCACGGGAGACCAAGGATAACTGGATTGTTGGGTGAGTGGATTACGTAAAATCGGATGTGTTCGTGGTGAAGTACTCCCACTTGCAATGTGAGTTCAGCGGTGATGTGCGCTATCCTTCCTCCTCCGATGGGTCTCCCATCTAGCACCTCCACTGTCAATGGAGAATTACAGTCCGTTAGTGTGATATTGTGTTCACGGATGAATGTATCTGACATGAAGTTACCCGCTGCCCCAGAGTCCAAAAGTGCGTGCGTAGTTATGGATAGATCATTCACCGTTACTTGAATGGGTATTTTGAGGCAGTTGAAGGAATAGTCGGTGGAGAGTGGAGGACTCATGGATTGGGTCGGATGGGGCAGTTGATCTTGACGTGGCCTGCTTGGCCGCAATACAAACACAAATGAAGCTGTCGTCTCCTCTCCCTCTCCTCTGGATGAAGCGGGGTGTATCCGAGTTGCATGAGTTCTGACGTGGGAGTGGTCAGAGTGGGAAGACGGACAGAGCGTCGAGACCAGTGACAGTCCCTTGCGAAACAACAGTTTCAGCGTGTCTTCGACCCAGTTTGTTTGTGCGGCGAGGGTTCAAAAGCTGAGAGCGTATTCGGCGGCTGTGTTTTTACCTTGACATAGCGACAGCAGTTGATCTCCTGCGCTTTTGCCTCCCTCAGGATGGTCGAAGACCTCTTTGAAGCTTTGCAGGAAGGCCGAGAAGGTGGGAAATACAGATCCATCCTCTCTCCATACGGCCGTGGCCCAATCCAGCGCTCGTCCCGTCAACAGGGAGCAGACCAAGGAAATCCGACTGGACTCGGTGGGGTAGAGAGTGGGTTGTTGGTTGATGAACAGAGAGCATTGCAGGAGGAAACCCTTACATCTCGCGGGGGTACCGTCAAACTTCTCCGGGAGAGCGAGGCGTGGATTTACGGCTGGAACGGCTGTGACGGCCTGGCTGGCGGGAGTTGCTGGCAGCGGCGTGGCGGCCTCGGCGGCGTAGAATCGAAGACTCTGCAGGGTTCTCACCAGCTCCTCGGTAAGAGAAGTCAATCGATTCAGTTGGTGTTGATGTACCGCGAGCTGGTTGGCGAGCCATTCGTGGCAGCTTATTTATGACCCAACACTAATTTGCACTGCTCTTGGTAGATTGCGTTGGTCATTATGTAAATAATTTGACTGCGTCTGTGTTCTTTAATTTGCGCATCGACAGTAGATCACACGCAAAACTTGCCACTCCCATCAGCACATTTACACTAATTTGCCCTGTTTAGTAAATCTGGCCCCAAGTAAGTAAAATTATTACATTAATCATGTGAAAGCCTTTGTACAAACAGTCAGATTTCCATGCACTGAAGCTCAAGATGCACTTTGGATCATTCCCAAATCATGATCATCAGGTTTTACACAAACTTGTGCAGTTCATGCAGCTCGAGTGTTGCTGTCGTTATAAGCAAAAAGAAGTTCTGTCATGACAACTCTCTGAGTGTTTGGCATGATAATGGATATGACAATGTTGATATGTTTGTCCTTGTCAGAATAGATCTGCTATGTTGCTGCTGTTATTGCTGCTGCTGCTGCTGCTGCAGAGCAAGTATTGGACTTGCTACTGCCAATACATGCACAACACGCTGCTGTGAGCAAGTAAGACATGCTGCTGTTGTACAATATAGCGTACATGAATTACCCATAGCAGATCTATACAGGTGGAGCTGGGGATGGTGGAGGGTTTCTAAGAGCGTGCTGCAACTGCTACAGCAAATGTTGACAAATATTTGTAGGTTGAGCAGCAAGCTCATTGGCTACTGATACAGCAGGAACCAATCAGCTGTGCCCTATTGAGAATGATGTGTTTGCAAGCAGATTGAGTCAAGGACCTATCAGCCTGCGGCATCTAGAGTTTCATGACAGAACTTTGTATCTAAACCTTCTGAAAACATTAAGAAATTCAAGGTAATTTTTCAATTCAACTTTTGGTAACACTTTACTTAAAGCCTTTATATATAATGCATTATGAAAGTTTTTTGAATGCATTCTTTATGTACCGCCTTGTAACGTACCTTGTTATAATGCATTGTATGGTCTCATGAATAATTGTAACCACAGTTATGATGCATTATAATACGCATCTATTAACAACAATCAATTTAACATGTAACAAGGAATCTGTAAATATAATTAATTAATGCATTTTAACTTTGGTTAAAATTATTTATGAAAAGATATAATGCATTATAATGTACATTATGAATACCTTTATAACTCATTATACATAAAGGCTTAAAGTAGGCCTTTCATTAGTTGGGTAACACTTTACTTAAACCCTTTATTTACAGTATATGTATAATATTCACTTTACTTTAAATTACACTTTACTTCACCAAAGTGTTATGCTGACAATATTATTTGCAACAAAAAAATTGTTTTAATTAGAAAAACTAAAAATAGATGTATTTTCAAAAGTGCTCTCAGACTTTTGGACCCCACTGTCTGTAAAAAATGCAAATGAGTGATGCTTTGTAGCTCATGACAGACAAATTGTAAAACATTTAGAGTAAACATCAATAGCTTTATTTAAGCTATATACTGTAAACATTGTATGCAGCCTTTTCTGGGAATGTCTAATGGTTAGAAAGTGTGTTATAAGTGGATGAGGTGTTGTGGAAATACTCTGAGCGGATGAGGTTGCTATGCATCGTGTCTTTTAAAGGATTACATTATCGATCCAGGTACTGAGCGAAAAAATTGCTTAGTCTGTCAGGTCATCTGAAAACAACTCAGAGTTAATGTACACTGTGTGTGTATGGAACACAAAATGTGTGTCACAGCCTTGTGCAAGTACTCTGACGCTTATGAGGACGACCCCTGCATCACTGTTACCTCCTGTCGATAAAAGTGGCCAAAAATAAAGAAAAATGTCTTTGATATTGTGTGTTGTTGTGCTTCAAAGCCCTTCTCTATCTTTCTTTTCATTTATTACTAAACTGAACACATGAAAGAGATGAATGTGGTGTAGTAGATCATCCAAGAGCTGGTTCAGGATAGCTCTGTGATAGAGATGTCTCCCATAGCAGGGCTGCCTTTTAATTAACATGTTCATTTAGACGGGAGGTATATTTTAATCGCACGTAAGAATCTTATCTTAGCTTAATTATGCTTTATCTCTTTCGACGGTAGGTGTCGCAGACACCTGTACCCTGCGGCTGCCTTTGATATTTAAATCATATCTTCACTGTGTTCTAGATTTTGGAGTGAAAAAGAGAAAGCGAGAGAAAGGATGGAGGATTGCAATACTTGTTTAGGGTCAGTGGGTGTTTTGTTTTCGTGCATTTGTTCTAGGGTCAGAAATTTATGGGGCTTGAGGCAAAAATGTGGCTGTAGTGATTAAAGTGAAATGTGCAAATGGATAAAAAGTGTTGATTGCAGCATTACATTTATATCTGCTCATGTTGCATCAGATTTCTTTTTTCTTCTTTTTTTGAGCATTAAGCATTATAACCAATCACACATTTCTGTTGAGCTTATGAATGCATTTATGTATTCTGTTATTATTCAACATACTCATTATTACCATATCAAGAGCAATAATTGTCAGTAATGATATTGTCGTAATAACACAGCCCTACCTTGTAATTGAGTTTTTAATTTTATAGTTTATATACTTTTTGGTGGCTATTTACAATATGCAGTTGCCGTGTAAATACATGTATGCCAACTTTGAGCTGCATTAAACAGGGCCTGTCATATGCAGCTTCTGTTCCAACTTTGTCAAACGTGTAAAGATAGCTTTTGTTTGTTAATAAAAATGTATTGGTGACAGTCTATATTCTGATTTATTGAAGTAATTGGTTAAATGCAAGTTTTTGACATAAATGTCAACATGTCAGTTGCATTTAAGTTATAAAAATTGCCTTTTACAAAGGTAAAAAATGCCCCTGGAAATCAAAAGACAATTCTCCTTTTTATTCATTTTTTTCATTTTCAGTTTTAAGGTGTCAAATATTTTTACATTAGTATTGCCAAAGCATTTGCAGCAATTGCTGTGTGTCAGATAAAAATAAAAAGTTCTGTCATGAAACTGTAGATGGCACATGCTGATGGGTCCTTAATGCAACCTGATTTAAATCGTTTACTGAATGGCACAAGCTGATTGGTTCCTGTTGCATCTGCAGCCAATGAGCTTGCTGCTCAACATTTAAATAGCTGGTGAGCATTTACTATAGCAGCCAAGTCCAAATACATTAACACTGTCATATATCCATCATCATGCTAAAAATCTTTCTAGAGTACAGAGCAGAGCAAAACGACAAATAAAAGAAAAAGAAAACTAATATAAAGTGGAGTGCAATAAAGAATACAATGAATTTACAAGTAAAAGTACAAAAATAATTATAATAATAAAATATTAAAAAGCATTTCTCACATTGGACTCTTTTTGCAGAGTTCTGCTGATTCCTACACGAGTAGACCATCGGATTCCGACCTGTCCCTGGAGGAGGACAAGGAGGCGTCTCGGCGTGAGGCCGAGCGCCAGGCCCACCTCCAGCTCGAGAGAGCCAAGGTTCATCTTCTCATGCAGTTACACTGTCCATTACCTCTCATCTGCAAATAACGTTAACCTTTCTTTGTTTTTGTAACTTTTTTAATGTTTTCTTGTTTTTTTGTAGACCAAACCTGTGGCATTTGCAGTGAGAACCAATGTCAGCTACTGTGGGGCACTTGATGAAGACTGTCCGGTTCAGGGTGCTGCCATCAACTTTGAAACCAAAGATTTTCTACATATAAAAGAAGTAGGAAGCGATCAATAAACTAAAGTTAACTGTAAGCTAATATTTCAGTGTTTTATTGAACACATTGTCTCTCATCCTACAGAAGTATAATAATGACTGGTGGATCGGGAGGCTGGTGAAGGAGGGGGCAGATATTGCCTTCATCCCCAGCCCTGTTAAACTGGAGGCCATGCGGATCAAGCAGGAACAGAAAGCAGCTCAGAGGTCATCTCATCAAATCTAGTCATTATTGTATACTGTATAAAGGCCCGTTTACACCAATGATGATAACTATAATGATAAAGATATAGCTTTAAAAATCATTCTAAATGCAAAAGAATAGCCACACCATAACTATAACGATAATGGCACAGAGAGAGACGATATCATTGGAATCACTTTCACAATGATTTTTTTCCAGCTGGTGAACATTGACACCGATAGCCAATCAGAATCCATTTTACTTTAAAGAGCTCAAGCATTTAAAGCCGGAGATCACATAACTGCAGCACACGCTTATAATAAACCAAATGGAGAATGATATAGTGCATTGGTGTGGACGCTAATATAGTTATCTTTATAGTTATCATTCTTGGTGTGAACCGGCCTTAAATTATCATTTAAGAATAGTTCACCCAAAAACGTATATTCTGTCATTATTTAGTCATGTCGCCATTAAAATAGCTGAAGAAGCTGACATGGCACTGAAAAACAAACAAACCATGAACAGTTAATAAACAAGGAGATAATACTGAGTAGCATATATTTTAGAAACAACATCTCCAGTTATCAAAACAAAGACAGAATTGCAGCAGTGATGATTATTATTAGTACTGGTTCATTTTTGGTGAACTAGGTTATATTGTAGGTGAGAGATAAAAGCTTCTACCTTCAATTGCTGTGATTTGCCATTGAGCTTACTATTAATAAGAAAACTTAACTCTTAAGTGCCGCATGGGATTCTTAGTTCGAAGTATATCATACATTCAGCTATCTGCAAATCTCATCCTATCCCCTAGTTTCACAGACAAGGCTTAAGCTAGTCCTAGACTAAAATGCATGTTTGAGCTTTTTTAACTAAAAGTAACTTCCTCTGACATATCTCAAAATATGTCACTGCCATTGTTTTGTCTCAAGATGAACACCAGTAATGTTTCTTTTCTAGGGTATGTTTATAAAAGTTACTTAAATACCCTAACTGAAATAAGGCTTAATCCTAGCTTAGTCTAAGCCCTGTCTGTGAAACCATCCCTATAATTTCAAAGTTTTTGTGTTATTAACAGGAAAGTGGGAGGGAATGCGTCGTCTGGGGGCTGGAGGTCTACTCCTCCTTCTGCAGGTGAGAGGTATTTAAATACTCTCACACATCACTGTCTTACTGTAATGCCAGTACTATTGAGCCATTACAATCTCTCATTTCCCCTTAGGGCATATCCTTCTTTTATCTGCTAGCATGATTTAATTAATATTTCAGTATGAAATTGTTTTGCCATTTTTGCACACAAACAGCATATTTCAGATTTTCTTAAACACCTCTCTTGTTTTCAACAAGCCAAACAGAAGCAGAAGCAGGTAGGTGGTTAAAGTTGCTTCCTTGATTCCATAGTGCAACACAGTCCCTCAAATTAGGGCATTTTTCATTGCGCTTAACCCTGGATTATCTTCGTTCTAAACACCGCTTTTAACCCCGGGTAAAGAGACGTTTCACACTTGTAATTTAGAAGCGGGGTTAGCACCGCTTTTTACCGGGGGTTATGAAACCCTGCTCCGTAGCATGGTTTGCACCGGTTTTACGGTGTTAACCCCGCATTGCGGTGCCAAACTTGCAAAGTGTTAAAGTGTTATGTTACAGCTAGACGCTTAGCAGCAGACCACCAATCGCATGCTCAAATTTGCCTGCTTTGGACAGTCACAGAAACACCTTGAATTGTATATAAACAGTAAATTCAGCGTTTGAGAGGAAAATTGTCAAATGCTGACAGAAAACATGACAATTTGAGTGAAGAAGAGACCGTTTCATTCTTACCTTTATAGTCCGAAATGTCCATTCAGTATAAACTTGATAGTACAGTCAACAATACAAGGATGCGCAATGCTAGAGCTATGTAAACAGGTCGTGTGCTGCGTTTATCCAATCAATAACACTGACACTGCAAATATGCAAATAAGAATGTTAACCAGGTTTAGGAATGTACAGTGTGAAACATCAGTTTACGAATACCTATTAACCCCGGATAAATTATAAGCAGTGTGAAACGTGAAGCAAGATAACCCAGGATTCCGTTAACCCAGGGTTAACTATTTAAAGTGTGAAAAGCCCCAAAAGTGGTATTACATATTCACAGTTTGTGTTGAGCCTCTCAGATGATTCTCTGTGAGAGATGTTAATGCTGTGTTATTGAAACTGCATCCCTTGAGGCTACTCATTAGATGTAGAGAAATGTTAGTTAAGATTCAGAGCGTGTGTGTGTGTGTGTGTGTGTGTGTGTGTGTGTGTGTGTGTTGCAGACAGAGCACGTTCCACCCTATGATGTAGTTCCATCCATGAGGCCTGTTGTTCTGGTTGGCCCCTCACTGAAAGGCTATGAGGTAAATTCTGCAGGATCCACAATTAAATACCACCAAGCAAATAAAAGTTGAGATTGATGAGTAAATAAAACTTTGCTAGCAACTTTATTAGGCACTGTAACATAACATATGCAATGTAAGAATAATAATATGATACTCACTGTTGTGACAAACAAATCAAATCAAAGACATGCAAACCATCATTCACTCATTTGACTGGTCTGTCTTTTAACTTGTACCTCAATGTGACAACATTATATATTAAATCACCAAAATTACAATATGAAGAACAAAACAATGTTATTTTAGTATTATTTATATAATATTATTGTATTTATTAATATTTTGAAGTAACTTTTTATTTTTGTTTTCATTTTAATCTTAGTTAGTAACAGGAATAGTTAGTTAGTGCTCATCATAATTATTATTATTATTTTTTTAAATCTATATTTTAAATATTTCTACATATCTTTAATGCATTTTTATTTCAGTTCATTTCATTTTACAACATAAACTTATATATGTCAAGTTTTTTAAGTTATTCATCTAATGTTTATATTTTATTTAATTTCAGCTTTATTTCAGTTACAGAAAATTATTTTTAAAGATTTAATTTTAGTTACAATAACAACACTGGAACTAAATCACATTTGCAACAAGTTCATGCAGAGACTGGCTTATCTAAAATATGAAATGATATGCCAGTGACACAATAACCTGCACTTTTTGTCACAAATGAAAGAAAAACAGGTAAATAATACCATTGTCATGGGGATAAAGATATATGCAGTTTGTATGAAATATATGGTCAATATTTTTATTTATATTTAATAAATAATATTTAAATAACTATATTTAACATAATTATATTCAATACAATAATGCAAAATACAGTTTCATGGCTTATGAAAGGTAATTATGGTATGTAAATTCTTATAATTCACTCATGGAAAAAAGTTTGTTTTTGGATCCTGCTATACATATATGACTGCTCAGGCAGTGTAAACGTCTTTTTCTGTTATGGTATGTGAGAGGATTCACGAATGTGAAATATTTAAGTCCAGCTGTGGCACAGGTGCTCTGGACACATTTGTCAGTCAGCTCTTTAACAGAGACACCAGGGACCTGCTTCTCCTGCTGACTCTCTACTCTCTATTTCTGGAGTCATTCATTTTTCACCCCATGTCTAAATAAAACCACCTCATCCAAACTATATTAGCCTTTTATATGACTCTTCTTCCAAATCCCCTGTTTAGGACTCCTTATTTTCCCTCTAGATTCCTTAGACAACAAAATCACTGGTTACATGTTAACACTATTAATAGCTCAGGACCTAAATTACCTCAGATTGACAGGTTAATTATACTGTACATGAAACGTTTCTGGGGTTTGTATGTTTTCTCACAATCTTCTCTGATGCAGGTGACTGATATGATGCAGAAAGCCTTGTTTGACTTCCTGAAACACAGGTTTGATGGGAGGTGAGTGAGTGAGTGAGCTACGCTTAAAGGAACAGTTCACCCAAAAATGTGAATTTGGAAAAATGGAAATAAATCACTTACTCACCCTCATGTCGTTTCAAACCCATATGACTTTCTTTCTTCTGAAGAAGAAAAAAAGTGATTTTTGAATAATATTGTGGGCATTTTGAAGGTCCACTATGCAACTTCTGGCCCTCTAGTGGTAAAAAACAAAACTGCATGCATTTTGAGATTATCCTATTGCTCATAAAACATTCATTGACTACTAGTCTTAAGAGATATAATTAATAGTGTTTATCCGGAGCAATTTTTCTCTATTTATGGATATGACAAGACGCACAGGCGCAATTTCCTGCGAAAACCATCCTGCTAGGTCTAAAATATAAACACTTGTAATAGGTTTACAATAGTGAATTTTTGGAAGAGGGATTGATGATGTATTGAAAAAGTTACATAGTGTACCTTTAAATACATGTGTAATGAAAGTGAATGAGGGCTGGGGCTGTCAAGCTTCAAAATATCATAAAGCACCTTAAAGTATCATAAAAGTGGTCTATACAACTTTTTTTTTTCTGAATGTTTTTCCATGGCAGGATTTCTATCACACGGGTGACTGCAGACCTGTCTCTGGCCAAAAGGTCTGTTCTGAATAAGAAAGCTATCATGGAGAGGTCGAACACTCGCTCCAGTCTGGGTGAGTGACAACATACAGGGGTAAAGCTAAATAGTAAATTAATATAAGAGTGCTAAAGTATTTTTAGTAATAAAGATCATTTGTTGTTTCATTATTATGTTTTTTTCTGTTCTTATGTATGTCTCTCTCTCTCTCAGCGGAGGTGCAGAGTGAGATTGAGAGAATATTTGAGCTGGCTAAAAGCCTGCAGTTGGTGGTCTTGGATGCAGATACTATCAACCATCCCGCACAGCTTCTCAAGACCTCCCTCGCTCCCATCATTGTCTATGTGAAAGTGTCCTCTCCAAAGGTACAACAATATTTATCCAATCAATAAATAATTTGTACTTGTTTTTAAAAAGCTACAAATGGATGACTCTTCAACTACAGATTTATATTAAAACTAACTAAACTTTTGTGTTGTATAAAGGTCACATATTACTGCAAAATGCCCTTGGAAACCTTTTCAAAAATCCTTTTATGTATTTTTAATGTGCTTTTATGTATTTTATTATTTTACCCCTGTCCCAGACTGAGACTTTTCATCTTAAAATATGGACAATCCGTAATAAAAATACAAATTGTTACATTTATTTCATTCAATTATCATAAAACTATGATCATGAGTAAAATAAACAGAAATTATTATTTGAAAAGTATTTATATCATTGTAGACCCATTTTGTCCCTCTATCATTTCCACTGCAACCAGCGGTTTTGTCTCAATATTATCTAAATATTAAATACTATTATAAAAATATTATTAAAGTTGTTTTGGCAAGACCAATGAGTGTTTTAAATCACACAAAGTTATCAAACAAAATGCATAATTAGAGTTGTGATTAAAATGACATTGGCTGGTTCATAAAAATGAAAAAACTCAGGCTAATTAATTTTGTGTTTGAAAAGTGTCCTTATTTTTTTTTTTAAGTCCACAGGGTTACATGTGTGAAAAAAGATGAGTGTTTTTTTTTTTACTTATTTATACTATTAAGTAATTTAGATACGTTCAGAGTTACCTGAAGCATTGCTCCCACTTTTGTCCCTCATTTTCTCTGTCACTCATTCTACCTCAGGTCCTTCAAAGACTCATTAAGTCCAGAGGGAAATCTCAAAGCAAACATCTCAACGTGCAAATGATGGCTGGAGATAAACTAGCACAGTGCCCACCAGTGAGTCCCAGTACTGCACATACATTCAGCTCCTGTTAACGGACATTAAACCGTAGCAACAAATGAACTGATGCAATATCCTCCCCTGTTACTGTTTATCCTCACTGCTTTGCTCTTGTATTAGGAAATGTTTGATGTTATACTGGATGAGAATCAGTTAGAGGATGCCTGCGAACACCTGGCCGAATATTTAGATATATACTGGCGTGCCACTCACCTGCCAGGCTCCGCCCCCCCAAACCCTCTAGTGGAGCAAAATGTAGTTACACCACCCTCAGCTAACTCTAGCCAACAGGTAAGTGTTTAAATGTTAACTGCATGGACTTCACTTGCTTTAATGCAGCTTAATTAATCTAATTAATTAATTAAAATCTCATCCTCTTCCTCCAGTTCTCAGAGACGCAGGAGCTAATTGAATGAGTACTACCACAAATAAGGGTGAGTGTTGGATCGATTTTCATTAGTTAAGATCATGTGTCAGTTAAAGGATTAGTTCACTTTCAAATGAAAATTAGCCCAAGCTTTACTCACCCTCAAGCCATCCTAGGTGTATATGACTTTCTTCTTTCTGATGAACACAATCAGAGTTATATTAATAAATATCCTGATGCATCCGGGCTTTATAATGGCAGTGAACGGGACCAATGAGTATGAAGCTGAAGAAAGCGTCTCCATCCACATCCATCCATCCATCATAAACGTGTACTCCACACGGCTCCGGGGGGTTAATAAAGGCCTTCTGAAGCGAATCAAAACGTTTGTGTAAAAAAAAAAAAAATATCCATATTTAACAAGTTATAAAGACCGCTAGACTGCTAGACCGCCTTCCATATTCAACGTACGAAGAAAGTGTAAAACTTTCACAGTTACGAAGTAAAATAGACAGCGGAAGCTAGATATTTTACTTCATAACTTGTTAAATATGGATATTTTTTTTAGACAAATGCATCGCTTCACTTCAGAAGGAATTTATTAACCCCCTGGAGCCGTTTGGAGTATGTTTATGATGGATGGATGTGGATAGATGCAGTTTCTTCAGCTCATACTCGTGAACCCTGTTCACTGCCATTATAAAGCTCGGCTGCGTCAGGATATTTATTAATATTTCTCAGATTGTGTTCATCAGAAAGAAGAAAGTCATATACACCTAGGATGGCTTGAGGGTGAGTAAAGCTTGGGCTAATTTTCATTTGAAAGTGAACTAATCCTTTAAGAACATTACCATCAATGTGTATTTCCCTGTCATTATGTTCTTTATTGCTAAAATAATAATAACAATACATTTTAAAAGTGCACTTGTTCATTTTTACATAATTAGAAAGGTTTTACACATAAAGAAAAGTGCTTTTGAAAAACGTTTAAAATAATGTCTTATATCATAATAAAAGCTGTTTCATTTTATATAGATTTTTCCATTTTTATCTTTAATTTTTACTACTCGCTTCACTATATCTTGGTAACCCACCCTATTTTTGAACACTTTCACTAGAAGAATAGATTCATTTAAATTCATTAATTTCATTTCATTTAAATTGTCGTTTCTACAATGGCATCTGTAACCAGTTTTATTTTAGAATTATATATGTACTATTGTAGTATTTATTAATTTTAAATTTTAAACTGTTTTAAATTAGTTTTTATTTTAGTTTTAAAGCTAGTAATTTTGCTATGTGCTTTTGTGATTATTAGTTTTTTAAAAATATTTAAAAACATTTTTATATAGTTTGTATTTTAGGTCTTTAATTTATTTTATTTCAATTAGTTGCCAAGGCAACATTTCTAATTGTCATGTGTGGGTTTTTTTAAGTTTATTTATAATATAATTTAATTTAATTTCAACATTTTACTTAAACTATTTTTAATAGATTTTGTCTTAGTTTTACTAAATAACAACACTAACTGAAACACTTCTTTGGCATGATGCTGCATCCACACCAATAGGTGTCAGTATAACAGTGGTCATATAGCACAACAAACAAAAAAATTGAGTGCACTATTAAATAACAAGTGACAGTAAGCTTATAAGGGTGCTTATAACCATAATGATCACTTTCTCCACTGCTCTCTGATTGTTATAGTGACACAGAACATTCCAGATAGACCCCCAGAATATTCCTCAAAGGCCAGCCACTCACTGCCCCAGAATGAGATGGGGCTCAGAGCAGCTGCCCCCCTGATGAGAAAGAGGAGGAGCAGAAGGATGGAGAACAAGATGAGGGCCAAGGAGAAGTGGACCAATCCCAGCCTCACTGACAGTGACAACACACACCCTTCCCTGCACTAACACATGTGTCGTCCTTTACATCTCAGGACCACTCTGATGCAGGCCTTCAGCCAAAACACAAAAACACACACACACACACACACACACACACACACACACACACATACTGATATACACACATTCAACTGGTCTGAACATCCCTGCTGAGACCCACACTGAGATCAACGGGGGTTTCCCCCAACCCCTTGGTGGTGCCGTCTGTCCGCCAGGTTCTGCCAGCCTGACTTTCATCTCTGGGGTGAGGCTGGCACTGGCATCAGAGCATCCATACCATGCCCTCACAAAGAAGGGCACACCATGCCACAACTGCCAGTCAGCTCACTCAGTCTCCACCTCTTGCATCACTTTTGGTTTGTTTTCAAGGTTTATCAAGACCATAGCTTTTGCACAATTCACTTCATTTCAATGAATAGTCAAATATGATTAGCTCATAATTAATAACCCAATAAGCTTTATGTAGCACAACTCTCAAATTACAGTTGAGACTATTTGTAACTGAAAATGTTTTTATTTTCCTTTCCTGTCTTGTTCTCCTTTTCTTGTGTCCTTTCACACACTGGGAATCTTTAGGTTTATGTCAACCAGGGTAAATTAACTAGTAACTCATCAGTTTTCCAACCACACTGCACTAATATCACCCTTTCAGATCAATGAAAAGCAGACCACATGAATGTTTGTACATCTTTTGCCTAGATCTCAGTATTGCACTAAACAGCCTAATATAGTATTATTTACTTTGTGGTTCTCAACTGGTGGGTCACAGGTCTGTTCTAACGGGACAGCGGGTGATCAAAACAAATCTCAATAATATAAATAGTACGAAGCCCCACACATGATGTGGAAAAAATATATATGTATTGTGGCCACGAATTAAGAATTTGTTCTCGTTTTAGTAAATTGTGGCCACGAATAAAGAATTCATTCCCACAACTTAATTTGTTCCCTCGTTTTAGTAAATCATGGCCATGAAATAATTTGTTCCCTTTTGATTTAACTAACAAGGGAACAAAACATTACATCGTAGCCACAATTTAGTAAAACGAGGGAACAAATTATTATCATGCACACTACTTACTTACAGTCGCTAGGACACATTTCTTAATACTTTTGAGAATTTTTTTTTTTTTTTAATTTTTTTTTCAAAACTCTTTCAGTAGTTCTAGTGCATTTTGAAACAGTTCATACTGTCATACTCATGTCTCAAATCAACTCTAACACTAGCAAAGCTTTTCAACCAACAAACACACTTTGTCACTCATAAAACACAGACCTAAAAAACACTAACAACAGGTAGCATTATACGTTTTCCTTTGTAAAATGTTTTTACAAAACAACAATGGCACGGTCCACTGCTTCTAATTCACTGCAGTATATGTTACACAGTGCAAGTTTACATTACAGTACACAATTATTCCTATAGTATTCCTCTTTTGTATAGATGGTAATGAAATTGAAACACTAACACCTGTGTAGGCATTCAGCTACATCTAATTGTTTTAGATTCAGAATATATTTCAATATGGTATTACTATAGAAATATAGCAATTTCTGTCTTATTCAGTTTTGATTACGTTAGGTTTTGAACTTAACAGTTTTAAAAAGAATAGGCTAAGCAAGCATGTGCAAATTGGCCTGTAGGTGCCGATGTTTGTGTCTAAATGAGAAAAGAATTGGTGTAATTTGAAAGAAGTAGTCATTAAATGCATTTTTTGCAAAAGCAGTGATAAAGGATCCACAGTTTAGCCCACATAGACTGCTGTTCTGATCACTGAAGAGTTTTGAAAAAGAGACCAAAAAAAGTGAAAAAGTATTGAGAAATATGTCCTAGCGATTGGTTTTATTTCCTCCCTTTCATGTGCAGGACTCTGTAATAGTGCAACTAACCATGTAATCATGCATAGTTAGGATGACACAATAAATCGACTATTGATTTAATTATTAATTAATTATAATTATATTTGATTCATATTAATATTTTATTTTTTATTAATACATTTTAAAGTTTGATTCAATTCAATTCAATTCAAAACGATTTTTGGTGCTGTGTTGGGTCTGTTGAAGTAAACCCAGTTGAGAACCACTACTCTATTCTAATCGTTAGAATTACAGTGACATCTAGTGGTTATGTTTGAAACTCTAAAAGTAAGACCCTTGCAAACGTCCTTGTTTTTACACAAGTATCACTGTACATAATCGTACCATTGTTCCAACAGCAACAGTAAGATGTGTAATGGTAAGAGGATGTATTGCTTCAGCACACGTTTTCACCACTGTTTAATAACATCCTTTTTTTCTTCATTTTGAGAATCTCAAAACACTGATAATAAGTCCTGATCTTTTTTTTTATCTTTACTATCAACACTTATATGCATGATAAATGATGATCTTGCCGACATATCTGCTGCTGTGATTGTTGAGTTTTGCTTGCTGCTGTTCTTCCATGCAATAACAAACACATTTACAAATTTTATCACACATAACAGAATGACTTATGTCTTAATTTGCAAGACAATCTTTTAACTAAATGTTCACTAATTTTACTCTTTGCATACATGCACATGCAGTCCCATTGTACAATGAAGCTAATCATGACTATGCATGACAAACGGTCAGACATTTGTAGTAATACACCGCACTGTAAACTGAATAGGGAAATGCAATAGAAACATATAAACCATCTGCTTGAGTATATACAGATTGCACATTTAAATTCATTGCCCTCATCTATATATAAATGCACAAACAAATGACTTTCTGTTAGTTTAAAATGTACATGTATATTATTTACATATATTGATCAAAAATGTTATTTGGGACCATGTTGAATCTTCTGTCAATTTGTGAAACACTGCATATAAAAAGCAACAAGCAAGAGACACAGGCTTTAAAGCACAATGAGCTCTTCCCAGTCGAAAATGTGCTTGATATCCTTCCAGGTGATTTTTGTACATAGTCAAAAACTATGTCTTTGGGTCTCCAAAGTATATTTTCAAGGCTAATTGTTTATTTTATTAGATATTTATGTTGTTCTCTATTACAATTTACTGTACTGTATGCAACACTGGAAGAATGGCGAAGACTTGGCTTGTACTAATAAAGGTCTATCACAGAATAAAAGGAAATCAATATGATTGCACTATTTAGTTTTTGTGTTTGAGGTTTTCTTTTGGTTTACAATGCAATAAATGCACTATGTAAGTGTGTAAACCCTCTTCCAGTAGTAACTTTATCATATTGTACTAATGTGACAACACTGACAGCACTAAGCTCTGGGAGAAAAAGAAAGAGAAAAATGTACTGATGCTGAACAAAGTATTGTGTGCTCTGGGGAAGAAAAGAATAATTAAAAAGAAAAGAAAAAGAATGGTCTCTGGTTTCTGTCACTTATGCATGTATTATTGATACATAACATGTGTTTTTAAAATAAAAAAATTAGCATAAAATCGTATGAATGCAGTTCTAATAACTTTAGATTTGTTTAATTCATTTTGATGATTTCATCAAATTAATTTTCAAATATAGTCTGTCAGTTAATGAGGTCATAAAAGCTGCATGCAAAATTATAATTATAAAAGAATTAGCCAAATGTTGTTCACAATAGTTTTAGATTTAGTATAGTATGTCTTACCAGACATGTCAACATCCCAAAAGTAGGCTGTTTTATATTAAAGGTGCAATAGGTGATTCTCTACAGAAACATTTTTGTTATGCCGGTTGAATATACTATGTTAAGCGGTCTAAATGTATTTTTATAAATATAGCTATCATCTGTGGAAGGCGTAAGACCATAAAATATTCATTCAATCATTGCATTCGGTCCGAATTAAATGATAGCATGTGTTCCCTGTCAGTCAAAGTGTGTTTGCATACCACTGCGCAGCCTGTTCACGCAGACGTGTGCAGAGAATGTGAACAGCAACAACCTAACTTTAGTTTACAACCCGAATTCCAGAAATGTTGGGACGTTTTTTTTTAAAAAAACAACTGTCATTAAAATCTCGTAAAAGAACAAAGCATACTGTATTGAGATCTCGTAACTGGACAAAACTGACTGACAATGAAAACCGACTTTCATTGAAATCTCGTAAAGGAACGAAACTGATTGTCATTAAGATCTCATAACTGAATAAAACAGATGTCATTAAAATCTTGTAACGAAACAAAACCGACTGTCATTGAAATCTCATAACGGAACAAAACCAACCATCACTGAAATCTCGTAACGAAACTGACCATCATTGAAATCTCGTAATTAAACAAAACCAACAGTTTGAATTGTTTCAAATTCAACCGTCATTGAAATCTCATAATGGAACCAAACTGACTGTCACTGAGATCTCACAATCAAACAAAACCGACCAAGATCCTGTAACTGAACAAAACCAACCATCATTGAAATCTAGAAGGGGAACAGAACCAACCGTCATTGAGATCTCATAACAATACAAAGCCGTCAACCATTGAGATCACGTAAAGGAACAAAACTGACTATCATTGAGATCTAATAAAGGAACAAAACCAACCATCATTAAACTCTTGTAATGAAATAAAACCGACTGTCATTTAAATCTCATGATGGGGTAAAACCAACCATCTTTGAAATCTTGCAAAGGAACAAAACCGACCGTCATTGAAATCGCGTAACGAAACGAAACCAACCGTCGTTGAAATCTCAAGCTGATTGTCATTGAAATCTCGTAACGGAAAAAAATGACCTGTCATTGAAATCTTGTAACAGACCGTCACTGAAATTTCATAAAGGAAATAAAAACACAAAAATTATTCTAAGATGACACACAAAGACTTCAACAGAATCTCAACAAAGGTGACAATCAAAAGTGTCATGCAGCTGAACTGTCCTAATTTTTTCTTTAATTCTATTTGCTTTTATTTTTTGCTGTGGTTTTTGTTCTGTCTATTAGTAGCTTTTTGTGATGTCCAAAGTTGATCTTGTCTGAATATTTTGTTGCCATCATTGTTGAGATTCATACGCTGATTGCTCATATCTGTGTTTGTCATTGTAGTTTAGTACGAAAACCCTAAAAGGTAAACCCGTAGTCTTAATTTTCGTAGATTTAGGCCATGTGTCCACCAAAGCATTTTTTCCAGCGGCTAGCGTACTTTTCCAATTGTTTTTAATGGGAGCACTGCATTTTTTAAACGCCAAGAGCGTAAAGCCCCGAGTATACTTTGGCGGTCCACGTTCGTGCACTGTCCACATGACGTAATTTTCGTCATGCGGAGGGCTCGCGGCCAGCCGCACACCCCGTCCGCGTGCAGCCCAAATTTCGAGACTGCGCGGACGGTGCGTGTGCAACAGCGCATGCGCAAGCAGGACAGAAGAGTCCACTAGGTGGCAATACACACAGTACTGAACATAATGTGCAGTCGTCGAAGAAGAGACTGTAAAGAGCGATTCAAAAACAAGACGAGTAAACTCAGAAGCGTGCCTTCTCCATCGTTTTTGTTTCTTTTGGCGTATCTTCTGAACTATATTGCAATGGTGGATGCACTATTTTTCTTCTCCGATCCTGCCCAGCGAATGTCCCGTTGATGACACGATGTCTGGTAAAGAATATAGAAAAGATTGTACTGCGCATGTGTCGAACTCGGTCATCCGCGGTTTAGTATACTTTGAAGGACGTGCAGATGCGACTGCGCGCGAGACGCGTCCGGGCGCGGAAAGTGAAGTATGCCCGGGGCTTTACGCTGCATTCACACGGAGCGTCGGCGTTAACGCTTGACGGAGGGCGTGTCTGAGGCTTGTGTTGACGCAACCATTATAGGTGATAACAGCCAATCGTATTACTTTCCGGTGTTGCATGAATGCAATTGGCTATCGACTGCTCTAGGGTATTTGATTGGGGGATCTGATTGGCTGACGCCTGCGTTGGTGCTTGAAAAGTTGAGAAATCTTAGGCATCAGCCAATCAGATCACAGACGCTAGCCAATTGCGTTCATGCAACACCGGAAAGTAATGTGATTGGCTGTTGTATACTATGATGGTCGCATCAGCTCAAGCTTCAGAGTTGACGCCGATGCCCCGTGTGAATGCAGCCTTAATGCTGCGTCCCAATTTGCCTACTTATACTACACCCTAAAAGCATGTACTGCTTTTGTGAAGAAAAAGTACATACTTTTGAGTGTGTAGCAGAAGAGTATTCAAGCTTTGAGACATACTACGTCGTCTATAATTGCATCTTTAACGGACGTTCTGTCGCTTAGTTACGCAACCTGTAACCTTTAAACTGCCCTGTCAATCATCTTGTCAGTTAAAATTCTCCACATACAATTAAATTTAATTTCCTACCCTTTCGGAGAGAAATGTAGTCGCACGTTGATCTGCCAGTCATGGGTCTTTCATGCAGAGAACTCTCCTCATGTTTCCATTCCATAATGATGCATTTTAAAAGTTAATGACCAAACACATCGTTATAAAAGTTCTCAATGCTGTTGCAGATGAAATATAATATGGATAACATTTAATAAATATCTTTTCGTCAGGTTAGATACTGATTATTAATCACTCAAACCCCTTTATCTTAACCATCGGTCTCGCACAACCGTCATGTTTGTAGGTGGTTTTTTTTTTTTTTTTTTATTTTATTTGTAGTTCTAAACGAATCGTCGTCCACAGCGCAATGTGTTATGGGCAATATTAGCCGTTACACCCTGTCCTAACCAGACGCGACGCGATGCGATAAAGGGTATCTAATGGAGTTTTTGTTCTAACCAGTCGCGACGGCGACATGCGACGGTTCTATTTTAGAAACGGTTTCTATTTCTCCGCGGCTGGAACAACAACACAAAGGCAATGATAATATCAGGTACTGTTTATGTGCTTTATTTAATGTTAAAAGCGTCTAATGTGAGTTTGAATATCATTCTGTGTTCCCAGCTTTTTAGCTGTAATGAAAACAACACTGGCTAATTCACCTCAGATCTTGAAAATAAATAAATGGGCACAAGAACGTTCAAATTGTCAACCCACTGCGAACAAACTAGTATAGTCCTATTCTATGAAAAGATTGGTTCAGTCACTCCGTATGTACTTTAAATAATGTTTAAATGGTGTAATATTTATGAATTTTACTATGTACTTGCCCATTTCATTGTGTCTGCTGTGCTCTTGCCGAGAGAGCCCGCCCACACTCTCTTCTGATTGGCTGTGGTTTTTGATTGATTTTATCGCTTCTCATTGTCACGTCGCATTTAGTGTGGACAGTCAAATTGCTGGAATCTTATCGCATCGCGTCTGTTAGAGTGTGCACGGATCTGCACTTCGAATTCTAACCAGTAAAAGTAGACCATGCCATCCCCCCCGCACCCCCCCCTCAAATCGAGCCCTGTCGATAAGAATATAGGAAACCCATAACAATTAAAAACAAAAACATTCAAAAATGTATTTCCCCCGTTTTTAATTAATAGATAACAAATGAGATTTCAGTGATATTTTGACCAATCAAATAGGAAATGTCCCCAGTTTCCATATAAGATATCTGGTCACCCTAATGACCCTGTTCAACCAGCTTTCTGTCATATGTTGTTTTTATTTGTTTCATTTAATTATCTTTCTCTTGTTATCATTGTTTCTTTATTGGAATCGTATGGTACTTATCCTGTTATCGTTAGTCTGATCCTCTTCATATATCATTATCTTACTTCTTTCTTTATTTTACATACGAATGTCTTGTTGAATGCTTCTTAATGTTCTCCTGAAGGTATTTGTATATTTTCATCTGTGTTCAGGAAAAGAAAAAAAAAAGTTAGCATTTCCCAGATCACATATTGCACCTTTAACTAACCACCTACACGTAAAATGGCTGAGGAATCACAAACATAAATTCCAGATTTCCTCCAGAGGTCAGTGCAGGAGCAATTGTTGTGCAATCAGAACGAAAGGAGCTGATCTGTGTAAATGCTATAGAACTGTCTTTATGTTAGGTTTATACTTTTAAAACGTGAAACTGCCATTATTTCTTTAAGGAGCTATTTCTACCTGATCTGAGCCTGAAAAAAAATTTTTGTTTGTTTGTTTTGTTTTTTGGGGGTTTTTTTTTTAGTATAACGTTAATTTTAGTCAGATTATTCAGTGCTATTAGTATTTTGACTTTAATTAAAGTTAATGTTACCACAATAATCACATTTTAGGTTACCTGCTAAAATCTTTTGACAGTGCATGCATTTAGCAGTGAGGTCACGTTTTGCCATAGCCTATATTAGACTCCAAAACTCAAAATATGAGAAAACTGGGGGCCAGACACTCAGATTTATGCTTGAACATGGGTGGAAATGAGCATTTACTGTAGATGCTTGTTACTGCAGTTACTGCTTGGTCAAGACTCCTGTACAGCACATACTGTATGAATGTGCTAGATTTGTAGTTCAAAGTATGTCAGGCTTGTTTGTAATTGTGTTTACAAGCACTGTGAAGCAGACACACCATACCTCCACACTTTTCCTGCACTACTGTGGGTCACCCTGGCACAGGAACTCATTAACACATGCTAATTAGCTGCCTGCTGGGCCTCTGTCTGCTGCAAGTGGGCGGTTGTGGGTCAGGGGGTGTTGTTAGAGTCTCTTTCTCTTTCTCTCTCAGCTGGTGTTCTAGTAGCAAGAAGAGCTGATTACTGCTGTGGCTTGATATGCTCTCAGTATCACGTTCCCTGTCATCAGAGCACAAAGCTCAAAGAGAGATTTGGCTAATGAGAGAGCTGGAGAAAAAGAGATGGTGGTTCGAGGTGGTCCGAAACGACTGACCGGAACGTAAAAGTTCGACTGAGAGCAATTGCACTGATCCTCTTGACCTCATCACAGTATTCATCAGATCCACACATGCCCCAGAACAAATGGGCTTTGCCATTTCCATATGCTACTTCTCTTCATTTTTGTATGCTCCATTTCCCTCCTGAGAGGCTGACGCTGAAAATGCTTTCATTTTTATCTGCAAATGACACAGCCATCTGTCACACATAAGGGTTTATCTTTATCTCTGGTGCTGTCAACAAATGCTAAACGTCCGTCTACACAAGTTGCATGCATGAAACGACACAAAAATACAACATTACATGGGTTTAAACATCTCTGTGATGTATAACTTCCCAGGTTTTCATGGCACCGCTGAAACAAATGTCTTTCTTTGTTGCTTTAACAGGTAGCTAGAGTGCATGCAATACATATTTTCCCCTGGAAGTAAATAAGTAAATAAATATAGCAATTTATAAATAGCCCATCTTATAATATAATAAACAAATTGTGACCTTTTAATTGCAAATTTGTGGATAGTTTGGTCAACACACATCTAAAAACTTTTCATAACATATATTTCATTAATTTAGATAAGTGGGACATAAAAGTTTCCCAAAAGAGTGGGCTGATGGAAATATGTTCTTGGACAAAGGGAATGTGTGTGTCAAATGCACCTGAAATATTTAAATATTTGAGGTCCTCTCAGAAGGAAATTAGGGGATTCACAGATCATTAAAGGTTAGAGTGGTTAGGAGGAAGGACAAGAATGTGTGAACAGTCCTATTGTCCTCATGTCTGTGGCTATTGATGCTGAATGAAAACAATTTAATTGATTACTTTAGACACAAAGAAAATTTCAGAATATGCAGGAAATCTGGACGAACTGGCAAAGGGCCTAATTTACTTTGCATGTCTAAGAACGCATGACTACACATATAAATAAGAAATAAGAAGTACAAACTATTTTGACCTGGTAAGTTAATTTTATGTTGCATTAATTTATATAAATTATATAAAGCATCTTGTTTAATCACAAATATGTGTAGTTTAGTCAACACACTTCTGCACTTTATGGGATTTTCATAACATTTCTTTAATTACTTTAAATGAAATATGTTTCTGGACAAAGAAACTATCATAGATGACACCTATAAAAAACATATTTAAATCTTAAAATATCATATCAAGATTTAAATATGAAAATTATAATTAGTAAATAATTAAATAAAATGCTTGGTTGTTTCAGTATTTTTACTAGGTTGTGTATATATATATATATATATATATATATATATATATATATATATATATATATATATATATATATATAAAATTTGTCTTACATAATTATCTTCAATAGATGCCATGTGACCATGACCCTCAGGTTAAACAGAGGTAGGAACCCAACTGCAACCTTCTGACACCTTCCTCTGTCTCCTACAGCAGATTGTGTTGTGACACACTGGGCTGATGATTATTCAGCTCCACCTGCTTTCCTGTGCTTTGTGCCCTGCTGTTACATCAGGGGAATTCTTTCCTCATACATACTTCATGTGGTCTCCACCCCTGCTGCGGATACTACAAGCCTCATCCATGATACCACTAACTGGTTTAGTGTAGGTTGGCTGGGATAATAACAAGGGTACAAGGGCTTCCAGCCAAAATTAAGACCAAATATTATATTCATGGTATGAGAGTAGGGACAAAAACAGGGAGACAATGTGCATGATAAATCTACTGCAGATACACTCAGAAAAGGCAATATAAACGCTCTGCTCTGAAACCATTTGATGATGTGAAATTAGACCATCTAATTTCAGTTTGAAGAATAATTGAATTTGTAAGTAGGGGATGGTACAGAAGTGTTTGCGTAAGGTCTATTCCTTTCAGCCTGCTGTCTCTGAGGTGTTTAACATACAAATATAACCTTGAAAGTGTCAGAGCCTCTGTGCCTGGTGACTATCAGATCACTTTAGCCTTCTGAGACTCCCCGAGGGCCAAAATTTTGAACTGCCCCATCAGGCCAATAAACTTTTGGCCTCACACCCGTCATTAATCAAACTACTGCGTTCAAAACAAACACAGACTGGGATCAAAGAGCAATTTGTCCAATAATCCAGTCCGTTGGTAATGTAATGGTTTCATGTTTTTAGTCAAGGGGATTTTTAAGAGGAGTCATGCAAGACTTTACTGTAAAATGACCAAACATGTCAAAATGGACACATTTCATCAAGACTAATCATGTTTTCAGTATTAGGGCAGAAAAAATTAAGAATTAGCTGTTGGGGATGTATCATTGGGGACATTTGATGTCGTTGTTATCATATATGATTTCAAAATACCTCAGAAATAAAAGGAAAACTCTGAAAGAAAGTAGGCAATTCACAGATCATTAAGGTGAAAGTAAAGTCGGTAGGTGGAGGAACACAAATGTGTGAACAAACCAATTGACTGGCTTATGGTGCTGAGTGAAAACAATCTAATTAATTACTCGTGAGACAATGACGACGCCACAATATGCATGAAAAGCTGTGAAGTGGCATTATTTAGTTTGTATGTGATAGACATTCATTGAAGCTACAATAGAAAACGCTATTCTCAGAGGCCATGTGATTTATAGCTATAGTCTTTTGTAACCACAGAACAACCCTAGTGTGGGTATTTTGGATAACTCGTGTATAAAATTAGCATTTTGTGGAATTTTTCATTCGGTAAGGATGAGACAAAAGTTTCCCAAAAGGCTGAGTCGTCGGGGAAATACGCTTCCTTCCACTTTCCAGACAGAGGGAAGAATGTGAGACGTCATGAGCATCGTGCAAGGTGATTGGTTGTTGTGCGGCGTATATAAACCCATAGTCCATAGTTAAATCACTTCGGCTGCGGGAAATTCTCAGTGTTGTGTGTAATCACCACAGAAACCGTTGTGCACTCGCATATCCTCGTGTCCGTCTGTTTTAGACGTTTTTGTTTTTGTTTATTTTATTCTGTTAAAAGATATCGTAAAACCATGAAAGAGAGAAGAAACGCACAGCCACTGGTGGTCAGATGTAAACTGGTGCTGGTTGGGGATGTTCAATGCGGGAAAACTGCGATGTTACAGGTTTTGGCGAAGGATTGTTATCCGGAGGTCAGTACAGCATTTCTGAAATACTTAAAATAATTCTGTAATTATATTATTAATGGTATTGCCGAATAACATGCATGTCTAGATTAACTGTTGTTTCTTAATTTACTTGTAACATGCTGTGGTTAGTCCGTTACGAATATATCCATATCCTTTATTTTTTACTGCATAACAAAATAATGCAAACATTAAATCGTTTTTACGTGGAGGTAAGGAAGAGTATGTAAGAAGTGGTACCCGGTTTTGATTCTACGCATCACATAGCCTACATGCAGCATCACATGCATGTTCATCAGTTTTAATATGTTGCATCTCTTCCTCAGACGTATGTGCCCACAGTATTTGAGAACTACACAGCCTGTCTGGAGCTTGATGACCAACGTGTTGAATTGAGTTTATGGGACACGTCAGGTAAGACTAAACGGATGATTAAGTGGCTAAATAATAAAATAGATCTAAATGGACAATAACATTTTCTTTTGGGTATGTTATGCAAGTTGGACGGCATCATAATGTAAATAAATGAAGCAGTATGAGTCTCACGTAATATGAAATGTCATGTGTAATGGGGAATAGACCGTATAATTTATGGTAATATATAAAAACATTAAATCAAAATGAGATTCTTGATTGGTATACTGTTATGAGCTAATGTGGTGTCAAATGGACTAGGAGGGGCATTTTGCCCATATCATATATTAAAATGACGAATAAATGAGACATGGTTTTCAGTATGATAATGTTGCATCTGTGTAGTTAATAAAAAGCTGCATCAGATATTCATGCATTTTTGCTTTAGAGTGTATTTAAAGTCTGAAATTGCCTGGAGAAAACACTGGAAATTGGAAACCACAGCATTGTTTCACGTTAGAAAATGTACGTTTTGATAGTCTGTAGTCAGAGAATTGCTACATTCCTTACAGATGTTACAAATTGTAGCTGTTTTATATTCTGCTCAAGGAAACAGTCTGGCTTGTTTTGATCTGTGTTGGGCCAACCCAGTCGTGCTGATTACTAAACTAGACCTAATTTTAATATTGAATTTATATTATTTATGCTAATGCTGAAGCAGTGTATGAAAATGTAAATGTAGAATAATTGTAACAGATGCTCAGTTTGCAATAGAACACCACATAGAAACAATTTTCTACAAAGCATATGTGCATTTGTTTAAAAGAGTGTCCAGTGGGCCAAAATTGTTTTAACATGGTGTGAAAAATGAGTACAGAATCTTGATCAGAAGTCTGTCTGCTTGTGGATATCTAGTTAACTTGAATATCATTCAGAGATTTGATACTTGAATTTGAAAATACAGTGATTATTTAATCTTTAAAAGTGCCACGTTAATGTGATTTTTTTTTTTTTTTTTTTTTCCAAACTGACTGATAATGATAAACCCTGTATTCCCTTAAAGGATTACTTCACTTTAAAATGAAAATTACCCCAATCATTACTCACCCTCAAGCCATTCTACGTGCATATGACTTTCTTCTTTCTGATGAACACAATCAGAGATATATTAATAAATATCCTGACGCATCTGAGCTTTATAATGTCAGTAAACGGGGTCACGAGTATGAGCTGAAGAAAGTGCCTCCATCCACATCCATCCATCATAAACGTATTCCACACGACTCTAGGGGCTTAATAAAAGCCTTCCAAAGCGAAGCGATGCATTTGTGTAAAAAAAAAAATCCACATTTAACAAGTTGTGAAGTAAAATATCTAGCTTCCGCCAGACCGTCTTTCGTATTCAACTTATGAAAAAAGTGTAAAACTCTTGCAGTTCAAAAAGCTAACGCTACATCCTACACCTTCCCTATTCAACTTACAGAAAAAGCTTAACTGACACAATGCCAGTTCTGTTTTTTCAGAATTTGAAGACGGAAGATAGATATTTTACTTCATAACTAGTTAAATTAGATTTTTTTTTTTTTTTTTTTTTTTATACAGAAACGCATTTTTTCGCTTCAGAAGGCCTTTATTAACCCCCCAGAGCCGTGTGGAGTATGTTTATGATGGATGGATGCACTTTCTTCAGCTCATACTCATTGGTCTCGCTCACTGCAATTATAAAGCTCAGATGCATCAGGATATTTTATATATCTCTGATTGTGTTCACCAGAAAGAAGAAAGTCATATACACCTAGGATGGCTTGAGGGTGAGTAAAGCTTGGGGTAATTTTCATTTGAAAGTGAAGTAATCCTTTAATCCCGGAAGTTGCGTAAAGTCAGCCAATCAGAATGGGCTTGCCAAATCGAGAAAGCCCTTTTTTTTTATTTCAATATGCATCAGGCATGCGATTAGACTATGTCTGTCTTTCTATCAGCTGCCGTATATAATCAGTAGTCTAATAAGGGAGTACATGGTCACTGAGGCAGTTCACATCTCCCCACCGCTTACCATTGTAGCCTATTGACCTGATTACAATGTGATGTGTATGTCTGCTCCTTACTGCTCATTTCTGAATCCCTAGTAAATGACAGACATGATAAGCTCACATCTCTTTGGATGTGTGCTAAACGCACGCCAAAAGAAGCATCATAATTAGCACCCAGTAACGTCTGGCTGTTTGTTGACTGTGAAGTGTGGCTGATATGACTAGGTTTCTATAATGTGTTTGTCTGTTGTACGTGTGCGATAGAGATTGACAGACAGTGAGCGAGGGAGAGAGAAAGCAAGGATTGACATTTCATGTACAGATTGCTGAATGAAATATGTGTTGTTAATATGCCCCAGCCTTTTGCTCATTCTTTTTGATCTGATTTAGTCTGCTTCGAGACAAGCCAGCTGAGACAGGGTACGGTTTAAGGGGATGAGTCGGGGCTTGAATGAGGATGAGAGGGCAAACTAGAGTTTTATCCAGTTTTTAGCTGTTAATCATGGCTGGTGCTGTAGAATTTGAACTGTATTTCCATCAAGTTAAACCGATATTCCAAGTCAAACTACTCTTGGATATAAACTGAATTGGCTGCATCCGTAAATTCAGCAAATAAATAAATTATCTGATAATTTGGCAAAAAACTAAAATATTTAATTATTTCTCACAATACTGCACTGATATTCTCACACCAAGAAGGCAAAATATACTGTAGCATAATTATTTTTATACTGTATTTCTGATAAAAATTCAAAGTTTAATAAATTAAATAATGTATAATTATTTTATGTAGATGTGTGTTATATGTAAGCATTGCCATTCAAAAGTTTGAGGTCAGTACGATTGTTTAATGTTTTTGAATGAAGTATCTTATGCTCACTAAGGCTGCATTTATTTGTTCAATAATACAGTAAAATGGTAATATTGTGTAATATTATTATTATTATTATTATTACAATTCAAAATAAATGTTTCTCTGTTAATATATTTTAAAATATAATTTACTCCTGTGATGGCAAAGCTGAATTTTCAGTGTCACATGATCCTTCAGAAATCATTTTAATATGGTGATTTAGTGCTCAAGAATCATTTCTGAGTATTATCAATGTTATAAACTTTGTGCTGCTTAATATTTTTGTAGATACTGTGAATCTTTTTTTTTAGGATTCTTTGATAATTATGAAGTTGAAAAGAACATTTAAAAAAAAAAAAAAATAGAAATCTTTTGTAAAATTATAAATGTCTTTACTGTCCATTTATCAATTTAGTGCATCCTTGCTGGAATATAAGTAATAATTTCTTTCAAAGAAATCTTCCTGACCCCAAACTTTTCAGAGATAATGCAAGTGTGTATTCATACATATTCATACAGAACTAAATTATGTCCCATTACTTTTAGTGCACATTAAAAAAGTTTTGGTTTTGCTGCTTTAGTTTTGTACGTAAAATCGAACTGATGCCAAAGTCAAAACCTACAGTAATTAGTTCATTGCACTTTTTTGATCACTTTGAAGTGAATTACCATTAAAATTTTAGCTTGAACTCAAGTAGAAATGACAGAAATTGTGACAAGTGAAATGATTTGAGGGTTGTTTACGGTTATATGCTGTGTGCTATTTATATCATGCTGCTCAATGTGAATGAGGTTTCTTATTAGTCTTCTCCTCATTGATTGCGCTGACCTCATCATTGAGTTTCGAACTGCTTTCTTTGAGGCCCAGAAAGGATTTACAGGTGAAAATCAATCCTCTCGCTTAATCACGACAGCCAATTGGACCTACTGCAGGCTCTTAGAAGATGGCCGTCTGTATTCCTAATATGGAGGCTATATTTAATTTGCATTGGGGGTATTAGCAATGGATTAGGTGGCATTTGCTGTTACGCTGATGGATGTACATTTCTGAGAATATAAATTCTGCTGCTTCAGTATGGGATGACTACACAAGATGGGGTGTGTAAAAATAGTGCTCCATTAGCACATTAAAACAGCCAGTAGATTAATGTGCTCTCCAGTGGCCATTGGCAGTTGATGACAGGCACCAATGAGGAAACACCACCACTGCTCTGAGATGGTATTCCCTGAGGGGTCATGGCCAGCACCTCGCAATGAGAGAGAGGGGGGATTCTTTGTTGAGCTGATGTGATGGAATCTCTGGGATGCTAAGGAAAAGGGGGTTGGGGATATGGAGAATGCTCTAGGTTTTGTTCTCATCTCTAGTGGAAAGACTGACAGGGGCTTTTACTTGCTTCTAGCTTCTTTGTCAACGTTGACCTCTCTCAGCCCCCTGCTCGCATCTACATGAGTCTCAGAGTGCTGATTAATTCTCCCATATTCCACTACATTGAAGTTTACTCTTAGTCAGCTTTTTAATTCTGTTATAATATCTGTTGCACTTGCACATATTTAACTACAAGTCAGTTATGATTTCAAGTACACAAAATGATTTATGCTTTGAGTCAAACATGAATGATAATGACTTGCAGATCAGTAACCTGACTGATTCAGTTAGTTAATTAAGTGAATTATTCATCTGACTGATAACTTGAGAGTGTTTTTAAACAGTTCATTAAATTAATCATAAGAGTTGTTTGTTCTTGCATTAGACATGTTTTGAGCTAGTGACAGTGCTAAAATAATGTATTGTCTGGCATTGTTTTTGCAGCACAGTCTTTTTCACATTCAATACAGACAGCAAGCTCATTCACTTGGGTAAAATTATTTCTTTTGCTCTGGTGCTGTAGATTTAGGGTATAGAAGCAGGAAACAATGGCATTTTCTTTTCATTATATTCATTATATACCATCTTATTCACACTGGAATGATATTTTCTTTCCCTAGTAAATGGTATTAAGCAATAATAATTGACAGGATCTGTTATCACTGTCTCATTGAGACTGTCAGAGAAGGCTTAGTCATGAGGGATGAGAATTGTGAACATGACACTTTTAATGAGTACTAAAGTGAATCATACCCAAGACCACCTTTTCAAGTGACATTTTTACATTCCAAACTGTGACGTCAAGCACACTCAGGTGCGCACCAAAATCTCTAATGTAACTTGACAGTTACATTCATAGTTCAGAGTCATTGTTGAAATGCTGCCTAAATAGTTTTTCAAAGAGTGAAAGGGATCAGCAGATGGAATGCGCTGCGGCTCTCATCTGTGCGGCACACAAAAGCAGCCCACTCCACCTCCATCTGTTCTCTTCACAAGACTCTTCCTGCGCCCAAGGAAAAGGCCATCTCATATCAATCACATGCACACGTTGTCCCACATTTCAGCTAAGCTAGTTTGCTCCAGGCATGGCATCACAACAAAAAGCATTTAGTGCGAGTGTAGCAACTCTGCTCTGCTCTTTTTTTTTTCCTCCCTTTTTGCACGCTTCACCAACCCTCCATCTGGTAATACACAGGCAGTATAACATCCTCATCTTGTTTAGCCAGAGAACATGTGGCCCAGGGTTGAGAGCAGAGAAGCGGTTTGTTCACTACTGAACATAGTGCAGTTCTGTGATCCAAGACTGCAGGTGGTTCAGGATTCTTGATAGGAAGCGCTCCCTGCCAACAGTATAAGCGTCATGGTGTCCTTTTCAGATTTCATACAGTGATTTGAGTGAGATTTGGTGAGCTCACCATGTGAAGGTCTTTGTCTCTGACTGCTGGGATGTGCCATTTTGTAAAGTTTAATCAAAATTGCTTCTCACCCCTTGGTGTATATCTACATTGATCACTGCATTAAGATCAGCAGCAATTAAATGCAGCCTCATGCCCAGGTTTGTGTGTTCGTGACATCCCAGTAAGAAAGAAAAGAGGCGGTAATCTGTGCTTCAGATGTGACTCATTTTCTGAGAACCTCAAACCCATTCCTGCTTTAGCCAGTTATCTCTATAATTAAATGAGGGGAATTGGCTTCATAATTTTAATTTCATGTTTTTGATGATTTTTAGTTAATTAAAACTTAGTCGACAGGACCCTTTTGAGCAATTCTTTCAACAAATCGCTGAAAAAGATTCACAAGTTTATGAGTTATCAGTTTGAATCAGTCTGGTGAATCCTTCACTGAATATACTCCACTTGAATTAAAGTCAACGTTAAAAATAATTGATTACATTGAGTGAAGGATTCACTCAAGATTCAACTTAAGATTTTGAGTCTTTTTGACTGATTCGTTGAAATAAACGCTCATAAGACTCATGTTGACTAAGTTTAAAGGGGACCTATTATGCAAAATTCACTTTTGCATGGTGTTTGGCTATAAATGTGTGTTGGCAGTGTGTGTACACAACCACCCTACAATGATAAAAATCCAACCACTCCTTTTTTTTTAATCCCCATAAATAAGCATGGGGATAAGCAGTGTCTCAGAACAAGCCGTTTCCAGATCCCTGGCAATGTGACATCACATTAGCCACAGGCCCCGCCCACGAATGTTGACAGACACTGCCGTTTTAACATAGAACCGCCCTGAGCGAGTTCACAGCGAGTTGTACAGTCCGCCATTGCTGCACTGACGAGAACGTCTCCCAAGCGTTTTAGGTGTTCTGTAGCTGGATGGATTAATCCACATAGCTCTCTCCATTTACTCCATAAATCTGAGCTGCTGAAGACGAGGTGGATTCATTTTGTTTTAGAAGAAAATGCTGCCTCAACTCTACCAAAATTCGTTAATGTCTGCGCGAATCATTTCACACCGGAATTCTTTGTGAACGAATGTCAATACAAAGGGACAACACAAAACAGAGGTTGAGCTAAAAATTTGTTACTCAAGGATAGATCAGAAAACTGTTCGTGATCCTGCTTACAGTCTTTAGAGTGATACTGGATATGGCAGTAATGAAGGTGAGAGCACTTTATTACAGTTCATCTGAGATTTACGGATATAAAGTTTACCAGTTTATTAAGCACCACCCGAAAAGGCATAAGGTGTTTCTGTGTACTTTGCTGTGTATGTTGATGATAATGCAAGGGAGAGAGAGAGAGAGTTTATGGATAATATTTTAATGCACACTTGCACTGTTTTATTAAGCTCTTACAGAGATTTTCAAGAGTGAAAACGGACGCTTCATCTTTTTTGTGAAGTACAATAAACATCATAAAACTCATCTGTAAAGTTTTGGCCATCATTCAGACGGGGTCCGGTACAACAGGCTTGTACTAATACAAGTTATAACCGTAATTGAACTAAACTGTACCTGCTATAAAACATTATCTGTGGGGTATTTTGAGCTAAAACTTCACATACACACTCTGGGGACATCAGAGACTTATTTTACATCTTGTAAAATGGGGCATAATAGGTGAGGTGTGAGGTGTATATAAGGCTGTTTACACCACCCCAGCATCTTCTCAGTACCAAGTGGGTGGGCACTGCTCTGTATCAAATGATTGATAGGCAGTTAAGGGATGCCTTTAGGAAGACGGCGCTCTGCAGATGGTTGACTCCAAGGCTGTTGCTGTGGAAACAGGGGGACTGGAGGTATTGGGGGGGCAGGGGGTGGGTGGCTTACTTAAGGATTCTGAGCAAGAGCTGGAGGAAGTGCCTACCCCAGCCCCATCGCTCCAGTTGCATAATCTACTGGAAAAAAAGAAATTGAGGGAGAGAGCGAGACACATAGATCAATGAGGATTTAGAGCTCAATTGTCATTTTCTTCTCCTTTAAAATGCCAATATGGCAAGCAGTGAGAGGAAAGGGGCTTTAACAGGATGTGTGCTGAGCTGACTGGAAATGAAGTGATGACCAGAGGAGATCTTCCTCTAACCTTTGTCTGCTTCTGTCTGCAGATATATGCAGCCAGTCAGCTATGTATGTACTGGTGTAAAATATTTGTACTCGAGTCCTAAATTGTATATTAGGGCTGTAGATTTAACACGTTCATTTAATTAGGCCTAATTAATTAATGAAAAATGACATGTTAAAATGATTTAACACATTTAAAGCACCTGCCCCAGACATACGTAGGTCATCTTACATTTCATACAGTTGATTGGTCGGAAATATTATTTTTATAAGCATTTTAACTTGAAGTCTTAAACACCTGCTGTACAAGTTGATATATCTTAGAACTAATGTAGCCTAGTCAAAATGCTAAAAGAAGATGTGAAACTAAAATTGACTATTTTGTATTAATGTTCCTGTTTTACGATTTTATCAGTGCACTAAAATTGACTATTTATTTTAATATTCTTGGTTTAGATTTTAAAAATGCTTGCTGTCATAATTTTGTATTGAAGCGGCTCTACTCAGAAATATGTCACATTATCAAAGTTGTGTTATGAAAGCAGGTTCGTGTTCTCTCATCTATCTTGGGTATTATATTACAACAGAATGTCAAGGACACTTAAACTGCACTTGAGGCCCAACGGAAAGAACATTTTTTCAAAAAGAATTGTTAGTTGCATGTATTGAATGAAGAAAGCCTGTAGTCTTCAGTAGCATCTCTCTTGTTTCAGGATCTCCATACTATGATAATGTGAGACCCCTCTGCTACAGTGACTCCGATGCAGTGCTCCTCTGTTTTGACATCAGTCGCCCAGATATCTTTGACAGTGGACTTAAGAAGGTAACTAGATATTCCTATTAATATTCTAAACCACCACTGACCATGATCCTCAAGAAATCATTAGACTGTGCTTTCTTCACTGTAAAATGTTTTGTCAGGTAACCTAAAATGTGCTTCATGTGGTATCATGAATTCAAACAAAGCATCTTTAAAAGAAGTCAGTTTAATTTAGAGTTCTTATGAATGATTCATTTGTTTTTGCTTTTTTACTTTACTTCATCAGCATTTTTGGGATGCAATATTTATCACACTATACTTGCCAGAAGTGCTTGGCACGCAAGAATCAAGATTATAATTGTCATTATGCAACCCTAGTTATACAGAACAATCTGTTTGCTCTGTAAGATAAATCATTTCTTGCAAAACAATTATTTATTTATTTCTGTCTCTTTGCAGTGGAGGGCTGAGATCCTCGACTTCTGCCCCAGTACTCGTATTCTCCTCGTTGGGTGCAAGACAGACCTTCGGACGGATGTCTGCACACTGATGGAACTGTCCAATCAGAAACAAACACCCATCACTCATGAGCAGGTACAGCCACATGTTGTTTCTTACTACTGTTGGATTGATCTTGCTTACAAGAGGATATTCTCTGTAAAACTGCTTTTTGAACTACATTACCACATTCAAAATCTGGGATCAATTAGATTTTTTTTTTTTTTTTTTGAAAGAAATTAATACTTTTATTCAGCAAAATTGACAGTAAAACATTAATAATGTTAGAAAATATTTATATTTCCAAAAAAAAAAAAAAAAAAAGAACAAAAAAAAAATTCTATCCATCCAAAAATCCTGAATGAATTGTATCACAGTTTCCACAAAAATATTAAGCAGCACAACTGTTTTCAAGATTGATAATAAGAAATGTTTCTTGAGCAGCAAATCATCATATTAGAATGATTTCTGAAGAATCGTGACACTGAAGACTGGAGTAATGATGCTGAAAATTCAGCTTTCATCAAGGGAATAAATTGCATTTTAAAATACATTAAAATAGAAAGCTATTTTAAATTGTAAAAATACTCAACAATATTACTTTTTTTCTGTATTTTTGAGCCTTTTTAAATTGCAGCCTTTAAAAAACTTTTTAAAAAGATCTTACAGACTCAACTTTTGAACAGTAGTGTGTGTTTGTGTGTATATATGAATAAATAACATTCACTTTATAATATCATTCTTAATATTTATGTATATTAAAACAATATATGTTTATCTTAATATAAATGGGTACATGAAAACCGCCATCTATAATTTAGGAAGGGGGTAAACCACTGTTTTAAATCTTTAAATCAGACACTTTTACTTAGGATGCTCTCTTCAAAGGTAACCGCCTATATATACAACCACAACATGAACAAAGCTTTCGAATCTATGACCTGTATCTATTGACACACTTTGACTGAGAAACTACAGCGAACTGAGTTTTTTTTGTCCTTCTTCTCCCATCACAGGGCTCTGCCATGGCCAAACAATTGGGTGCCGAGGCTTATCTGGAGTGTTCAGCCTTCACCTCCGAGAAGAGCATCCACAGCGTGTTCCGCACAGCTGCGCTGGCTTGCATTAACAAGCTGCAGCCACTTGCCAAGCCCAGCCCGACCCGTCGGCTGTCCAAACGCCTGCTGCACCTGCCCAGCAAGTCCGAGCTCATCTCCTCCACCTTCAAGAAGGAGAAGGCCAAGAGTTGCTCTGTAATGTGAGTGGAGAACTTCACCCCCCATAACAAAAGCTACACCATTCCCTGCGCTTTGGTCTGGGGAAGGGGGGTGGGTTCCGATTGCTACATCATTGACGTGTGGAATCCTTCCTCACCCCCCAAAGAAACACCTTTCAGAACAAGTGGACACCTCGCTGTCCTCCTTGTCCTGAGCACTTCAACAGTGCATATGTATTTTCACTACTGTATCTTGCTTTTTCAAATGAGATTCGATCATCAGCCGTCATCTATTCATTCCTTGTTATCGAGAGATTTGCTGTCATTGTTCCAGTTGAAGCTCGGAATGATTCAACTTAGTAAATAGGAAACAGATGTTTTAAAAGAGGTTTCAATGTTCAATGTAAGCTATTCGGTGTATAATGCGAGATCTCTAGTGTAAGATTCAAAACACATACCTACAGTATGCACTAATGACTAAATCTGAGGGAACCGATCCAAGGGAATTGTGAAGCTGAGGCTGTTGTGGAGATGTGCGCAAGGCCTGGGTCATATAGAGGAGAAGGAGGCCCATTTGGCATTGGCGACAATGCAGGAAGCGAAATGTGATTTTTATTTATTTTTTATTTTTTTTAAATGGGAGCTGTCCATATCTGAACACTAAGATGGAGGAATAGAGGGAAACAAGGGCCAAAAATATTTGTAAAAAGACCATTTATGATGCAACCAAAGTAAATTTTCCCTTATTTCCTCTATTAGAACACTGTCTGATATACACGCTTCTATTTTTAGAGGCATTAGCTATCTGAGAGATAGGATGGGTGTGACTGGGGAATATATTACAGTGATTATCTGTATCTCAACATCTCCTGCTGCTCTGTAGTGTAGGCAACCATGAATTTGTGAAGCGATCCCTGTGCTAGTTCTGTGAGGACTCGATTGGATCAAATTTGGCATCTTTTTTCGTTCTTGAAATGATATCAAGAGAGATGTCGTAGCACTATGTTGATGTTTTCAGAAACCAACAGATTTAAAACGTATGCAAGAAGGTTGTAAATCGCCTGGTTTTAGATGATTAAGATCAGACCAGCCTGGGTTTAGTTTGTCATGCATCTTATGTAGCAGTCTCCCGTTTCATTGCCTCCATGCTCATTTGCAGCACTAGCAGCAGAAATATTTGTGAATAATATCGTCCAATGTGTTTCTGAACTTGATTATCAATGGGGAAAAAACATGTTTTCTTGTGCAAAGTGCTAATCTTGAAGTCTGCTTTCCACCACAAAGCAATAATTATGGTTCAAGTGCTTATAATTCAAAGTGTGTACAGTGGCAATAATTAAAACAAAAATGGCTATTATAAATTCATGCTACTGCTTTGTGGACATGCGTATATTTATGTGGATATACATCAGTGCTGCTGTAAAAACAAGCCAATATATTGTGACTCTGTTGAGCCTTTGTTAAAGTAATTAGATGAAAATATGACCATTGGAGTGCAACATTTTTTTTTTCTCCTTTTCCACCAAATAGGATTATTAGTGATTTGTTCACGAGCATAAAAGAGGTTAATGCATGAGGAGCAGATGGACTGGAAGGAGATTCAGATGGGACATTTTAATATATGGATCAGCTGACCTGATAAGGGCTTTGATGTTTGTGAATCTGCAAGGCCAAATTGGAAATGGAAACAGACTTTTGGAAAAAAAGAAAAAAAAAAAAAAAAAAATCGAACAGGCTGGTCCTGTTTAATGAAAGATATTTTTCCATTTTTTAACTATTGTTCAAATAGTTGTTTTTGCTTTATTTCTGTACACTTGAAATCAATATTTTTCTCATTTTGTTCAATCATCGGTGGTGGAAGATAAGATGCGAGCAGCCACTGTGGCCGTTTACAAGCTCTGCCACTGTGATCACACACCAAATTCCTTTTTGCATTGTCTTGTGACTGTGTAAATAAAATGAAAATGAATTTTGGGTGCTAGGGAGTATGAACAGCGTGTAAACATGTCACATGGCTGGTCAGACATTGTAGCTGCCGATTTATTTGTAAAGTTCTGGGTCATGTGAGCGTCCCAGATGAAGATGGACATTCAGTCATTATGCTGCCATTGCACACTGTTTGGTACGAATACACTTCAAGCATGTCCTCTAGTTCTTCGGTTGTACATATCCTGTTTTGTAATCTTTGTAAGACATCTAAAAGAATGTCACAAGATTAAATATTTGTTTATGTTGTGGATTGACAAAGATGTGCTTGATGTAAAACTGCTTAGTCCTGTTTATTTGGATTCATTATTTGAGGCAGGCAAATATTTTCTGTTTTGTGTTTTACACTGTTGATTTCAGAATGTTATTTTTGAAATGATGTCTTCTCCCTTTGTCTTTCCAGTAATAAAGCTTGCCTTTGTGTGGCACACATGACCTTGTGTATTGGAGTTCGTTTTGGACTGCTAACTAAGGCAGTTCATAAAAAAATATATTATATATAAACACACACACACACACACACACACGCCCCTAGTGGCTGAGTTTGGTGCCATGTTACAAAAAAATGCTTCTCGTTTGATGCACCTTAAGTATTCAAAAACCTTAAGTTGCCCAAAAATGGTGTTTCTTTGACTAAGAGAGACTTGCTTAAATTGTCTTTTTTGTACATTTATATAGATAAATGATTCTATATCGTACTTAAACTTTTAGTACGTCAAAATAAGGCTACTTAAGTTCAGTAATAAATGCTACATTCACGCCATGTCGTAATTACCGTAATTACGAGATGACAACGTGAAGTTCCACTCTGACTCGGAATTATGCGTTTCTGTGGCAACACTATCGAGGGCAAAATGAATCTGCAGCGGTCAGGTGGTGCAAGTTGGAGCTCTCAGAAAATTGTAATTGTAAAAAGCATTCATGTCCTTGTAGAACTCATAATTACAAGTTGGAATCTCGTAATTACAGTAATTACAGCATGGTGTGATTTTTGCCAAGTAAGACATGTTCCTGGATCAACATATTTTGATGATCCTGGGACAACATTTCTGTCTGAAAATTTAGTCCTAACCCTATCTCTACCCCTAACCCGACCCATAACTTATCCCTAAAATCAGACAGAAATGATAAGTGAATAACACTGGTGTAGAAGCACCAAAACTTGGTTTTAAGCCTAAACTTGACTTAAACTGTAAACTTGTCCCTCAAATCTGATTGGTTGATTGCAATGTTGTTCCAGGATCAACAAAGAAGTTGATCCAGGAACATGCTGTACTTGGTGAAATCACGTTCACCATTAAGGCATCCATCCACTCCTGTTCAAAACGAAGTTTGTCAGATTGTTTTTGTTTTTTGTTACCAAGGCTGCATTTATATGATCAAAAATACAATTAAAACAGTAATATTGTGAAATATTATTACAAATTAAAATCTAGATGTCAGTGTCACATGATCCTTCAGAAATCATTCTAATATGAGGATCTGGGCTCAAGAAATATTTATCATCAATGTGGTAAAAAAAAGTGGTAGTGCTGCTTAATATTTTTGTGGAAACCATTTTTTCAGGATTTGATGAACAGAGTTCAAAAGAACAGCTTTTATTTGAAATGGAAATCTTTTGCAACATTATAAATGGCTTTTGATCAATTTAATATATCCTAGCTGAATAAAAATATTAATTTCTTAAAAAAAAAAACTTACTTAGCAATTTTCCTTTTTCTTACTGTAAATGTATCAATTAAAGAAATTTTTTTACCTCCTTTAAATTTAGCAATTATTGTGGCATTTTTATAGTCACATAATTCCAACAATAAAATACTAGCTCTCCTTCTGTTAGCGTCCCTTATTATCCGTTTGGATGCCAGGTGGGCTGTTGCATTGGCATGTTCCTCCCTTTCATCAGCCAGTGCAAGACATCTCCTGCTTAACCACATACTTACCTAGATTCCTTAGATACTGAGCTGGGGTGCACATCTGTCCCAAGACACAACATCTGGGAGGGGGGCATGGAGCACAAGCTGCTGCCAGTGTCCAAAAGAGGAACGCTGCCAGGAGGACATGAGGCAGAGGTGGAGACCCCGACTCAGCAGCCAAGAGAGATCCACACACCCCAGCTCCAAGTCTCACTGGGAAACAGCTCTACAAAGACAACCATAATGAAGTTGCTCATTCGGCACATGTAAAATGAGGGTATCATTATGAAACATGCTAAGCAATGTCTCTTAAGGCTTATCCAACAAAGCAGAACATTAGATTAAAGAAGTGCTAGTAGGAGCGTGTGATGTTTGTTTATAGCGGAGCTATTTGCAGACATTAAGTCCCTTGACCATCTGTGAAATTACTTTGCAATGCATCGCAATGTTTTAATCCAATGTGCAAGTGAGGACTAGCATGACTCAAAGTATGCTGAAAAAACAATTGTCACTCAGAAATTGCTAGTAAACAAATACTAATTACTTATTATTTATTCACAAATATTTACAAAGAGACGGCAAGTAACATTAAATTAAACATGAGATTTCAGGTACAGAGAGACTGAAATAGTAACTACAACATATTCCAATAATATTCATTTTATAGAACTTTGAAAAATAAAAAACATCTATCTATCTGTCTCCCATATAAACATTTAGAGTCCCATTTCTGTGATAGTGTAGGAGTTTATCAAAAGCACTGACCTCCTGCCTCAAATGACCTGCAGTGCTTTTGATCCACTCAACAGCGCTTATGAAAGCATGCTAGAAGGATCTAGGTTATTGTTAAATGCCACGCAATAGCCACATGCAGTGAAAGTACAAGAACCCGAGGGTCCAGTCTCACCTCAGCCAGCTGTAGTGTCCGCTAACACAAAACTCGCTTTCCCAGAAGTAAACAAGCCCATACTTACTCATACGCATGGAGAGGGAGTTGTAAGAGTGCATACGTTAATAGTCGTAGCAAATTAGGCCAACATCTGGACAAGCACAGGGAAAGGAATTGCTCACTCAGCTATGAGCAGATATGGTTTAAGGCCACAGGCATAATGGCACAGTCTAAGAACCAGAGAAAATTTCAGGGTAGGTAATTGATTTGCTTCCATTTTAAAGTAGCTTAACTTATTTTAAATTGTTTGCTTGTTTCATTGACATCGCCCTTATAAACCACATTTATGGTTATGAAGCGATAACTTACTAGTAGTTAATTAGTTAAAGTAGTTAACCATTATTAGTATGCAGACATTTGAGTCTAAAAGATTAAGTGATATCTAAGTGATTATATGTTAAGTGATTCACTATGATGCTTACTAAGACAGACAATATTTCGGTCAAAAGCCACATTAAATAAACAGAATATTTTCTAGCAATAAAATAACTACAATTAAATAGTCTTTTAAAATAAATAATAATAATAATAATATAAATAAAAAATTAATCAAAATATTTGTTTAATCACATTTTCTTGGGTACTTGGGTAAAACTGAGAACATTAAATTATTGTTCATTATTAAATATGAATTATTATGTCTTTGTTATGTCTAATTATTATGTATTCCTATGTTGTTTTAGAAATAGTTCAACTAATGGATGACAAAAAATTAAGGAATTGTTTGGGAGGAAAATCAGGTGGTTTCTGCATGTTTTGGTCATTAAAATTAATAGTTTCGTGTGATTTTAATCGCTGGTTACAGTTAAGAAGGTTCTTGACTTTGTTACAAAATATTTTTGTTTGTCTTTTGGTGCAACTCAAGCATTCATACAAAACAGATAAGGTAAAATGTTGCAAAAAATGCAGTTTCTATGACTAAGAAAGACATTATGACATATTCTGTACAATTATAGAAAATCATGCGGTACCATGATTTTTTTTTTTTTTTTTTTGGGGTCATTAAAATTAATTAGCAATTAAAAATAATTTTTTTAATACATTGAATATCAATTTAACAGATTGTCAAAAATATGACATTTTGTATTGTTTTAATTTTTGGGTACAGTCAACAAGGTCTAGGGGGCTGTTTACATGACACCGTTTTCAACTAAAAACGGAAAACTTTATATGCGTTTTGGCTGTTCATTTACACGACAACGGCGTTTTGGAGGCCTGAAAATGCAAACTTTTGAAGACAGGTTTCAAAGTGCAAGTTTTTGAAAATGGTCTCCGTGTAAACAACAAAAACGCGAATCTGTGAAAACGATTACGTCATGCACATGCGTATTACATGTTCAGTCTATAGCGTTTCATCGCCATCTAATTGCCTGCCAGAAGAATACAGCGTTTTTAGTCATTTTCACGGATTTGTATGAATGGGGATCGTTTTGACAATGGTGTCATCTGTACGCGGAAAACTCAAAGGAAAAACTTCTCCGTTTTAAGTATATCATTGTCATGTAAATGTACCCTCAATCTCTGAGGTGGCACAGCCCAAAATCAACATTTTTTAACTGATATGTTGACATTAAAAAAGTAATAGGACAATAAAATGCATCCTATTCATGGTAAGTGTCCTTTAGCCATTCTGTGCACAAAATAATCTGATATGACATCATTCCCACCCCCCACCCATTTGATCTTGTTCTGACAGGTTTTTTTTTTTTTTTTTTTTTTTTTTTACTTCTCAGCATCCTACAATGCATCTTTATTTCAAAGTGTCTCTGAAAGAACGGTGAGTTGCAATCCTAATAACCAGATCACTGTTTGGTTTAGTTTCTTTTCTGTGTGTGAACACACACCTCCTGAGGAGGGAAAGCGAGCATCGCTCTCTGATTACTGATGAGCTGTCTGCCTCTGCAGCAGACCCACAGACACTTCCACCCTCTCTCTGTCTCACAGAGTGTCTGCCGCAGTGCAGGGCCCAGCCAGCTCATCAACACCAGTGCCTCTGTCAGGGTCAGTCAAACACTCTTTTGTGCCCTCTCAGTGTTGAGTGTGATTGATGTTTTGATAGTGGGTCAGCGGTGTATGTAAATATATTTTTTTTTCGTGCAATAATAATGTGACATATTTGATATGACACTCTATTTGTGAAGGTCCATAAGCGTCTGCGCGCTCTGGGCAGACTAATGAAGCAGACAGAGCTGCAAGGAGAACATGTGCCCTGCATTTACCCTAGTAACAAAAATGATTCAAAACCCCACAGAGCAACTATTACTCTCTGATATAGCAGAATCAAATACACCTCAAAATTAAATACACTTTTAAAATAAAAGTTATAAAAAAATATAAATAATAGTCATTTGTTAGTGATTAAATTACACTTCCCATAAATAAAAGAAAATTAATACAAATAATAACATTTTTTTTTTTTGTAATGGGGGAAAACATGCAGTAACAGGATTTTTGGTGGTTCAAATTAATTAATAATTAAAATTTGTTTTAGTACACTGAATTGAATATCAATTCAACAGATTATGTCAAAAAATATGACATTTTTGTATTGTTTTAATTGTTGTATTGTCCAGTAAGTCTAGATCTCTGAGGTGGGACAGCCCGAAATCAACATTAATGGGATATTGACATTAAAAATGGTAAAATGCACCCTATATTCAATTCAATTCAATTCAATTCACATTTATTTGCATAGTGCTTTTCACAATACACATCGTTTCAAAGAAGCTTTACAGAGAATGCATCTCAACATTATAATTTAGAGTAATCTGTTATCAGAGTTGACTGTCCAAATTATGTAATTTCAGAAATGTACATATATAAGCACACACTTAGCTAACAATGTACTAATTTAATTTAATTTAATTTCACTGTCATTTAGGGTAGAAACAATGAGCTTGTGGAAGTAATGATTACATGATAACAATAGAAGATATAAGAGGCAATAGATATATGAGGCAAAACAATAGCCAAGAGCATCTACAATGTAAAATTAAAGCTGCAAGCAGCGATGAAAGGGCCCTCGTGGGGCCACCACCACCTGGTGGCCTTAGGAAAACAGTGAATAGTGGGTGACATGCATGACGCGTGTGCATAGTTTCATGAGTTTTCAAGCATGTTTATTCAAAAATGCGATTCATTTCGGAGAAGAAGAATTGACTGAGCAATTACAATAGGGTAAAAATAACCTTCTGTGAACCAAGAACTAACGTTCTGGAAATGTTATAATAACAGAATAACGTTATACAAACCTATATGACAAACTGGGGCCCAGGTCAGGGAGCAGACATACTGGCTAAACCGACCGTCTGCTAGCTTTCTCACGTCACAGAAGTCAGATAAATCCCAGCACATAGAAACTCTTTCACCTAGATATCATCTGTGTCTGTACCCCGAATTAGTAAATACAAAAAACTTCCAAAATCATTTAAGGGTAAAAATTTAATTGATGTTCAACAAATAAAAAACAGAGATAATACTGATAAACAAATGATAAAGCTTGGGATGCTGAATATTAGATCCCTTTCTTCAAAAGCACTTATTGTAAAGTATATTATCACAGGCAATAATCTAGACTTGCTGTGTTTGACAGAAACCTGGTTAAAACCAGACGATTACATTACTTTAAATGAATCTAGCCCTCAAGGTAACAATTATCAACACAATCTTCGTCGGAAAGGCAAAGGGGAAGGTGTTGCTGTAATTTATAGTAATATCTTCAGTATTACTCAAAAGTCGTTCAAATATAATTCCTTCGAAGTGATGGTGCTCTATGTAACATTATGTAAGTTGGCATTTGTGCTGGCTACTGTATACAGGCCACCAGGACACCATACAGACTTTATCAAAGAATTTGCTGATTTTCTATCAGAGTTAGTACTAGCTGCGGATAAAGTCCTTGTTGTTGGTGATTTTAATATCCATGTAGATAATGATAAAGACACATTGGGTTTGGTATTTACAGACATTCTAAACTCCACTGGAGTTAGACAACACATGTCAGGACCCACTCATTGTCGTAATCATACTTTAGATCTAATATTGTCACATGGAATTGATATTGATGCAGTCGAAATTCTGCAGCAGAGCGATGACATCTCAGATCATTATTTAGTCTTGTATATACTACATTTAGCCAAGGCTGCAAAACCACCACCCTGCCATAAATATGGTAGAACCATCACTTCTACCACTAAAGATTGCTTTATAAATAATCTTCCTGATCAGTTTCATCGCCTTAGCATACCAGATAGCTTAGAAGAACTCGATGTTACAACAGAAACTATTGTGTAACAAGGTTCAATGTTTAGGAAGGAAGAGGACAGGGTCGGCTTGACTACTGACTGCTTTATTTAACAAATTCAGCATACAAAAAGAAAAGGTGTGCAGACAGGCACAAAACGGTCATAAATCATTCACAAATTCTCTCCACAACAAAACACGACACATCCAGCGTGGGCAGCAGTCAGTAGCCCTTCTCTCTCTCCCCCACTCCTGTTTCTCCTGGCGTTATATACTCTCTCCACACCAATTACTGAAACAAGAGACAGGTGTTCGTCATTTGCATTTAACCCACTCACTCACCGTTCGTCTCCTGACTCTCTCTCCCGCTGCCGACTCCGCTGAACCACGCCACCCTCGCCACATATTGACTCTGTCTTTTCCAGCACATTAGACTCAGTTGCTCCTCTGCGCTTAAAGAAGATTAAGGAAACTAATCCAACACCATGGTACAACGAGCACACTCGGGCACTTAAGAGAGCAGCCAGAAAAATGGAGCGCAGCTGGAAGAAAACAAAACTAGAAGTTTTTCGCATTTCGTGGAGCGCGAGAATGATTGATTACAGAAAGGCCTTAAAAATACTACATCTACTTATTTTTCAAACCTCTTAGAAGAAAACAAACACAACCCTAGGTATTTATTTGATACAGTGGCTAAATTAACGAAAAATAGAGCTTCAACTTCTGATGTTTCCAAACAGCACAGCAGTAATGACTTTATAAACTTCTTTACTTGCAAGATTGACAATATTAGAGAGAAAATTATAACCATGCAACCGTCTACTACAGTATCGCATCAGACAGTGTACTGTAGTGTCCCTGAGGTAAAATTCCATTCATTCGTTGCTTTAGGAGAGGAAGAATTGTCTAAACTTGTTAAATCATCAAAATCAACAACATGTATGATAGACCCTATACCGACTAAGCTATTGAAAGATATGCTTCCAGAGGTCATAGATCCTCTTCTTAATATCATTAATTCATCTTTATCACTAGGATATGTACCTAAAACTTTTAAGCTGGCTATTATGAAAACACTTATTAAAAAAACACAACTTGATCCTAGAGAATTAGTCAATTACAGGCCGATCTCGAATCTACCTTTTCTGTCAAAAATACTAGAAAAGGCAGTATCATCGCAACTATGATCCTTTTTGGAAAGAAATGGTATCTGTGAGGATTTCCAGTCAGGATTTAGACCGTACCATAGTACTGAGACTGCTCTCATTAGAGTTACAAATGATTTGCTCCAATCATCAGATCGTGGTTGTATCTCTCTGTTAGTGTTACTGGATCTTAGTGCTGCATTCGACACTATCGATCACAACATTCTTTTGAATAGACTCGAAAATTATGTTGGCATTAGTGGAATTGCATTGGCATGGTTCATGGTTAGTTTTCACTGTTGATGATAATCAGCTCTATATTTCTTTGCGCCCTGACGAAACTTACCAATTCACAAAATTAACGGAATGCATAGCTGATATAAAAAATTGGATGACCAGTAATTTCCTACTACTAAATTCAGAAAAAAAGATATTCTAATTATTGGACCAAAAACCTCTGCACATAATAACCTGTCTAACACTTGATGGCTGCTCTGTTAAGTCTTCGTCGTCAGTTAGGAACCTGGGTGTGCTCTTTGATACCAATCTTTCATTTGAAAGCCATATTTCTAGCATTTGTAAAACCACATTCTTCCATCTTAAAAATATTTCTAAACTACAACATATGCTCTCAATGACAAATGCAGAACAGTTAGTTCATGCGTTCATGACCTCAAGGCTAGATTACTGTAGCGCTCTACTGGGTGGTTGTTCCGCTCGCCTGATAAACAAACTCCAGCTGGTCCAAAACGCAGCAGCTAGAGTTCTTACTAGAACCAGGAAGTATGACCATATTAGCCCGGTTCTGCCAACACTGCATTGGCTCCCTGTTAAACATCATATAGATTTTAAAATCTTGCTAATTACTTACAAAGCACTAAATGGTTTTGCTCCCCAGTACCTGAGCGAGCTCTTAATGCATTATAGTCCTTAACGTCTATTGCGATCTCAGAATTTAGGTCAGTTGATAATACCTAGAATATCAAAATCAACCGCAGGCGGTAGATCCTTCTCCTGTTTGGCACCCAAACTCTGGAACAATCTTCCTAGCATTGTTCGGGAAGCAGACACACTCTGTCAGTTTAAATCTAGACTACAAACGCATCTCTTTACCCTGGCATACACATAACACATTATCAATTTATGTTTTCAAATCCGTTAAAGGATTGTTAGGCTGCATAAATTAGGTCAGCCGGAACCAGGAACATTTCATATAACACCAGATGTACTCGTTACATCAGAAGAAGAATGGCATCTACGCTAATATTAGTCTCTCTGTTTATCCCGAGGTTTACTGTAGTCAGCCGGATCCAGGCCATATCCAGCTGAGATCGAGGACCTACGCCTAGGCACGATGACAACACAGCCCTGAAGTGTCAGCAGAGATTGTGTCAACTAGATCATCCCCTGCGAAGGCCTCATCAACACGACCATGGAACGGATCCTCAACAAACCGTCCCATACCAGCGTGATGAATACGATCCTCAACAAGACGGAATTGGAATAAATACTTTGACTGTTGCAATCCCAATCGGACTGATGAAAGCTGCTTAACCCTAACCCATAATCATGCATTGTTCACTGTTGGCCAGAGGAGAACTAGCCCCGCAACTGAGCCTGGTTTCTCCCGAGGTTTTTTTCTCTCTCCATTTTAACACCTTTGCCACTTGATGTCACCTGATGGACTCTGGGTTCCTCGCCGCTGTCACCTTTGGCTTGCTTAGTTGGGGACATTTGATATTCAGCAATGTTTTGGGCCTGCATTGACACCCTTGTATGCAAACTGAATTGAGCTGGATGAGGACATCACTGTTTACTCCAGTGCTGATATAGATAAATTAAATGAAGATTCTTACAACGAATTAATCAATACTGAATTTACTTAAGATGGAAATGACACCATTTTCTTTAAGAGCTGCTGTGCAGCCAAAATTATATACCAGTTATCACTGTAAAGCTGCTTTGACACAATCTGCATTGTAAAAAGCGCTATATATAAATAAAGGTGACTTGACTTGACAAACCAAAAACTAACATTCTGGGAACATTAGATTAACATTAGAATAACGTTAGACTAACATTAGAATAATGTTCTGGGAATATTAAGAAAACTTTCCTGGCTAACCATACGTTAGATTAATGTTAGAATAACGTTATGAGAACGTTAGAATAACGTTATGAGAACGTTAGAATAACGTTATGAGAACGTTAGAATAACTTTGGAATAACGTTATACAAACCAAAAACTAACGTTCTAGGAACGTTAGATTAACATTAGAATAATGTTCTGGGAACCAAAAACTAACATTCTGAGAATGTTAGATTAACGTTAGAATAATGTTCTGGGAACCAAAATCTAACGTTCTGGGAATGTTAGATTAACGTTAGAATAATGTTCTGGGAACGTTAGATTAATGTTAGAATAATGTACTACAAACAAAAAAATAACTTTCTGGGAACGTTAGATTAACATTAGAATAACGTTAGAATAACATTCTGGGAACGTTAGAATAATGTTATGAGAATGTTAGATTAACTTTAGAATAACGTTATACAAACCAAAAACTAATGTTTTAGGAATGTTAGATTAACGTCAGAATAATGTTCTGGGAACCAAGAACTAACGCTCTGGGAACATTAGATTAACGTTAGAATAACATTAGATTAACATTTTGGGAATGTTAGATTAACGTTAGATTAACATTAGATTAACATTCTGGGAACGTTAGATTAACATTAGAATAACGTTATACAAACCAAAAACGAACGTTAAATTAACTATAAAAAAAAGTGTTATGAGAATGTTAGATTAACTTTAGAATAATGTTATACAAACCAAAAACTAACGTTTTAGGAACGTTAGATTAATGTTAGAATAATGTTCTGGGAACCAAAAACTAACGTTCTGGGAACGTTAGATTAATGTTAGAATAATATTCTGGGAACGTTAGATTAACATTAGATTAACGTTCTGGAAACATTAGATTAACGTTAGAATAACATTATACAAACCAAAACCGAACGTTCTGGGAACGTTAGATTAAAGTTAGAATAACGTGATGAGAACGTTAGATTAACTTTAGAATAACGTTATACAAACCAAAAAGTTACGTTTTGGGGACTTTAGATTAACGTTAGAATAACGTTCTGTGAGCCAAAAACTAACGTTCTGGGAACATTAAAGCTGCAGTCCATAACTTTTTTTGGTTAAAAATGATACAAAATCAATTTTAGAGCAAGTACATAACCAGCCAGTGTTCAAAACTATCTCCTTACCTTAGCCCGATTCACAACTGTAAGTTTGTAATAATGTTTTTAAAAAAAATCGGTACTGGTGGGTTTCCGCGGGAAATTCGAGCATGCAGCTATTCGTCTTTGCGCCATTACGTCACATTTGTAAACAGAAAGGAAGGAGTCCCAGTTAGTAGACTACGCATATAGGATGCTGCTGGTAGCGGATCATTTATAGCCTTTTCTCACAGCAGCTGCAATAATTAAACTTATCATTTTGATGGTGGATTGTAATCCAGAAAGGTCCAAATGACAATCATCAGTGACAACTGGAGATTCACCCGTAGACAAAAGCAAAAGACTTCAGACTGGCTACAGAAATTAGAATCTACAGGTAACGCTAATACACACTAAATACACAGTCACGCAATGCTTATGTTGTTAACATTAACAATTTGCGAACAAAGTATAACAACAATAATAATTTGCACAGTTTGATGTGATATGAGCTAAGCGATCGTTATATTTAATCACCATTGGCAGTGCAATTTATTGTAGGTTAATTCTTTTTGTTCTCAGTTGGTCAGAACAAAAGTGGCAGACATGTTACTTACTTGTTCAGATATTTTCCGGTGAAAATTCTTATTTTGATCATACTTCCAAGTCATTGAATCTTTGATTCCGAAGTACAGTGTCCACTGATGTGTTGACAGACAGCAAACATTAGATTTGTCCGCACTGAGGAGCCGTGCCGAAGCACAACCCACGTAAAGATGATAATTCCGCATATAACTGCAATTTCAGGTTTCAAACAGAGATGGCGACAAAGAGGCAAAACTTACGGACAGCAGCTTTAAGAAAACTTACCTGGCTAACGAAAAAACAAACCATAAATTAAAGCTGCAAGCAGCGATGAAAGGGCCCTCGCACCCAGGCTTACTGCCACCCGGTGGCCTTAGGAAAACAGAACAGTGGGCGATATTCATTTAAGCGGATAAATAGAGGAGAAATATGGCAAAGTCATTTTGATGCACCACAGTTCCTGTTGCCAGCAGGTGGCGCTTTGACTATTACTGAGTATTGCTAAGATGTCTTCAGGCCAGGACTATTATCAAACATGTGAAGTTTGGAGCAGATCGAACATTGTATGCCTGAGTTACAACAGCTTCCTCTTTCATGGCGAAACATCAGACTTTGTCAGGCCGCCACGGACACGCCCTTCAACAAAAACTCAAGATCTTCGCAATTCAACGTCGCCAAGGCCTTCAGATTAGACTAACCAAATATGATGTTTTTTTGATTAAAGCTCTAGGAGGAGTTCGTTAAAGTACAACGTCTGGAAATGGCAAAAACTGCAAAAATTTTGCAGAGAAAATTCAAAATATCTCACTTCCTGTTGGGTTTGCAGATTTTGCACCCAAGTTATGAGATTCAACTCGATTTTTTAAGTTAAAATGGCTTATAAAGCCAATTTGATTATACTTAAAAATGTAAAATTATAGCAGAAGCATTTTTCTAATTTAATCATTTTAATTTAATGCAACATTTTTCATTAAAAATTTATGTTGGGTCAGCATAACAATTTAAGTGAAAAGATTAATTGAGTTTACAAGTTTAAGTAAAACCTTGATTAGTGATATAGAAATAGCGCAGAATATAAAATATTTTTTTTATTTATTTTACATCATAAACTTTCTGTTCATTTCCTGCAAATACATTTTGAATTCCAGATATTTGGACTGTATATGATTCATATAAACCACCAACCAACTACTATGCTTGATATTAGTATGTTAACAAATTAGTGTTACATGAATATTCTAGGTTTTTATGTTTTGTTTATTCCTTTTCTATCCAAATATTCTTTTCATAATTACCATAAACCATTCTTAAAGGATTAGTTCACTTTCAAATGAAAATTAGCCCAAACTTTACTCACCCTCAAGCCATAGGTGTATATGACTTTCTTCTTTCTGATGAACACAATCAGCGTTATATTAATAAATATCCTGACGCATCTGAGCTTTATAATGGCAGTGAACGGGATCAACGAGTATGAGCTGAAGAAAGTGCATCCATCCACATCCATCCATCATAAACATACTCCACACGGCTCCGGGGGGTTAATAAAGGCCTTCTGAAGCGAAGCGAATAGTTTGTGTTAAAAAAAATAGCCATATTTAACAGGTTATGAAGTAAAATATCTAGCTTCCGTCAGACAGCCTTTTTTTTTTTTTTTTTTTGAATACGGAAGGCGGTCTGGCAGAAGCTAGATATTTTACTTCATAACTTGTTAAATATGGCTATTTTTTACGCAAACTATTCACTTCGTTTCACAAGGCCTTTATTAAGGAGTATGTTTATGATGGATGGATGTGGATGGATGCACTTTCTTCAGCTCATACTCGTTAATCCCGCATTATAAAGCTCAGATGCGTCAGGATATTTATTAATGTATGTCCGACTGTGTTCATCTGAAAGAAGAAAGTCATATACACCTATGATGGTTTGAGGGTGAGTAAAGCTTGGGGTAATTTCATTTGAAAGTGAACTAATCCTTTAATGGCTTGATTTTATTCATGGAATGCTAATAAACATTATAAACAATTTTGTTTACCCAAACAAAATGCCTCTTCCATGTTTGTGCTCCTTTAATCATCCTGCAACCAGCTGACAGTGTCTGATCCCGTAGTCTCCCATGAGCACCCTGTCCACCCACTCGCTCTCTATAGGGCAAATGCACACATGATCAATTGTTCAGCGTTCCTGAAGCTCTGCCAGGCTCGCTCTCTTCCGTTGTTTTGTAACAGAAGCAGCAAAATCTTTCTTGTGTTTCTAGGACACATCCAAACACTTTAAATGGTATGTCCTGTCCACGATTCAGTCAAGCAAGTCAAGTGTTTCCTGCCTGGATGAGTAATCGCAAATTTAGCCATGATTCTTTTCATCTGTGTGTGTATTTATTTGAATGTTTCATGCTGCTGTTCATTTAATCGTCTAATTAAATATTGGTTCCGATTATAACAATATCCGCATGCCTGCTCTGCATAAACTGAAACAGGATATTGAGCAACCCAAAGAAAAGACACACAAACATGCACACACTTGCATTGTGCTTTTCCTCGTGCCATCACTAGGCAACAGTGCACACAAAGGCTGCGGCAGTGCGGTCTGATGTGCAGAATGTGACTGTGTTGAATGCATTGAGTGGGGCAGCAGGAGCAAAGACACCAGTCAGGTTAACTGTCATTGTTCTCATTACCTCCAAGTGAAAGAAAAAGAACGAAATATAGCTGAGCACTCAAGTGATGACCAACCGTGTTCTGCAAGTAAATCTGGCAAACAACAAGAAGGGGGGTAAACCGCTGTGTACTGAACACGGCCAGGATGATTCATCCCTGTCAAACCCAGACAACTCACCCAAAATGCACAAATACGCTTTTTCAGTTCAAGCGCCATGATGAGATTAAATGTAAGTAATGTATGCTCTGTGGTGGGGTCACCTTGTCTGGGTTTATTTTGCGACAATATCCGGCTGACTGTACGTTTTCCTGCATTAGGGGTCGTTCACAAAAAAAAAAAAAAAAAAAAAAAAAAAAATGTGTTTTTGCACTTAAAAATGCAAGACACTGGGCAGTGGAATGAAAAACAAACTGCAAGGTCTTGTGACGTTTTTTTTTTTTCCAGTTGAACTTAACTTGAGCCCCGTGTTCTTAGAATGACATATCATGATGTGCGAGATGCTGCAAAAATGCGAGTAACCAGTAAAAAGGCCCTTGTTTTATATGTAAATGGACTAGATGGGCATCTTTGATCATGTGCTCACGTCTTACATTTGATGTACAGACGTTAGACGGACAAACTGTGAATTATGTTACAGTTATGTTTTACTTCTTTTGCAGCGTCCCAAACATGACACAGTGTTCTACAAGGGCCTCTTTGTGGCCTGTTTACACCCGGTATTAAAGGGATAGTTCACCCAAAAAAATTGTCATCATTTACTCACCCTCAAGTTGTTCCAAACCTGTATAAATTTCTTTGTTCTGCTGTACACTAAGGATGATGTTTGGAAGAATGTTTGAAACTAAGCAGATCTCGCCCCCCATTGACTACCATTCCTATATGGCAGTCAATGTGGGGCGAGATCTGCTTGGTTACAAACATTCTACCAAATACCTTTCTTTGTGTACAGCAGAACAAAGAAATTTATACAGGTTTGGAACTACCTGAGTTGATTAAATTATGACAAAATTTTGAGGTGAACGATCCCTTTAAGATGTGTTTTGGACGATCGGATTACAAGTGGATGACGCTAAATACAGGTGTAAACGGGCTTGAGCTTGTCCACTTTCGACCACTTCCAGAGGTGGTCGAAAGCGCATTCAACCGGATTGTTCTCGTAGTGTAAGCGCTCGTGTGGTTGAATGTGTTCGAACAGCCACAAAAGACAGCCCACTCTCTGCCTACTGACCTAACGCGTTATTTGGTCTGACCTAAACATTATGGGAAGCGTGCTAGACGGGATTTAAACTTTGTCAGGTGAAGACCCAAGTTTGGTTTGAAGATAGAAAAAAAAACATATCAAGCACAATGTTCTCTCACCATTCCTGATTTAACACGCATTCACAGTGTTCAGTGTGGTCTTGCGGCTGTTGGAGCAGAAATGCTCTGTTTTTCCATCGCCTCGATCTGTGTGCGTTCATATTTAAATTGCGCAAGCTTATTTTGTCCATTAGATCAAAAGATCTAATAAAAAAAACATACATTTACCCGCCTATAGACCCTCCCCTCAAAGAAATCAAGACAGAAGTGGTTGATAGTGGACAAGAGACAGATTAAAACACCAGGTGTAAACGGGTATGTGTCTCCCTTGTCTACTTGTGATCTGATCGACCAAAATGCGTAAACAGGGCCTCAGCTATCGACTGGCAAGTTCAACAAATTGTGTTTGTATGAAACCACAGAGAGGGATTCCACAGTGTGATATCATATGAGCAACATGAAAGTAGCACCATTTCTAGTTTCCAGTTAAGTGGTCTGATATACAGCGTTTCCATGGACAACAATGAAAATTAGGAAGTGATCTGATGTGATGTGAACAACTATGAGATTTTTTCCCCTCTAGGTCCCTAAAGTACCTCTGTGCCATAAAGTAAAAAGGAATCCAAATCTGGGAGAATTACACTGTGGGAAAGTATTATGTTGTGTCAGACCTTCACTTCCACCTTGTCAGCAGGTTTCCTGACCCATCCAGTTCAAAGTACAAAAATAGCTACTGGTATTGTCGGACTGAGGTCGGATCTCAAGGGCACAGCTCTTACGGAATTGCTGAGGATTGAGGAATTGGACTGAGTAAGAAGTGATGTTAAAACCCAATGACAGGGCTGCGATTAGGAATCACACTCACTGAACAAGCACTTGGAGGATGTTTCTCCATGTACTCACAAGGACTGTATAGGAAGTGAAGCACAAAGTGAGCTTGAAGGAGGTTATGTAAGAAACACACAGTGACTTTATGTTCTGTGCTGCTGACGGGATCCAAAACAAGTCATGTTCTTGGTATTTGGGAGTTGATGTAGCTTTCGTGACGCTTCGCTGCTGTTTTTCCACTTGTTCTTTTTGATATATTCAAGTAAACATATCAAACTTTGGTTTGCACTAACAAACAGTACCATGTGTTTTTGACAATTTATTTTATTTTTAGACAATGGTAATATAGTATATTGATGATTAATATGGAATTAAAAAAATGTGTTTTGAAAAATGTAAAACAAAGAAACATGATGTAAAATGAAAGAAATATTGATAACACTTTATAATAAGGTTTCATTAGGTAATGCATTAGCTAACATGAAATGAGTAATATATTTTTAAAGCATTTATTATTGTTTATCCATTGTTTGTTCCTATTAGTTCACAGTACATTAACAAATTTTAACAAATATATCTTTGTATTTTAAAAATTATTGGTAAATGTTGAAATTACCATTGACTAAGAATAATAAATTATGTATGATGATAAAGCTTACTAATGTTAAAAATCAAGACATTATTCTAAAGTGTTACTGAAATATTTAATATTCTGCACTATTTCTAAGTGAATAATACAAAAAAAAAAAAAAATGGTATTCTGAAATTCATGTTAATTTTTATAATTTATAATTTTTCTCAAATTTTCACTCAAATGATTATGCTGAAAATATAATTTGTAACGAATATTTTGTCAAAAAACAGAAGCATTTTCACTTGTAGGTTCCAATGTATATCAAAGTACCACCACAGAACGAGGTGGTTTCCATGTAAGTACATAAAATATTCATCATCTCAACCTGCAGCAAGGTCTGTTTTGACATGGTGTTTGTGTGAACATCCTCTGTATTTTTATGAACACTCCATCTTCCAACAGCACATTAATACAGACCAAATAACCAAGAGCCATCTCACTTTGTAGATTTGTTTTTCCTTATGAACAGATATAACCCTTGTCTTCATGCATTTTCACAGCAGTAAGCCTGTTGTCATGGGAACATGAAGATGTACACAGGGAGAATGTTTCCTCCTTGTTCCAATGTCTTTATCCAACAAGATATAGAGAGTCACTCATCCATGCATCTATGCATGGTGTGAATATTAACACTGATGTGAAGAGCTCTTCTCATACATTTTTCATACACTGAAAAGCCTAACAATCACATAGAGAGATCAGACAAAGAAAATCAGAAGAGAAATGCCACCTGCTGGCATTGCTTATTCCATTGTATTCATTATAAACGCGCTGTAATCTGGTCATGCGGCCAAACAATATTATATATATATATATATATATATATATATATATTTATTTATATATATGTATATATAATGTTCAACCCAGAATCTCCAGTTTACCTAAACAGGGCTAGATGACATTTATATGTCCAGGCTGCACAGTTCATGGCATTTAAATTGTCTGCAGCTGTAAATCGTTCAGCCTGACCTATTTCTGCTTAAGCCAAGTCTGAAACACACTGGTATAGACACAACAGACAGAACACACACACACAACCAAATGTAGGGAGCAATGAGATAATGAGACTTTTCAGGTGACTGGTGTTGCCTAAAACCAACAGTACCTCATGGTAACCGCTTCTAGTGATACAGTGGACTTGTTTACAGTTCCATCAATACAACTCCATGGGCCATCTCTCCAGTCTTCTGCACGACTCATTAGGCTAAAGGCCTTGCTAATGGTGGCCATGTAATTGGAGTCATAAATAAGGCAGCCCAATCCAGACATGTATCACCAGACAACCAAAAAAGGAATGCCTGCAGCAGATAAAAGAGGCATTATTAACCAATGCCAAAGCCAGGCCACAAAAACACATCCATTCTGTTAATATCATGAAGTGAGGAGAAATTCTCTTCTATTTTTCTTTCCTGTTTTGTGCAAATGAATTGACCATTCTCAATTAATTGCAATGATTCGAAAAAATAATCACGATTTTGCTGCCGCAACTAATAGTGAAAAGTGTCATGCAGCCAGAGGTGTAAAGAATACCTGAAAACCATACTTGAGTAAAAGTACTGATACCTTACATCGAAAATGACTCCACTACAAGTTACAAGTAACCAATTCCAATACAACTTGAGTAAAAGTCTTAAAGTATCTGATTTTAACAGTACTTAAGTATTTTACTCGTGCTGAATGTAGGCTCAGAGATGCACTAGTCCTGAGAGACATGCCAGTGAAAATAAGAAACAATTGATTTGTAAGATGAGAAATCAAGTTTATATTCTAAAATCAAAATAAAACTGAACACCCCAATGTTGCAATAAATCAAGGTCGACACAACAACCTTTTAAACGTCTACAGCTCAAGTGCACAGAAAGGCCGTAAGTAAACCAATATCCCTCAAAACGGTCTTGTCAATATAGCGGATAAATAAAACAATGTTAAGTAAAATTAAATAGTCAAAGTCTACTGTATGTGCTGGTTTGAGCCTCATCACCAGCTGCAGTCATTTCCTCATCTAATAAATCAAACATCTGCGATCAGCAACTACCTGCTAATGCACTCACATTCACGTAAAGTATCCTTGTTGACAAGTTTTGGGTGAGTAAAGGCAAAATGCACAAGATATAGTACCTTCAATGCCCTTAAATGGCGACAAACTGCTGCAGAAAAAGTTAGCTGCCATGAAAAATGTAATTTGTAATTGCATAACTCATCACAAATGTAGTGGAGTAAAAAGTACATTTACTTGCTCAAAAATGTAGTCAAGTAGAGAGTAAAAGTTGCCAATATCTTTGATACTCAGTTCAACTACAAAGTAGCCAAAAAGATACTTAAGTACAGTAAGTAGTTACATTTACTCAAGTACTTTACACCTCTGCATGCAGCATTCTATCCTTTTGAGCGGTACGGTCCCACATATGGGATTTAGAACGTTCAGTGACGTCACAGATTCAAACTGTGCTTTCACGCTTTGGCTGTGAGATGGACGCGCTCAGCGCTGTATATCACAACTATGAAGTGTTTTCAAACCGCAGCCACATGCAGTTTGAAATCGCTGGTGTTTCTGACGTCACAAACCACCTTGTTAAATCATGTCAAAGTGCCGGCGGGCTTTAGCATATCATTAACCATGAGCGCTCTGAAGCAGGAGAGTCTCAAGAGAATATAACCCGGTATATTTTTCTTTTGATATAAAAAAAAAAAAAAATCGGGTAGATTTGGCAATATAGCGGGTGTATGATGTATAAATGATGTTATGATGAACTATATGCCTTTCTGCACTGACGTTAAGTTGTTCAAAGCGTTTCTAAGTTTACTGATTGTTAGAAGACAGCTGTCTGACTTGCGACTGGGAACATGGTTTGTGTAACATTAGCAGCACATTATTAGCTGTTTGATAATGTACTCAAGCAAAATCCTAATCATATTAATTACAGTTATGTGTCCGACGTTGTAAAAAGCGATACCATTGTGCAGCGTTTACCTCAGCCAGTTCACCGAGTGGATCTCTTGAGCTCGTGTGAGTGGAGGCGGGGCTAATTAGCATATTCATAGATCCGCGTATAATAAATGAGGCAAGGGTGTAGAGTTACATTCAAGCTATTTTTAGGCATGAAGAAATTTTTTTTCACAGGAAATTTTGGTGATCATTGTGTAATTTTGGTGATCAAAGATGAGTTTTAAGGGATACAATTATTGACTACAGGGGGACTTTAAATACACATAAGCACCAGTAAAACAATACATTTAGAGTTTGTAAAATACACACTGATGTCAGACATCAGTGGAAGCTTCAATAACAATCCATTCAAATATAATTTGCCATTCATTTATAATTTGCCGACATTTATTCATATCAGACACACGTAGTGTTCCTAAGTAACTATAAAGTTTACTCTATTATTCTTCCAGTTCACCAGTCACGTACTTGCATGTATTTCGGGAGAAACTGATGAATTCACGTGATGTAAATCCGAATGACAGGACGAGCTGCGGTGCAAACTAAGATGGCGGCGCCCATCTCGCGTTACAGATCAAGCTAAAGATCATTTATTAAGGTTTTTAAATGACAAAACATACTCTCTTGCACATATTTGAGAATCGGAATATCAGATATCAGTTGAGTATATGGTAAGCAAGTTTGTGAATATTTTAAATAAAAAAGGAAAAACAAAATAATAGCGATACATCTGTCATCCAGTGTTATTGTGGCTGCAGTGTGTTACGTGACAAGCATGACACGTCGCCATCAGGGTTGCCAGGTTTTCACAACAAAACCCATCCAATTGCTCCTCAAAACTAGCCCAAAACTAGCCCAATGGCATTTCAGGGGGGTCCCACGGTAAAAATCACGTTCCGGGGGGGTAAAATTTGCATTCCAGGGACTAAACATCACGTTATTTTGGGTCAATTCAACCCTCAGGCATGAAAAACAACCCGCGGCAACAGTGTAAAAGTAGCCCAATTCCACGGGAAAACCGCAGACTTGGCAACACTGGTCGCCATGGAAACAATAAGGGCAAATGTTCTGAAATAACGGTCGCCTTAAAAAAACTCACACTGGGGGGTCAGCTAGAATATTTTAAACACAAGCGTGAAAGGGCTATTTAGATCTAGTGGTCTACTGTTACATCAGATGTTTCAATTTACAGTGTGTTTCTGCAGTGTTGAACATTGTAGCTAATCACAGACGAGACTGTTAAACACATGATTGCAAAGGCGTTTAAATTAGTTACAAGCCCAATATCATTCTGCACTCCAATGTTCTTAACATATATAATAAGACAAATGATATATAGGAGTTTGTGCAGAATAGGTGCACTCACATTTACCATTGAGGAATTTTCATAGGAAAAATTCAATAATTTCAGTAGAAATCGGTGTGATTGGGAATTTCGTGTGAGGGCAAAAGATTTCCACATGCAGATTTACATCTGTTCAGTTGGTCATGTGAATTTGACCTGCTGACCAACAGACAGACAGCTGCTTGGTTTAAAAGTGACTTCTGTGTGAGATGCGCTTCATACGTAGATACTCTATTGACAATTGTTTTGCGTGGCTGCAGTAATCGCACAACGAAGGAAAACAACAGAAAAATACTTTAATTACAACTTAACTGGAAAGATGCAGGAGATCAGGAATAATAATCATCGAACACAACCACATCAAACATAAACGACACTGAACCATGAACAAAAGGAACTAAGGGCTTAAATACACAGTGACTAATCAACATAACACGGAACAGGTGTGTGATTCAAATCAGAAACCATAGCAACTAACAATGAATGAGAACACAGGGAAAACCAAACCAAAACTGTAGGCCTATATGTCCAAAGCTCAGTTACTTAAAGGTGCTGGAAATCTACCACCAGCAATCCATGCTTGAAGAATATCTTGGTGACTCTGACACAAAAGATATGAACGAAAACATATAGTATTAGTTTGAGTGGGTGGAATATGAAAAATGCTTCTTATGACATTTGCAGTGACGTGTATGCCTCTGCAGTAAGTAAATTATGGACAACAATGTTTGCTGTCCTGATGACTGCATTGAAAATGATACGCCAGACCAAACTGATGAAATGGATCACACGCTGAAGTTTGTGTTCAACCAATAAGAAATGAGCACCACCATTCTGAGGTGACAGTGAAAGTTGTAAGACTCTTTTTTAAGGTAAGTAAAATGTAATGACTGGTTTATAATATGATGTTAAATGACATGCAAGGACCATCTGAATCAACATATGCTTTTATTTAATTTGATATAACATCCACAGCTTTTCATTACAGCGGTGGGATACAGTTTAGGAATAAATTTTAGGTTTTTAAAGTAATTTAACTTGTAGCCAATAAATATGAGAACATTATTGACATTTCAAACACATAGCACAAAACGTGTCTTCCCTATTCCCTACGCCCAGAAAACGAGATCTAAATGGTTTACTGAAACCAATCAACATTTTCTTATAGTGTTAAAAATGCATAAATGATGTAATTCAGTATTTCCTTCCTCAGTAACATCACAGCTCCATCATCCTGCAAGAAAATGATTCCTCTGTGACCCATTTTTACCCACTCTGTGGACTTCATGTAATACGAATATGTTTCAGGGGTAATTAATTACTGATCACTGTTTTTATTTCTCTTCCACACAGAGGAATGATGATTACGCTTTAACTCTCATAAGTGGTAACATAGGCTTTTACTAATAATTAACAGTTTTTGAGCAAGAGTCTTCAATCTGTCTTCTGGAAATCCAGCCAAAGCAAATCTTTGCCAGAGCTGCTCTTGTGCACTAATGGTGAAGTCCATCTGTGAATCTCTCAGGAATTTAAAGGGCCTCTTCTGCTAAATCATTCAGAATCAGAAGGTGCATGTACTTATGCATTACATCCTTTGACGCTTATACGCGTATACACACAAATGGGGCTAGACACAATTGACACAAACAAATGCCATCAGAGTCTATGCTAGAAGACAGATACAAAGAAACAGATGCACAAAACAAACTCCGCACCGTCAAGTAAACTGCCTGAGGCAAAATGGCTGTGGGCTCACACACTGCTATTTTTTCCAGAATGATTATTGACATGTATTTAGTACCCAACTGTTACAACATCTATAAATTATGAACTATGATTCCTAATATAAAAATAGATGATAATACACAATACCTGAAAACAATTCTTTCCATAATTTAAAGGAAAAAATATTTAGAAAAAACAAAACAATGCATATAAATCTGTTTGCAACGACACTGAATTAAAAAAAGAGTTTTTTTCTTCCCTACTGACACATTTATCTGTGAGAAACAGATTTTCAAACAAGAAAAAAAATGTTGGGCAGGACTTTTTTTCCAACGGGAATTGATTGGGTCGTTGCCTTATTTATTTTTTGACAGGAATGAAAACAAGGCTGTGAGGGCAGAATACAGTGTGTTCACAGATTGTACTGTTGTTTAACAATCAGCTCATGAAACGTTTTTCTGAAAAAACTTTCAGTAGACAAAAACTCCATAAAACAGTTTTAAAAGTTGTGAGTTGTGAAAATTATGTTATATAGTACTTTTATACAGGGCATGCCTTGTATGTCTATCCCTCAAAGCCTCGTTTTTATGGGTGTTAAATTCAATATGGCACCTAAGGTCTATTGCTGCGATCTCATGTAAGTGACAGTTTGTCCTTTCCTAAGTAAGCTACAACAGTATGGTTTTGATTCACTAAAAAGAACCGGTTCATATAGAGAGATTCATATGGGAATCCATTTACTACACTGTCCGAGCTGTACGGTTTTGATTAACTATGAAGAACCGACTCATAGGAGTTATTCGTTTGGAAACCGATTGGACTACACTGACTATGCAGTATCTTTTAGATTCACTCAAAAGAATCAGTTTGTAATTCGTTCGGTCAGACTACTTTGGTTGATTAACTAAAAAGAACTGACTTATAAGTGTTATTCGTTTGGGAATCGTTTGGACTACACTGGTTACGCAGCAGGTTTTTCATTCAATAATTAAAGTAATTTTGTTGGTTTCTTGTTGTAGCGGTGCAGGGACGTCGCTAGTGGGGGAACCGTGGTACCGGTTTCAACCGAGGGGGACCCCATGGAACGCGACTTCAAGGGGGCCCACAGCAACAACTTGTCCCGGGGCCCCGGATACCCCAGCTACAACCCAGTAGAGGTGTTGCGGCTGCCATTCAAGAAATGCATTCACTGTCAGAGGGTTTTAGTATGGTGTTCCGTCTGTATCGCCAAATGCACGTGCGAGTACTGAACGGACCCGAGCCTCATTCATTATTTTTTTAAAGAGTTAGTTCACCCAAAAATTTCTGTCATTAATTATGTCACTCCACAACCATAAGACCTTCATTCATCTTCAGAACACAAATAAAGATATTTTTGATGAAATCCGAGAGGTTTCTGACTCCTCCATAGACAGCAATATAATCAACACTTTCAAGGTCCAGAAAGGTACTAAACATCGTTAAAAAAGTCGCCGTGACTGCAATGGTGCAACCTTCATCTAATGAAGCGACGAGAATACTTTTTGTGCGCAAAAACAAAACAAGAATAACGACTTTATTGAACAATATCTGTGTCATTCTCATACGTTGTTTCCGTCCAGCGCTTCCAGGTTCTACGTCAGAACGACGACTTATTGACCGGCTCCTGCGTCAGCATCACATGCATGCTTCGTGCTGCTCACGTGATCAGCTTTGGCCAATACTGAGCCGGCATTCGGATGTAAACATGGAAGCCTTCACTTTGCTTACTGTGGCATTTACATAAGGATAATGACAGGGAAGCGAAGAGATTGTTGAATAAAGTCATTATTTTTGTTTTGTTTTTGCACACAAAAAGTATTCTTGTCGCTTCATAAAATTAAGGTTGAACCACTGTAGTTACGTCGATGTCCTTAGTACCTTTAAGGACCTTGAAAGTGTTGATTATATTGCTGTCTATGGACGAGTCATATACCTCTCGGATTTCATCTAAAATATCTTAATTTGTGTTCTGAAGATGAACGAAGGTCTTATGGTGTGGAATGACATGGTGGAGAGTAATTAATGACAGAATTTTCATTTTTGGGTGAACTTACCCTTTAATTAATGTATGAGACTGGAAGTAAAACTGGTTCTTGGTTCCTAGCCCTAGGCCTATAAAGTGCATCTTGTTGATGCCTAGGCTACAGAGAAGGTGTACTGGGATGAAAAGAAGGAGAGCGATAGATAGAGAGACAAAGAAAGAGACAGTCAGAGAGAGAGAAACAGCATGCCAGGTCTGTCCAAGCACAGATCCTGTCTAATTAAAGAGCACCGTGGGGAAGGGGGCACAAGGAGCTCTGTGGAGAGGACAAGAGTAAAATGCGCACAAATGCCAATGCCAATGCCAGAGTCTCGTAAAAGAACAGAAATGATCTACTAGATTGGTAACACTCTGAAAGTTTGAAACACACTGTTGATTTCTTTTTCTTCTTCAAAATAAAAAAAGGAATGTTTCATGTTTCACCATATATGCATTCTGGGTTTATTCGAATGCTTCCCTGCCCCCTGCAACCCCCACCCTCTCATGCAGGCAGATGGATAATGACATGAGTGAAATTGCCCAGGGAAATAGACATGACAAACCAAATCACAGAACACAATTCTGCTTCAAATGTTACATGCACCATTTCACACTATTTCAAAATAACAAGAATAAATATAGATTTTTTCATTACATTTATACATTTAAATACATTTATATTTAAAATATTTATTTATTCATATTTTTAATGATCTTTGTTTTGAAAAACAGGCTATTCACGCAATGCTAAAATATAAATATCAAAATATCATCTCACCTAAAAAGGAAAATATCAACTAGATATGTCTGCAACCTGTCTAACTTATCTTGGGATGTACACACGTGAAATAGATGAGAATCCTTTAAACATACTAACCCTAACAAGCAGTACAAACATTCAGTGCTATCAATCCTGACAAATAAGGGATAGAAGGAGGAGAGAATAGAGAGAGATAAGCAAAGACAAAGAGCGCTTTTGGCATGAGGAGCAAAAATTTTTTGTCGAGAGGAAAGCCTGGCTGGGCCAGATGGGCCGGGCCGTGAGATGGAAGAGCAGCAGATGTCCAGAAAAGCTTCGGTATGGCACTCACACCACTGCATGGTCCAGTCTGCACATGGGCGTCACACACCTGAGCCACTCCAACCCTTCAGCTCTCACTAAGGACTAATGGCATAAATGGGAATGAAAAGCTTTTTTCTGGTTTAACTATTACTATTACAGCTTATGAACTAAGCCAAGATGATTAAAAGTTCAGATAAGTGTAACAGATTTTCTTTTAAAGCCATTGCTGTTCCTGACATTAGAATAAGAGGGACTTGTAACAGGAAGTATTCTATAGAATCAAATGACTTATCCATCCTGAGCACATTAATATCCAAATATATAACATTCCATCTAAACATTTCACTATATTATGCTGACATTTCAACAATTTATCTTAAAAAATATTTTTTTTAAAAAATAAAAATAAACAGGAGATCACATCTCTTCGCAGAAACAAAAGAGCAGCCTACTTGGTTAACCTTGCCAAGATCCAGGTGTCATTTCCATATTCTTATTTAACACAGAGAGAGGGGTCAGAGCACCATTGTACTATTGTAGACCTTAAAGCAGATGGGGATTCAGTGCATTGCTCAAAGGGTCGCTGGCACAATCAGAGGAAATGCCCCTGAGTCACATTTCAACACGGGTTTTCCAAGCACAGTGCTCTTATCATTGCACCACCCGTCACTGCATTTCTGCCAAAACCCATCAATACTTAAAAAATCTTGCGTGCGAGATAATTGAATGTTTTAATCTTAACTTAAGGCATTATATGATAAATAAAACGGCTTTTCATGGAATGGAAAATATTCTTACCGTAGCTTTTTCGTTGTCTGTTGACGTCAGAGGCGTGTGTCCAATTAAACTCTATATTGTATATTGGCGCAAACCATCATTTGGTAGAAGCCAAATTAGGTAGATGCCAACATGGACAGGTTGCATAGCATACCCCCATCCTCTGACTGAAACCATAACACGAAATGAAAGATAACATAACCCAGACTGTATTATATGATCTCTAAGCAAATTATTGACTGCAGAGATTAGCCTAATAATGTTAATTATTATAGTGTTGTATGGTATGTTTACTACATACGATTTACTGTTCTGGGTGTCATTCCAGATGATGGAAGTAGATATGGATCCCTACGATGGAAATGGGCCTTTGTTTAAAATCTGGCTACATTTTCTGGTAGGAAGGCAGACATGTTGCTTGTCGAATAATTAAATGTCTTTACCAGGGTTGAGGTCTTTATGTTATCATAATAATGTTAAGATACTAATTTTAAGCATGAGAATACACGATAACAACAAAGAATACACTACCGCGTGTGCACACCGCAGTTTTTCAATCCAAAACATTTCTTTGTGAGTTTAGAGAAGTGGTAAAATGGCGTCCTCTGTTGAGCATCTTAAAGCACTGCATTTTTTTTTTTTTTTAGGTGCAATGCCATTGCTGCTCCAGAAGGTTGTATTTACTGCACCTGCAGTAAAATGGATTTTTCCAAGTAACATTTCTTAGCAAATTGCACACAACTGCTCCATTGCTAGGCCTAATAATTTTTAAATAATATATATATAGGGAAGACTTGGGCTAGTAGTAATACAATCCAGTAAATATTTCTCAGGGTGGGCTTATTTCTGAATGTCAGTTTCTGTTAAGAAAGTCTAGGCTAAAAAAAACAAAAACAAAAAACTATTGAACAATCCCACTGTACCAAAAGCTACTGTTCATTGCATACAAATTTAATCAGTTTGCGAAACTGAAGTGGAACATACTAAAGTATCAAACCATTGTAATGGAAATTATAATGAATACATTTAAATGTAATATAACTAAATGTATCATTCTAATTTATGACTTCCTTTTTAGCCAGTCGCAACAAATCACGTGAATTCAGGTTGAGTCGCTTTTTCGCATTTATCTCAATGGCAAAATATGTCCAACCAACCTGAATTCACCCTCCTTTTAGTTATAAGCAATTATTACTAATATCAAGGTACTTTTAACATACCTTTAACATACTAAAGCTTTCATGGATAATGTTGAAATTTCAGTTGATCCATTTATTAGATGTAGTACATGCCTTGACACAAGATGTGCTACTCATGATAAAGGTCAGCTCATAATTCATGACAGCTTAAATTCCTGGCAGGTCATATTTGTGAAAGAGTGGATTACTGTCATATCACCATTTATCACCATTTCAAATAAACAGGTGGCCTTGAGAAGTTAAATGTGACATTCAAAAAACAAAACATAACACTTTGTAACAGAACAGAATCCCTTTATTCAAGTATGAAAATGTAAAGCACATTTTTATTTGTAGCATACAATTCAATTATGTAATACAAATCAACACAACTAGAAAGGCAAATTATTTAATTTGAACAATCAGTCATCTGAAGAGGTCTATTTTATAAATCTGATTTTGAAGTGCATAGAATTTTGCATGACAGTAACATTTAAGTCCTACTAATCCTGACTGAATTGGTCCTTCACAACATAAAGGTGGGAGCAAGAGAAAATGGTATCAAAGAAAAACTCAAATCTGTTTAAGGATACTTTAAAACGTAAGCAACCTCTAACAACACAAAAACCTTCTTAACACAAAGTAAATGTTTTGGTTTGCGCAAAACTATCTGAGACTTGGTTTCAAAAGTATGAAGCATTTTGCTTAAAGCTGAAAGACTGCTATAAAGTTAATGCTTCATATAGATCAGAACACAGTTTAACCAATACTGAGTAATGGTATACTGTTCGTAATAACAGGCTGTGACCTTTAGCAGAAGGCACAATAACATTTAAATGAGAGAAATACTAAACAAATCTGATAAATCTGCTTCATGAATGACAGCAGCCTAGCATATATTTAAGATATTTGGGTGAATCTCACAAACACGGGTCATATCTCGCACCAAAATCAAAAAATAATTTACATTTGGTATTTGGAAAGAAAACAAAGCCGATTATTTCTGTATGCGTGTGTTTTGCATTGTGTTAGTTATTATAAATATAATGGATCAAATAATTTCAGATATTTAAACTGAAATGTAATTATTTAAATTAAAAGTCTTTAATTTGTGCTAAAAAAATTGAATTACTATTTTCCTTTGATATAATGTGGTGTTATATTAAAGTATATATATAAAAAAAAAAAAAAAAGACAAAAAATATTTTGGTATAAAAAAAAAAATATCACATTGGAAAAACTGTAATGTAAACTACAATTTTTTTTTTTTTTTGATTTTAGGGTTAAATGTGACCTGTATATTTTTGTGAGAGTCATTTGCTATGTTATTGAATTTTTTTCTACTTCAGCAAACTTTGTATGGACAATTCTGCTGATTCTTCCAAATAAACTTAGTGCTAGGCTTTTCTCCAAGTCTGAGGCATAAACACAATGGTTACAGCAAAGTTTTGAGCTATTATGCTTTTAGTTTGGTTTAAGTGGTTCACAAGCCCTTTAATTTTGACATCATTTTATATATACGTAACAGAAGTTTTAACATCCAAAATGGATGAACTTAAATCTGTAAACAGTGTAAAAATACAAACTATGGAAACTGGAACCCAACAAACATTTCACTTTTCATGAACATCATATTGAAACGAAAGACAAAAATGGACGTTATAAAGGATGAAAGCTAGGACAAACTGAAATTGCATCTCTTTTACTAGGACCTTAATATTAGAAAGGCCCACAAATAACCTCTCTAGATCCTGCACTCTGGAAGATCAGGCAGAATCCACTTTAAATTCTCATAATAAAAAGATTACCTCCGTTGCAAAGTGCCTCTTAGTGCTGATTACTAGAAAAAAAAACTTGTATGGGATTGTCCCAGCTGTACCCATTTAACTGTGCTGCGCCATTTGTCTCCACCCAGATGTTACCATAAACTAAAAAGGTTATTAAGCACAGTTTGGATGGAAGAAACAAGAGTTAGAAGAGGGAGGCCAGCAGCCTAGTGATTCTAACCTGAAAAAAGGGAAGAGGAAGGTTGTACTGCAGATGAGGAAAAGTGTACACCTTCATGACATTCACACTTTAGTAGTCCAGTGGGTATCTTAAACTCAGCTGAGTATATTGAACAATCTGTCTCAGTAAAGTGCACCCCAGGTTTGTACCAAAGAAATACTGTATGTGAAACACACTGCCTTCACTCAGGTAAACTAAAGAACAAAGCTAAACATAAAGACTGAAACTAAACATTGTGAAAACAGCGTCCTGCAGCAGATGACTGTGGCTTGTTTCGACACAGTGGGTTTTTGTGAAAAGCCCGTGGTCAAGTGCACACGTTTGCCATCCTTTTGAAACTTCTCAAGTGCTAGAAAGAAATCAGTCAGCTGTTATCCCTTTCTCCCGTAGTTCCTCTGTCACCCGCACAAGGTATGTAGGATCTGGATAACCAAAGCTGGAAAAACAAGCAATATTAAGGAAGTTAGAAAGCTAAAAGTTTCTCTATCCCTTCCATATTAAAAGGTATTAAATTAATTGATAACCCAATGTACACGTTTACACTACCATTCAAAAGTTTAGAGTCAGTACAATTTTTTTAAAGTAATTAATACTTTTATTCAGCAAGAATACATTAAATTGATCAAAAGTATATTATATAATGTTGTTATAATGTTACTAAATATTTCTAATTCAAATAAATGCTGTAATTTTTAACTTACTTTTGAAAATGGTTTCCACCAAAATATTAAGCAGCACAACTATTTTCAAAAAGAAAAGTTACTTGAGCAGCAAATCAGGATATTAGAATGATTTCTGAAGGATCATGTGACACATCATATGAATAAATTACATTAAAAAAAAAAAATTTAAATAGAACACAGTCATTTGAAAGGGTAATAATATTGGACAATAGTATTGTTTTTGCTGTATTTTTGATCAAATAAATGTAGCCTTGGTAAGCATAAGAGACTTATTTTAAAAAAAAATCTTACCAACCGAACAGTAGTGTGTCTCTGCACATCATTAATGATTATTTTAATGGCTTTGTAAATTATGTAAATAAATTGTTAACTAAATGCGGTATTATATGCCTGTCATTATAGGCCATGTTTAAAATACAATAGAGAGAAAATGTTACATTATATATAAAATATGTACATTATGTAACAAAGCGTCCCTGCTCCTCTGTCCTTGGCCAGAAAAAAAAAACCTTGTAAATGCATTTCATATTAGAACTATCATGATATAAAGGTGCTATTGGATGGAAAATGTAGCTGGCATCTCCTCAAGTCTCTGTTTGGCTGAAAATTTAATCATACAAACATATGGCAACATGAAACATGGCACAAAAACATTTCCTCCATTTCTTCTATGGAAGATAATCATGGTTTCAGACATTTTGACCCAAGTCGCTCTAATTATTATCGTTTAGTACATCAGAATGACTCGCACCTCATAAATCTACTGCAAAAAAAGTGCATAATTTATTATTTGGAAAATGGAATAAAATAATTTAAAGTCCAAATTAATTTATTATTTTAATTTAGCTTTTAGATCGGTTTTTACCCTAACCCCTTAAATTTTGATGTTCAAGTCAAAAAGCAATTCCAGTTGTTAAACTGATTCCCCAGATATAATTTAGCAAGCAACTATTAAACTGCCATACCATCGTGGTCCGCCCCATATGGAGGTCTTGTGGTGGATATCATTCCAGGTAATAACATTATGCATGCCAGTGGTCATGGAGGTGCCGATGGTAAAGATCAGGCGCTGCTCAAACGCCCGCCGCAGCATGCAAAGGACACGGTTCCCCTCAGGGCTGTCTGGCAGGTATGCCACCCGGTCTGTGCCTGGGTACCTCACCCCAGGGTTTGGGTGCTCTTGCTGAAAGAATTTTAGAACATAATAATGTGTGATTACAGTTTTTGCGTGGAATTTATATAATGAAATCTGGTCTGCGGCTATCTGAATGCAAAACAGGCTGCTGTTGTAATCTGCCTGTAAGCAGTACTTACCGCTTGCAAACCGGGAGGGAAACTGTAAATAATGCATATGCAGCCATAACCTTCATGGCCAGGCAACTCCAGGTCTGGGTCTCTTTCAACCATCATGCTCCCATTGGCTGGCTGGTTACCGATAAGTTGACCATACACCAGCCTGCACACGGGACACGCCTTCTTTACTTGAAACGCCTGTTCTAAGCAGGACCGACAGAACGCGTGGCCGCACTTATCCAGAGTTGTCTTTTCCATAATTTCGCCCATGCAGATAGAGCAAACGGTGCTCTCTTCTTCATGACCGACAGCTAACTCGGCCTCGGTCCTTGCCGCGGCCTCATGCTGCATGGGTAAAACCACACAGGTCTCCGTGTCAGAATTTTTCCTGTATTTCTGCTGTTGCCTCTGTGAGCGCCGTGGTTGAGGGGGAGGCGGAGGCAACAAGCTCCCTTCCCCGTCGGGCTCCACTGCCGTCACGCAGGGTAACAGAGAACGTTTCCTCTTAGGAGCCGCCTCCTGTTTGGTCATCTCCTTTCGGGCACTGCGGCATAAGTCAATGAAAGCTTTCCGTGTAACAGGAGAAATCGGCTCCTCCATCATCCCGGTTCTGGCCCTGCTGCTACCCTCCACCGGGGAGAGCCGCACGGCACAGCAGCCGCCACGCTCCCCACGTCGGATGATGTCTGCACTTAGTCCCTGCTTGTCCTCGAAGTCAGCCAACCAGGGCCGTCCAGCGGCTGCAAGGTAATCCCACACCGCCTGCGACACCAGCACCTCGTCACTGCCCTGCCCCGCTCGCACGCTCATCTCATCAGATGAAACTGGGAGCAAAAGAGATCAGTTTGCAAGAGTAGCTCAAATGGCCAACATAAACAAATTTTGCAGTTATTTAGTACTTTGCAATTATTTAGCGCTTTCTTGCGTTACATATGCTACATTTACACTACACAACACTATACTATACTTTATTGGGTACTTCACATGAATATTTTCCAATATTTTTTGTTAAAATAAAAATTAAAAACAAAATAAATTAACTACATAAAATAAGTAAAAATAAATCAATATATATAAATTTGGGAACTTTTTTCATATATATATTGCAATAATATATCAAGTAAAAAAGTAAAAAAAATATACATTTTTAAAATTGAATTAGGCTATATATATATATATATATATATATACACACACACACACACACACACACACACGTTTCTTTTCCTTTTTTAAAAGAAAAGTGAACATTTTAGGTGTCTGGTTACTTTTAAGATTTGTTTTTTTTTTTACCATTTTAAAAAAAACTCAATTAATCTCTCAATTAATATGAGTTCACTTTCAAATGAAAATTAGCCCAAACTTTACTCACCTTCAAGCCATAGGTGTATATGACTTTCTTCTTTCTGATGAACACAATCAGAGATATATTAATAAATATCCTGACGCATCTGAGCTTTATAATGGCAGTGAACGGGATCAACGAGTATGAGCTGAAGAAAGTGCCTCCATCCACATCCATCCATCATAACATACTCCACACGGCTCTGGGGGGTTAATAAAGACCTTCTAAAGCGAAGTGATTTATCCATATTTAAAAAGTTATGAAGTAAAATATCTAGCTTCCGTCAGACAGCCTTCCGTATTCAACTTACAAAGAAAGTGTAAAACTCTTGCAGTTCAAAAAGCTAACGCTACATCCTACACCTTCCCTATTCAACTTACGGAAAAAGCTTATCTGACACAATGCCAGTTCCGTTTTCTTCGCAAGTTGAATACAGAAGGCGGTCTGGCAGAAGCTAGATATTTTACTTCATAACTTGTTAAATAAGAATATTTTTTTTGTACACAAACGTTTTGATTCACTTCAGAAGGCCTTTATTAACCCCCTGGAGCCGTGTGGAGTATGTTTATGATGGATTGATCCCGTTCACTGCCATTATAAAGCTCAGATGTGTCAGGATATTTATTAATATAACTCCAATTGTGCTCATCAGAAAGAAGAAAGTCATATACACCTAGGATAGCTTGAGGGTGAGAAAAGTTTGGGGTAATTTTCATTTGAAAGTGAACTAATCCTTTAAGAATGGCATAATAATTGTATCAAAAAAAAAATAAAAAATTAAATGCCAATTGAACCAGTTTAAATTAAATACAGAATGTCACACTGCAGGACACTGCTGTAACAGACTGATGTCATGTTAACTAATCAATTACAGTAATGTTTAACCTTTCAGCCTTTTTACAATTCTTGAAGTTAAATATTAGCTTGTGCTCATGCTTGTTACCGGCTCGCCCTTTCCTTGTCAGGAGAAACATATGATGAATAATAGACGTGTAATGAGTCAACCCTGCATAAATTCACAATACTTCACACCTGACAAGAGCTGCAGGCTAGCATGCAGATTCTTCTCAGTCACATCTTCCAAGCTCCCTGAGCTTAATCTTTTATAAAAAGGATTATATTATAAGGTTTAATCATTATAATATCGTTTACCCTTTCACAATCCAACTGATTTGTGGCTGTGCAGCAGAAGGGTGGAATATTCTAGACAATGAAGTTTCTTGCATGAATAGGCTGCTGAGTATTATCAGCTCGTTCAACACCAACAGGCAGCTGTGCAGAATCACATCAGCTGCTCTCAAATGTGTTCACTGTATAAACAAAGGATCATTCTGTGTGGCACTACCTGCTCCTGCTCATGAATGTCACTTGATGCTTGCATTCATTACATTGTTGAAACTAAATTACCTTGTGATCCCATAAATTCTCCTTACTTGCAGTAACAGGCCTATTTCCCTGTTTTAGAGAAAATAAATGTACAAGTTAGATCAAGACATTGTTTATTTCGCGGATTGTCCAGCAACCTGACACACGAAGAAAAGGATGGCAGCTGCCATTTGCTAAATTACAAACAATAATGAAAAAACACATAGCGACAAAGCCTATTGTGCTCATGTAATAAAAGAATTCACCTTCTGTAGTGACTTTGCCGGAAGAGAAGAACGTGAAGGGAACCTACCGCAGCTGGAGAACGCCTGCTTCCACACGGTGAAGAAGTCAACAGACGACCGCTGCATTGAACGTGCCGTAAAAAACTATGACAATTCTTGCGAATTTATGCCTGGGACATCCTATTCAAGTTCAGATGACACTTCTCTTGATCAACACACCAGCTCAGTCTCTTTGTGGTTTTCCAATTCCCCGTCCTTGGCCAAAGGAAGACAACATACATACAAAGAACATCGTTGACTGTCACGACGAAACTGTTCTGCCTTTTGCTCCTTCGCGATTCCAGCTCGGCGTCTCTATGTCATATTTCCTTATCACATAGTTCTTTTTCAGAAATTACAGTGAAAATCCCCTGAATACACAATAATATAGGCAGGAAGTTCGTCACTCTACTCCGTTGGTTGAGCCGGATTAGCAATTACAGGATGTGACCACTGTGTGGCGCTCTTTTAAGACCACATCATCAATCGTCTTGTAAATTTATTGATTGACCTTTGCGCTTTTTCTGATTAACCCCTTCTGTATGTATTCACGGGAAAGATATTTTAAATTATTAATCATTTGCAATGATTAATTTATTAACATCACCGCCATTCTTATTTCTTTATTTATTTTGTTTGTTTGACACTTTTTTGTGTTGATGCTTTGGTAATATTGTATGCAACTCAAAACATCATGCCAATAATGTACTTTAATAATAATAATATAAAATGATAAAAACAAAAATAAGTTTTGCTTATTCAAACAATAAAAATCACCAAAAAGTAAATTTTTTATTTTATATTATATTTTATTTTGCTATTATCATTTTTGTTTTTAATATTTTTAATATTATAAAGTCTAATTCTGACTTTAGATAAAAGAAAAGAAAGGAAAAAGAAAGATAATACAAGAAATATGTTGCAATTTATCACATTATTTATTCGTATTTTATGGGATCATCGTGACATCTTGTACAGTGCGCTCGAGGCGGAGCAAGGTCTGCGTTACTATGGAGACGCATTTGCTCAGGGTGCGCGCATGGCGCGGAGCGCGCAGCAGAAGTCGCTAGAAACGTTGAGATGATGCGTCACTGCGCGCCAGTGAGTAGACACGCGCGGTCCCTGAGCAGGCTGACAGAGCGGCGCGTAAACAGCTAGCTTTCGTCTTTATGCATTCGCTTTGAACTGACAGCATAAATTCATAACACTACCACGGGCGAAAGGACGCAAGTGGCAACGCAGATTTTTGTGAAAACTGAAAGAAGAGATCGACATGTGAGTTTGACCGGCAGCGATATGGATGCACCAACTTATTAGCTAGTTAGCAAATGTGTTCATAACCTCTATCAGGGAAACATCAGATTTTCTCACATGCGGCAGTTATCAAATATGAACATTTAAGAGATACTAGTCATTCTCGGGAAGACGTTTAAAATCGCACAGGAAAAAAACTCTAGTCGTAATCGGTGGTGGAAATAGCACACATTGTTCCCTTAGAAGTGTTTAGCTAGCTGGTTAGCAGCTGTGTTGTATGGGCCTTAAGTTATTGTACAGCTAACATGAGAGCTGCTGCTCGGTTTGCTATTGCTTGATTCTTCTTTATTTAATAATTCATCTGCATTACTGTAGAATGCTCTAGATTACGCCTCAGCAGATCAAGGTTAGCAGGGTGTTCCCAGCTGGGAAAAATGCTTAAAGCAGTCTAGTTGTTTTGCTGGTCTTAAGTGGTTTAACATGGTCTTAAAGCCTGGTTACTCTAGCTTTCAGTTGGTCTAGCTAGTCTTCCAAGCTGGTGCTGGTCAACTGAAAGGTCTTAGTTTGGTCTCCAAGCCTGGCCAGACTGTTGGATGGCTTTAAAAGGGTTTGGAACGCGTCATCAGATCACGTGGGTGATAAACCAGCCTTCAAGGCAAGCTAAACCATCTGAGCACCAGTTTGACAATGCACAGATGCCATTTTAAACCATGTAAGACCAGCAAATTTAGGTTGGATTAAGTTTGCAGCAGGCAGTTATCACCAGAATATCAACACCAGCTCTAAACTAAACATTGCAACATCATGAGATGTTAATTGGTGTGATTAAATTAACCACTGTATAACTCTCAATGTGATCAATTACACTTGCTTGCGTGGCATAAAATGTTTACCTTTGAACTGTAGTTTTAGAATAAACTTTTGAACAGTCGTGCGTGTCCTAGGTGTTGTCTACATGTTCACGTGGAACAACAAGTGTTAGTGGTCAGGGATGTTTGAGCTTGTGGCGATTGCCAGCCTGTCCCTACAGTCTTTATGCAAAGGTCATGCCTTTAAAATACAGTACAAGACGTTATACACAACCACTTTCTTATTGCAGGGGCTTGGTTCTTTCGTTGTACACTATCATAGTTGTGAAGCCCAAGGTAGATCGTTAAGAGGCCATGCGTGAACCTGCCAATCGATACAAACTGGTTGCCACAGTAACATCGTTGTTGCTCCACCCCCGCCAGGGCCTCCTGCTCGCTCATCTTAATTTAGAGCTGTGCTTTTAGTGTGGAGTTCTGGAGTTTGTCTTTTAACAAATGCACTTAGCTGGATGTGTAGTTCACCATGTACCCATTAGAACTAAACAACATCACTTCATTTCAGTGTCATATTGAAGTGTATTATGACCTTAAATTCTGCATGCCTTTTCAAATATATTGGTTTTAATCCCATTTGTTTTACAGGCAGCCAGCAACTGCCAAGTGGTATGACAGACGAGAGGCCGTCTTCATTGAATTCTGTATAGAAGACAGCAAAGATGTCCAAGTTAAATTTGAGAAAACAAAGCTTGATTTCAGGTACATCCATTTTCACATTGCCAGTTGCTATTACAAAATGTAATTAATCGGTGATGATTACTGTCATTTTCTATTGCAGAATATGATGCAATACAATAGTACTGAGTCAAAATGTTTTGGTATCTGCATTGCAAATTTTAATGCTTGCCTCTTTAGTGTTTTAAAGTGCAATATCATGCTATAGTAGTTCATTCTAAATTGTAATATGCTATATTTTTTGTTTTAGTTGTGTTGGAGGAACAGATAACATGAAACACCATAATGAAGTAGAACTATTTGAGTCCATTGACCCAAATGTAAGTACTCCACCTTAGGGGTTGTCACGGTACCAACATTTCAGTAGTACCAATACCAGTTATATTTTGCGGTTCTCTGTCGATTTCGGTACTAGAGCAAAAACTGTTGAATTAAGTACTATAAAAAAAGTTGTCCCGTTTTGTCTCATCGTTTGTGACTGGCTACAATGCTCAACGCTTGTAAAAAAGAAACATGGTGTAAATAGAAACCGTTGACGCTCAGAGAGCGCTCACACAAACACAAATGACAGTGTTTGAAAGCAGTGTCTAACTGGTACCCGGTACTACCAGTACTGCAGAAATGCTGGTACTGTCAACAACTTTTTTTTTTTTTTTTGTACCGACTGATACCAGTAGTACCGGTACGCTTGACAACCCTACTCCACCTGATGGTTTTGGGTCTAATTCAGGTTGTAAGAGCTCAATCTGCATGGCTCGTGGTGTTCTTATTGGTTTAAGAGGTACTCTGTTATTCTTTTGCAGGAGTCTAAACACAAACGCACAGACAGGTCTGTGTTTTGCTGTCTAAAAAAAGCAGAATCTGGCAAGTCTTGGCCAAGGTTAACAAAAGAGAAAACGAAGGTGAGAGTTTGGTCTGTTTAAACTATTAAAATGTCTTCGTTTAGTAAAAGACCAGTTATGTTAATTGATGTTTCTCTTTGTTCTTTGTGCAGCTTAATTGGCTCAGTGTTGACTTCAACAACTGGAAAGACTGGGAGGATGACTCGGATGAAGAATTGTCCAGTTTTGATCGCTTTTCAGAGGTTCATGTCTACATATATACTGCTATTAATAATCTAAAATTGTATAATGGGAAAATAAATCATACTCATTTGTGTTTATTTGGTTTGTTTGATTTTGAAGATGATGAACAACATGGGAGGGGAAGATGACCTACCAGATGTGGATGGTGCAGATGATGTGAGATAATTATTGAAGCCATAATATATATAATTTTTTTTTTTTTTAATTATTTATTAGTTAGTTTATTTATTTGGTTTATTATAATATAGTTAATAATAACCTAATAACAAAAATGTTTTTTTTTTTTAAATAATTGTGGCACTTTGTGTAAATGCTGTGTTCTGTTCTGTGTTTGACCTGATTTTATCTCAAATTCCAGGAGGAGTCTGTGGATAGTGATGATGAAAGTGAGTTTTCGTAAATGAACTGTCCTCCTCTGTGACTTTTGTTTGTTCCTTGCATTATTTTCAAATCAATACATGTGAGCAACTTAAATGTTAGTTGTTTTAGTTGATTATAACTTTATATATTAATGCTGTATTTATTGGTTAAAAAATGAGATTAATTAAAATGTAATTTATTAAAACATATTTATTTATTTATTTATACATTTTATTACTATTTATTTTTTTCAGAAATGCCAGATCTTGAGTGAAGGAATTGAAAACCATCATGCAGAAAAAAGCAAGAATTTTCATGTAACACTTAAATGAAGAGAGAGACTAAGTTTGAGTTGGTAGCCATTTAAAAACTGCCTCGTTTTCGAAACTGTTTTTCAAGGTCTTTCTGCAGAAAGTCACAAGGAATGAATTTTTACTGTTGTGTTGATGGCAACGTCAGCCCCTCGACAATACATACACACTTTACTTTTCTGTTCTGCATGGACAATTACGAGCTCTCGATGATGTATTGTGGACACCAGTTATGGTCAGTTTACTCAATGGCTTTTACAGTCTTGGGCTTCTTCCTCAATGTCAGTGGGGTTATTGCATCATGTAACGTATACATTGTAATTTGTAGTAATGGAAAAAGGACATGAATGACTTTTTCAACATATTCTGCCTTCTCCCTCTCATTCAAACTGTACATTTTATTTAATTAATTTTTTGTTCCTTTGTGTTGAGGCTCAGATTTCCTCGTGTGTGAGCGAAGGAAGCATTGTCTTAAGGTACATGCTTCTTAATTGCAAATGCCAGCCAAGACTTTTGTTTTTTACTAGTGCTGTATTTGAAATCAGAATGATATATTCAAAACCCTTGCACTGATTTATTGGTAAATTCCCATTTTATGTGTTTTAGCTGCAGTTATGACCCTCAGATAGGTTTATGTGTCAGTCCAACATGTTCAAAGTACATAGTCATGTCTGTACACGCTGCTTTACGAAATAGTTTCAGGTTGGCAGTTAGTATGTGTTGTTTTGAATCACACTTAGATGTGTAGCAGGCAATTGTACACTGGTTTCTTCCATATATGTAAAGAGAAGTTATTAAAAAAAGCATATGCCTCACCGCTGTACAGAACAAAAGGGTAACTTATCAACAAATTAAAAAAAAATGTATCAATAGATGACCAATTTGTGTTTGCACTCTTAATATCAATGCAGGTGTGACTAAAAGATGAAAACGATGTTGTGACCTGTCATTTCAGGTTTATAAATTTCAGTTTGTTAAACGCAGTGAGGTTTTTGTCTACATATTTCTAATAAACTGTCTCTAAACAACACTTTGTATTCTTTGTCCTGTGTTTGTACGTAATTCAGGATCATTTTCAGTAGAGCGTGATATATCAGCCAATATTTGTGTTTATTCAATTATAACAGCAGCCAATATTGTCTGGTTTCGGCAGCAGATATCGTGTTATCGCATTTGCTATTAACCCTCAATTCTAAATATGAGATTTATCGTAAACACTGTTAAAACTAATATAATATGGATTTATCAAATCGATGACGGGACAACATTTGTTGGTGCATAACTAAAAAAAAAAAATAGGCTGCAGAAGTTCCGGAACATTTTGTCCTTGTTTATGGAAAGAGAGCAACAGTGCTGCTGCCACAAGATGGCGCTATAAATCAATTTCTGCTAAGCGGGCCTGCAAGAATGAGTTGGCACTTTGTGTTTTGAGAAGTGATACTACATTTGACGGGACAGCATCTGTTTTTAAGCTCAAAGTCAGTTAAATTCCTCTTTGGAAAGAGACCCACCGTTTGTACAATACACTGTATGCAGACTGAAGGCTCGTGCAATAGAAAATATCGCCAAACTGCTAGAAGAACGACGACTTTGAACTATGACTATCTGGGGCAAAAACAGTGTCGTGAAGAGTAACTGTAGAAATCAAAACAAAAGCCTCATTTCACCCAATAGAGTTCTTTAAGGTTTTGCTCAATGCTCACCCGTTGAAAACGTTAGCATTCCATAGTATTTCAACGCGTTTATTTAGTAAGTTATTCAGTGTTCCTCCCAGAATTTAAGAAATTACTTTTTATTCACCAAATTCGTGGAGAATCCACTGATCCCAGGCAGCACTTTCATGATCATCCTGATGGTTTGAGGTTCTAGTTTCGACCATTAATGGTAAGGTTAGCTTACTTCAGCCCTGAGGTCATGGAGTCCAGATAAAGGGTCTTTCTGAAGAAGCTTCACAGAGCCGCCATATTTTAAAGGATGCTTAAAGGTTTCCCAGAGTATCTGGGGAAGATGACTTTAACAGTGAAAGGGTGTTTTAAATCAAGACGCATTTACTTGAGAAGCAAAATTACTTAGGATATGGTTTTCTGAAAACAAAATCATCAAATAAGTTAATTCATGCTTAAAATAATAATAAAAAAATCTGACAGTGAGGTCAGAAAAATAAACTTGATTTAAAGGGAACACAAGATTATTTTTCATACCTCACTGATTGATTTAATAATATTTAGATACATACATGTACAGTAAAACAAGACAAAAACACTAAGAATTATTATTTTATTTTTTTTGTATTGTAATGAGCATGTTTATTGTGCTTTCAGGCAATTAAATAAAGATGAATTCAAAATGAAACCAGTTGCTTCTTGATAACTGCCCTAAATAACTTGATACAGCAGATGGACACGTAGTGATAGGTGAATAGTATCTGGAGGAACTGTAAGTTTAGATTAACAGTTGATCTGTAAGGCCTGGAATATTTTAGGCGGTTGAGTTCCCTGAGCTAGCGTTTTGTTTAAGACAGTGGTGGTATGGGAGGTCGTGGAGGGTTGTGTTGGTGTCAGCAGTCTGCATCAGAGGTAATAGAAAAGTCCTCACGCAAGCGGTTTTAAGCTGTCTCTCTCCTGTGCGACAAAAGGAGGCTTATGGACACATGAGCAGCAGTGGCGTGGAGTAATCCTGCCTACAATAGACGTACACAAAGTCGGTTACTCTGAACCGGCCTTGCAGATCTGCTGCAACTTGCAACCCAACCGGAATCACCTGCTTCAACAGCAAATGAAACTCTCCTATTTCAGTTATCTTGCCAAACATAAAACTGGACAGAGAGGGTGACAGATATATGATACCTTGATTGCTTAGTTAATAACCATCTTTAGTTAAGGAGGTGCTTCACCTAAAACAACCTTATTGTATTGTCTACAGTATGATTGACAAGATTATAACGGAAAGGACTTGCAATTTGATATTGTATTATGAAATGTATAGTATAGAAAGCGTTTACACGTTTGATTTTAGACCAGTTAGAACACTTCTGCTCTAGTACCATTTGGAAATAAAGCACCTATCATCTGAGACAACGGCCCAACCGCACCACAAAAAATTGAATCAAAGAAGGCAACAGAAACTGTTGCGGCCAGCATTTTGGTTCATCCCAAATGAAAGAGCAAAAGCACAAGCGAAGCAGTATCCTTTCACTAGATATAGCTCACAGTGACTGCCCATAGAAGAGGCTCAGTGTTGCCCTCGCCCCACTATCACCTCCTGCTACCAAACATGGATTTTCCAGAGCTTTATTGGGCCTCAGGCCAGTAGTCCTGCCAGCACACACAATGTAAAACTCTGCCTAATCAGTTCTGCAAAGAACCAACTGGCTCTGCCCTGACCAGGGAATGGAGGCGCTACAGCAAAGCCTTCATTGTGTGCTGTGGAAAGTCACTCTTTTACCCAGTTATAGTGAAAATGGATTCACAAGCATGTGATTTTTGTGGTATGCTAGATGTGTAGACACAAATATTAAATACCACAAGAAACGTGTTCGAAGTGATACAGCTGCACAATGTGTACTAAATAATGTAACCTAACATATCAAATTTCACAAAAACTGAATGGCAACATTGTATGTTGTTACAGTATATATGGCAATATTATATAACACGTTATATTTACATTTATGCAGTTGTCAGATGTTTTTATTCAAAGCAGTTAACATTGCATTTTGTATTTTAAATGCAATATATATCACTTTGAATAAAAGAATCTGCCAAATTATATTATATTAATTATATTTATTTTAAGCATCTGCCAAATATTATAATTTTAGCATATAATAATTTATTATTTTATTTTAAACCAAAGCAGTTTAAAAACATCTGCCAAATATTATATTATAAATAATTTTAGTATATAATATTTTATTATTTTATTTTAAACCAAAACAGTTTAAAAACATCTGGCAAATATTATATTATATTATATTATATTATATTATATTATATATACATTGTGCATATACAGGCTCATATAAGATATTTAATTGTTATTTTATTTTGATGTTGTTACTAAAAAAGGACTTTTCTGTCCTGTGCATGTGGAGTGTTAGTTATGATAGGTTCATCCGTGTGAGGCTTCCTTCTGTTGTATGAGAGGGATTGTTTCTTTGTGTCAGCACCTAATCCACACTGTGAAGGGCTCTAGACCCTTTTAGGGGCCCTAGTGTTGTAGCTGAGGCCAGAGAAGAGGCAGTTCCTAAACACTGTTCCCTGTCATGGGCTGGGATGGGACAGTGATCCTCAGGGGATGTTCTTTTAAATGTCATCATGTTCCCACATCTAATTAATATATTACTTCCCTTTCGCCTGCTGTTAAACTATTTCTAGTTCTAAACATTTGACATCTTTTATGACCTTCCTCCTTCAGTTTGAGGTATGTTTATTTCTAGTTGAAGACTAAGTTAAAAGTTACATATCCCACCAAGATACATTTAACATTTCACAGTTACTCGATTGCAAAAATATTGTAAGCTTTATGAGCAAAAAAAAAGAAGTGCAGTACAGAAAAGAATTTTTTTATTTGATTTGTTGTATTGTCTGCAGCCCCCTCCCACAATTCAACCAAAGGATTATAGTGTCACTGAGGGTCACGGCCGTTATAAATACCCCTGTGGCCTCTCACTTCCCCATCAGAGAGGTTGAATGTCTGCAGGACATGCTCATCATTTGTCTATCCGTGTTCCTTTATTAAATATCATCTAGAACTTTCATGTAGATGCAGAGATCACCTGCTAGTTTCACACTTAAGGTTTTATGACAAAAACCACAAGTTAGAAATTAACGGAACAAATGATTTCAGTCTTGTGAAGCAGGGCTGCTTTTTACGCGAACTTCTTTGTAGGTTATAGAGGCATTTATGCTTGGTTTTCCATAGTTTAGACGCCTTTGTTTTTTTTTGTGTCCATCCACAAAAAAATCAAAGGAACGCATCCAGATCTGAGAGGAAGCTCTTGGAGGTTCTTCTCTTTCTCACGCTCACATCCCTCCATATTTTTGGCATCGCCTCTGAGTTACTGCAGCCATGTGGGAGTTCCGGTCCATGTCTTTTTGGCGGGCTGTGTTTGCCGAGTTCTACGGCACCATGTTCTTTGTGTTCTTCGGGCTGGGAGCAGCTCTGCGTTGGACCACCGGGCCACACAATGTGCTCCAAGTTGCCTTCTGCTTCGGGCTGGCAGCTGCCACACTCATCCAGTCCATCGGCCACATCAGCGGCGGCCACATCAACCCAGCTGTCACGTTCGCCTACCTGATTGGCTCCCAGATGTCCCTGTTTCGTGCTTTCTTCTACATCTGTGCTCAGTGTTTGGGCGCGCTAGCTGGAGCCGGTGTGCTGTATGGGGTCACGCCTAGCAATATGAGAGGCAATCTGGCCCTGAACACGGTAAGAGAGTGTATTTGAATTGGTGAGTTAGTTGAAATATTTGGTTATTTACAAGTGATACAAACTGATTGATTAATCAACCACAGAGATGTTATAAACATCATTAGGGCACCTGTTAAAGTATTCTAGATCATTTCACATGAAAAAAATAGTGGACAATAAATGTATTTTGGAATTTGTTTTGGCGTACGTGTCTATATGCTTTCAGCTTCAGCCAGGCATCAGTCTGGGAATGGCCACCACCATAGAGATATTCCTGACTCTGCAACTCGTGGTGTGTGTCTTTGCCGTGACGGATGAGAGGCGAAATGGCCGACTGGGTTCTGCTGCCCTGTCCATTGGGTTCTCAGTGCTTGTGGGCCACCTGCTGGGGGTAAGGGGCCATCTACAGGACAGATTCAGTCTTAAAAGCAGTGGTTTGTTTTTTGCCTCGTGACCCAGGTTTTCCAATGCAAAACAGCACTAAAATGTTAACAAAGTCAAACATTGCTTCAAAAAAATATTCAAATGAAAGGCTGAGTGGTAAAATGTACAGTTTTGTAAATGCATAAACAACAGCAGGTGTGATTTACTTGCTTGAAACACATGAAACAAACACTAGTAATTTAGTAATTAGCTGGGATCGTTTACCCAAAGCTGAAAATTCTGTCATAATTTATTTGCATAATATCGGTCCAAATCTGTATGACTTTCTTTAAGTGTAAAGAACACTTGTGTAAGACCTTTAAAAGATTTTTTTTAAAAAGGCTCAGGTCTTTTTTGTCCATATAATAAAAGACAATAAGGTCCAGTGCTGTTTTATTACTTTTATTGAATGGACAAACATACATTAAAAACACCTCCTTTCATGTTCCACAGAAGAAAGAAAGTCATTCAAGTTTGGAACAACATGACTAAATAAATCATGACAGAATTTTCAGTTTTGGGTGACATGAATCTTTGATCGTGATTTTCTCCCTTGTAAAATATTTAATCTTCCATAACTATACACATTTTTTGGATCAAGACCCACCAGTTGAAGATCACTGGCGCTATTGGTTATCTGAAATACATGGTTTATTAAAAAGCATTTTTATTTCGTCTACAAATGTAACTATATTATCGCCCAACTCTTTATATTACTTTGCGTAGGGCGATTTATACTATATAGCATATCTCAATGGCTTGATTGCTTGTTGCAAAATGTAAACTATATTATTCCCCAGCTGTAATCTGCTAAATGTGCCCATAAGGCATGAAGACATTAAGACATTATAAACATTAACATCATGATTTTCTGTAAAGCCGCTTTGAAACAATGTGTATAGTGAAAAACACTATTCAAATACATTTGACTTGACATGAATCTCATTGCAGATGTATTACACTGGAGCTGGAATGAACCCTGCCAGGTCTTTTGCCCCTGCTATGCTTTATAGGAACTTTATTAACCATTGGGTAAGGCAGATTTCCATCATATATTTAGATTTTTCTTATTGAATCATAAACGTTACAGTTTTCTGTCTCTTCTGGTAGGTCTACTGGGTGGGCCCTATGATCGGCGGTGCTTTGGGCGCCCTGCTGTACGACTTCATGCTCTTTCCACGCATGCGCGGTCTGTCCGAGCGACTGGCCATGCTCAAGGGCAACCGGCCTCCCGAGGCCGAAGCCCAGCAGGAGACCCGAGGGGAACCGATTGAGCTCAAAACACAAGCCTTATAAACACTGTCAGGAAACTTTGGATCCCTGAAGCAACACACCTCATTTCACACACCTCATCTTCACACACCTCCAACATACCAACAAAGTTTGCCATAGGGAGAATCACACACACTTCCAAAGGCAATCGAGACACTATAACCCCTTCCCAAGGACTAAGAATGAGGGTAAGAAGAGGACTTCCTGCTGAGGACTGCGCTCTGTACCGCCAGGCATAGGGAGCGAGATCAGGTGGCTAACGCCGCTCAGGGGCACCTCTGTCGTTTCTAGTCTACTAAGAGTGAACTACGCTAGAAGTGGACTTCTGCATGATTTCCAGTTTCACAGGGTTTAAATCTCACACATTCATTTCATTTCAGTTTATTTTTTCTTTGATTTTTCAGAGATGTGACACGTGTATAATATTATTAGCATTTTGCAACAGATTTCTTTACATTCTACTTAAAGTCTACATTATTCAGTTGTGCTTGGTGTGTGTGTGTGTGTGTGTGTGTGTTTTCCAGTTTGGCTCTTCCATTTCCACCATTCGCCATGTGTTTGTATCAATGCGATGTTCTTTTTTCTATCTCCCAAAATGAAGGAAACATTCCTTTAAACCTTCGGTTAGGTGGATGTTCATTCACGACTAAAAGCATTATAAATCCTTTGGGAATTTGGATCCCTCTTCGAGTCTGTTTAAAACTGTTGTATTGTTTAACTGTGGCCTAATGGTCCAGTATGTGTTTCTTTAAAAGAAGCACAGTCACACCATCATATATAAACATACAAAACACAACTACGCTACCGCTACCCCCCCCCGCATTTTCAAAACTTGACTTTCGTACTTCCAAAAAATGGAGTACATCACTGTTTTCACCAATTTATCATGTTTCAGGCATTTTCATTGAACTTTTTCTGCCATAAATCTGCATGCATAGATTTTCTGTTTAGATTAATGGGTTTGGCATTATTTTGTGTGTAAATAGCTAAAGTTAGGCGAAAGCAATGGTATTTTGTCTCGGGCAAGAGAATATTTGTGTAATTCATTGTAAAAGAAATTTTAAACCTCACCAATCTGAGCAGAAGTGATTCAAAACCGTTCTTGTTTTTCACAATTGGAGAGGGATTTGTTAATGTAATTTAGTCACCTCTTCCTCACTGGTCTCCGATTAGAGGATTGCTGAGCGACCGAGATGTCTGGATTTAAATGCACATTAATGTTCTTGCAGCATTTGGATCTGATAGAATGAAAAGGCGATTACTCCACCCAGGTGTTCTGTCACTTTTTGCCTTTCTGCACTCTTTCCACTCTTCCACTAGTGTCTCCTTATCCAAGATCTGACTGAAGGGAGACCAGAGTCAGCTGAAAGATCTCCAAACCTCACCATAGGGCTCTGTAAGCACGCTCTTTTTGAAGATATTTAATTAAATGGACTTTCTACATACAAATGTCAATGTTTACATGAAAATCAGATCTCATTTTGTCATCATAGTCTTGTGTAAAATGTAAAGATACACTTTTTTGACTGTTGAATCTAGCTGAGTATAAATAATAATTTCAAGTTAGTAATTGTCTGACCTTGGAGTGTGAAATAATGCCACAGTGCTTGAATTTCATTAACAATTGTCAGTTTTTTTTTTTACCATCTCTAAATTAACACCAATTTTCGTTCCATGTTAAACTATTTTTTTATTCTTATGAAACATGAGACAATCTTTTATTCTTTAGAAATCCAGAACTATTGAATTTTCAGGCAAAAGACTCTGTCTCAAACGGCATTTTGACTTTATTTATCAGATTTAAAACAAGGAAATTTGAATATTTCTTTTAAAAAATCTTATATACCTGCTTTACATATTTGGTCACATGTATTAAAAGAGAAAAACTGCAACTTTTACATTTTTCAATGACAAATGCATTAAGTGCTTTATGCTCTTCTTTGGCCAGTAATAGGAATATGACGAGATCTTCTGGATCAATGATCAGGCACATTAATACATTAAAGCTACAGAAAGAACATCTGAATAGACAACAGAAATGAAATGATGTGGTACTCCCCAAAAGGACTAAATACATACAGACAGTTACTGATGGCACCTTTGAGAAACATCCCATTTGATATTTTCCTATTCAAAGCACTAAGATGAAAGATTTATATTTTACACAATATAGAACAGTATTGTTGAAAGGCAAAAATCACAGTTTATGGGAAAGAAACAATGTATATTACATTTAAATTTTAAGAAAGTTGACGACTTGTAGCACTAAGGACTTAATACAGAAGAGGTGCACACAGAACACTGTAGAGTGTGTAGAGACAACATTATGTCTATGTTTGATGTGAAAACCTACTGTTATTTTGTCCACAAGATATTTTACACGATTCATACTCATAAATGATGTAACGAGAGGTTTGCGAAATTGAGTTATAGATCATATTATGTGACTAAAGGAACACATGATACATTACAGCGTAAAGTAAAACTCACTAGTGATATGCAATTAATAAAACTGTGATTTTAGCTTTACTAACCAAACCTGACTGTAGAATCATATGAATACTGAATATTGAATATACGATCACAAACAACTCATGCAAATAAAACAGCCAAATGAAAAACTGTTTATATGGAAAATGTCTCAAAACTAATAATCGCTTATAGTTTAATAAAACCTATAGCACTGTGATCTTTTTAGGTTGTGATTCGTTTTAGGTTAATCTACTCTGGTGACATTCCCACACTGAAATATGTTAAATATGTTTTTTCTGCATCAAAAAAAAAAAATCTGGCTTGCAAAAATGCGCAAGTTAAACCCGTTTGGTCTATCTTGATACAATGGAAAATACAACCACTTGATAGCAAACAATTTCCTGTTTCACTTGTCAGTTACAATGTCGCTTTCAAAAGCAGTCATAAGACCGAAACAGGGAATGACTTAGCAGTTTAGGTACTACAAGCTAATGCGCAAAGACTCTTTTTGACAAAACTTCACCTGCGGTTCATAGAAATTTAATAGAATTTTATACAAGTTGCTATTAAACATTCCCTCTGATTATTCAGTTAAACACACTGGTCCTTTAAACTGCACGTTTAGTGTGGTTTTTGCAAGAGGAAGCAAGTGTGATGCCAAGCTGTTGAACAATACATGTGATAATTTCCCCGCCCAAAAAAGCCACCCTCTGTCCATTGATTCATGGATATGAATTTAGCAAAAGTGCATCCCTACAGATATACTTGTTTTGGGAACAAATGGGTAATGTGTCCTTTTAGGACAAGTGAGTTGCGCTGGAAGTCCTTAGAGTGCCAAGCCATCTTATAGCCCTTCTCCAACAAAAACAGAGGGACCGTACCTCAAAATGATGACAAAATTCCCTCCAGTGCATCCATGTCTATGGGTTCATCTGAGGGAGCTGGTGGCCTGTTATAGAATAAAGAAAGACGAGAATGTTAATAAAGAACAGCTGTGTGATTGATGCCAAGACATTAAAGCTATAGTTTACCTAAAAACAAAAATTTACTCATGTTGTTCCAAACCTGTGCATTTCTCAAATTTCTTAAATACTAGGGATTTGCAAAAAACTTTAATTTGACTGTGACTTACATGGATGACTGGAAGATTGGTCCTTGAACAGACATGTGGTCTGGCATATATGTAGGTGTACAACTATTAGGATGCCTGGGAAGGGCGACAGAATGACAGCATGTTGTTGTTTTTGTTGAAAGAAATAAATACTTTAAAATACTTTAAATATTTTCAGTGACAGTAAAGACACATTTCTAAAGTTTTCTTTTTACAAATACAAAGGCTCTGTTTTGGCTAGGATGCCTGAAAAGACTGTCGTTGATGTCTACGTTTACAACAAAGCCTTCTGATCATAAAATATGATTGGCATTTCCAGTCCTACATGGTCCACGAGCAGACAGATGTGAATGTGAATGATCTTCCAAAGCCAAAGTATAATTATACTTACGGTGAGAACCGATTCTGATTCCTGTGGGGGGAAAAGGTATTTTACACATCACGCAATAAAGACTTTTAAAAGTAACTATACTGCAACATTGTGTACATCTGTGGCTGAAACAAAGATCTGTTTGCTTCAATACGCACATGTTTGCTCCAAAGCCGATAGGTTGGTCATAGAAATCCGGAGGAAGGTCAGTCTGAGGTGGTATGCTGGGAGTGGAGGAGTGGTCACCTCTTATCATTAAAGAAAGTATATATAAATATAATTATGTGACGGACATTGTCAATGTCTCAAGTACTTTATGATCAAGGCAAATGACTTGAATTAATTTTCCTGTCATACTTAATATAGAAGCAGTTCTCCATATATACCCTGAGTTATTGTTGTTAACATAAGAAAATGGCTCAGTGCTCATTAAATTATGGTTCATTTTATAAAATCTATGAAATGTGATATACATTTACAGCAAAAATTGTACTTACGGGTTGACTACTGTTGTTAGTTTGAATGGCAGGTATCCATCAGGATTAGGTGGGGAAGGCACTGTTTCAGGACACAAGAAAACAGATGCATAATTCTTGGACTGTTTCTGTTATGCATTAGTTGTTGTTTTTTAAGAAATATTCAAATATACAGATACATTTTGTGAATTTTCTCTTTTTAGTAAAACCTTGAATGGTTAGTTCACCCAAAAATGAAAATTATCCCATGATTTACTCACCCTCAAGCCATCCTAGATGTATATGACTCTGACCGTAATCTTCTTTCAGACGAACACAATCAGAGATATATTTAAAAATATCCTTGCTCCTCCAAGCTTTATAATGGCAGTGAATGGGGGGCCACATTTTGAAGCAAAAATAAAATGCATCCATCTATAATAAAAGTAATCCATACAGCTCCAGTAAAGGACTTTTGAAGTGAAGCGATGGGTTTTTGTAAGAAGAATATCCATATTAAAAAGTTTATTAACTATGATAACTAGCTTCTGACAGATGGTCGTACGCCTAGATTTGCAGCGGAAGAGCAACCTCTAGCCCGAGGCACTGACGTTTTCTTACAAAAACCCATCGCTTCGCTTCAAAAGGCCATTATTAACCATCTGGAGCCATAAGATTACTTTTATTTTGGATGGATGCATTTTATTTTTGCTTCAAAATGTGGCCCCCCATTCACAACCATTATAAAGCTTGGTTTTCGTCTGAATTCGTCGATTGTGTTCGTCTGAAAGAAGATGGTCGTATACACCTAGGATGGCTTGAGGGTGAGTAAATCATGGGGTAATTTTCATTTTTGGGTGAACTATCCCTTTAACATATAGACATTGTCTTTAAAAGATCCTGTTACTTGCCTGTAAAGAATTTCTTAAATACTTCATTCTTTGATAAGTCTGGATACACATAAGTGATGCAGTTAATATCCCGTATGCGGTCGCCAAGACCAGCTGAGTCCAGATCCTTCTTGGTGAAAGGTTGGATATTCTGGACTTTCCTGCCTCCGTCTGAGCAGAAACAACAGTGACATGCAGTCAAAAATTGCAACTTGTTCAAATTACTTTTAAATGACTGTTCAATCCACTTATATTTGTAAAATTTTTACTAACATAATCATTTTTTGTTGGGAATGTTGACAACTAACTGATCCCAGTTCTCAGTTCCCAGCATGCTTTGCATAGCACTGCATTAGGAGATTAAATGTTGGAAATTAAGTGTAAATTCATGTGTTTTTCAGTAAAGAAAAAAGACTTGAGGAGAAAGATGGGCGGGTTTAAGCCGACTAAATGATTGGGAAATTCTTGCGTAAATCTCTAGAAAGATATCTGACAGAAGAAAAATGTATATACATAGATTAATCATTTACAATAAGATCTATAACATGCATTAGAAAACAGAATTTTAATTTCATGCCAATTTTAAATTTTTCAATATTACTGTATTTTTGATCAAATAAATGCAACCCTTGAGAGCATAAGAGACTTTTTTTAAACAGTAGTGTATCGTATAGTATAAATATTCAAGACTTACTATCAGTGGGACCCACATAGGCGATGGTGATGCCACCAAGTTCTGAGTCACTAAAGCGCAGAAGAAAGGTGCCGTTGGGCTTGTTTTGCAGGATGACATGGAGATGCTGTTTTCCAATGAAGCCAAAGATCAATCTGCAGAAGCAGGGAGAGGTAGATATCAACAGTAGTTCTCTTTATCTCTTTAGTTATCTAGTCTATCTCTCTTTAAAGTGGAAAACAAACTGAGGAAATGTAACTGTACCCATCACTCCAATAGTCCCTCAGGCATTTCTTTGTAAGATCCATCACCCCTTCAAACCACTGCCAGAAGGTGAAGTTTCGACCAGGCAGAACTTCCTGTGTTAAAACAGTCACAGAAATAATCATTCACACCAATTCGCCAGTCAAACCTTCTGTGAATGTTATCAACACATTTTCAAAATTAGGTGCTAGGGTCTCTAGACCAGGGATGGGCAAACTCGGTCCTGGAGGGCCACTGCCCTGCAGAGTTTAGCTCCAACCCTGATAAAACTCACCTGCCTGTAGCCTTCTAGTAATCCTGAAGGCACTGATTCGCTTGTTCATGTGTGTTTGTTTAGGGTTGGAGCTAAACTCTGCAGGGCGGTGGCCCTCCAGGACCGATTTGCCCAGGCCTGCTCTAGACACTTTATTTTTTTTAGGGGTCTCGAGACAGCATGGAAAGATTGTTTCACCATGTAAATGCTGTCAGTGTGCTAATTAAAGCATAAATAAGAAAAAAATAACTAATCAACTAGTTAGCTGTTAGACAACACATGCTCAAAATATCGTATATCAATGCACATAAACAAAATGCAAAATGCATGTTAGTGGCACCTTGTTGAATTGCGCCCAGGACACTGGCATATTGCTGAAATCTTCAGAAATGTCTGGCTGGTCAAAGATCTTCTGTGCGAGAAAGTGAAGGTTGTATCTGTCCAAGCCCCGCTGCGTTTGCACCTCAGACATGAACTTACTGCTAAGAGCTTCACACATCTGCTTCCAGGGCACACGGTCCGGAATGACGAACGGTATCCTGTTCTGAAATCAGCACAGCACAGGGCACACGTTGCCTATTTGTTCACAAAACACTGAAGAGGGTCGACAACAGGAAAAAGAGCTGTCGTGTGGTTGTTCTGTGCTACTCACAGGCTCAGAGAAGGCGCAGTCCCATATGATGGTCGCCATAGCATTGATTTCCTGACTACCATGCACAATTACAACCACAGGAAGAGAGATTGTCTGGGAGAAGAATAAGACAATCAGTTACTGCAGTTCCCACACATTTTATATACATCAGTCCCTCCAGGATTTCGTAATCACAGAATTTAATGCAAATAAAGTAAACTCTGCCAATTATTGAGTTATTATAGTTAACTGAAGCGTGACCGGTGTCTGAGGCATGTGTAACTTCACGGCAATATTCTTTGGCGGACGACAGTCCATGATGTCACAAGCGGAGTACCCATGAGTATAAACGGGAGCCTGTATTACACAACTTTTTTGTCTTCAGGAGCCGTTTTGTTTGTAGTGCGTCATGTGATAATCGTAGACAAACTATGGATAAACCAAGCAGCAAGTCCTTTAGAAAGTGCGTGCCTCTGTGTCCACGTTTTATGACACCTGCAGATACCCACGATCTTTGCTTTGGTGTGATCCACGTGCGTCTAGCACTTAAGGGATGCGTTTACAGTGAAGAACCTCCTCTCAAACTTTGTCCTTTTCTCGAGAGATGAGGGACAAGCACTCTGCGGCTCTGGTCCTGCTGCTGCTGAGGCACAGCAGAGACTTAAATCCTAAGGATCGCAGGTCAAGCTGGCCGAGGAATTTGAGAAAGGGATTTCGCTTTCTCAATCCTCGATTGCCAAATTGAGCGATCTGCTGGATCAGGAAGCCCATTATATGGTGTCTTCTGATCTAGCAGAGAGCATGTTGCTGGCGCCATCTAGCTCTGAGGAGCTGGATGTAGTTTAAGGGGTGAAGAGTGTGAAATTGTTGAGCCCTCTCCTTCCATCAGCTCCGCATACAGGAAATTGCTGGATGTAATGGCCCATGCCACGACTGGGTTGAAGCTTACTTGGTCGTGTGAGAAACAGGAGAAAGTGATTTGGGGTAGACTCAAATGATTCCTGGTTGGCCATGACCGTCCCTCCCCTACGAGCCTGCCGTTTGTTCCGGATCTGCACACTGAGGTGGAGAGATCCTGGAAGAGGCCATGTTCAGCCTGTATTTCTCCTTTTCCACATTCAAATTATTCTAATGTGGAGGGTTTATGCAAACAAGGATACATGAAGATGCCCCCTATTTTGTTAAAGGCTCTGGTCTCGTCACAGACCACAGACCACTTTACGGTTGATTGGCAAGGCGTACGTGGCAGCGGGTCAGGTTAGTGGTGCCCTGCACACAACGGCTGTGTTACAGGCATTAACCTGCTGAGGGACTTAGATCAAAAATAGATCAGTAGATTTTGTTTAAAAAAAAAAAAAAAAAAGCAGAATCACTCTCTCTGTCAGTAAACTTTGATGGATACTTCCACACTCATACATTCTACGAGGTGTTGGAGAGCGGTCTGAGAACATCCTGCTCTAGACAGGTGCTGCCTTAGGAGTTGATGCTGGGTGAGTGAAGTTATGTGGGCAATGGAGAGTCCCTCTGACAGGGGGTTATTAAGTAGGGCCTAAGCTGTCCTTCTCGTTTGCCTTGCTTCTGGGATGATGGTAAGAATGTAGGCTTCCCCTTGGATGGAGCTTGGGCATCCTGGAGTTAGACTACATAAAAATAAAAAAAAACTAGTCGTCATTCATGCCTGGTCTATGTTAGGTCTATTTACTGAGGTTTTTAGCACCTCACATGCTCCCTTTGGTAGGAAGCTCCCAAGGAACTTTCTCACAAATATAGCTGAGATGTTAGTAAGGCACACTGAACACAGCTGAGGCTGCTGTGTATCCCTCCCCGTGGCTGACGTGCTTTTGACTCCGACTTAGCTCCGTAGAGTCATTTAGTGCTATGTCCAATAGGTTTGTGCATACTCACAACTTAGTGAGGAAGGCACCCCTTCGGCATGGCGTAGTAGGTATTAGTTCCCCATAGTGTCAAAACCAAGATCCAAAGTTCCACTTCAAAATTGAAATTTCTCAGGTTGGGTTTGCAACCCAGTTCCCTGAGAAGACTTGCCTCAGGCTCGCCCGCACGTCTCCTTTAGACAAAAGAGCTGATGACGTGTAATACAGGCCCCCTTATATACTCGTACTAAAATAAATAAAACTAAAACTGAAAGAAAAATAAAAACTTACAAAAATGACAATAAGTATATAGTATGTACATGCAAAAAATAAAGTGTTAAAATAAAGTGTTACCAATTATATATCTGAATGATACTAAAATAACACTGATTTAAGCCAGCTTGCACCTTTGTCTTATTCAACGATTTCACAAGCTATTGTGCTGGAGTGCAAGCTAGTGTATAACACAATTTTTTTTTCAGAAAAGCAGAATTATGAGTATTTCTATGCTGGTGTTACCAATGCCTTGTGCACAATTTAAGTAATTATGCACAAAAATATTTACATGTAATTGTACTCTTACAGTCACTAATACATTTAAATACATAAATGTATATATATACATATATTAATTATAAATAAATTATAAATACATCCTAATAACTCACTGAAACAATCCACTACATTAACATAAATCAGTAAAAGTAGAGGGTCAACCACCTGAATGCCGTAAGGGCTCTCACAGCCTGTGATGGTAATTTCTGTGGTGAACAACAAAGCAAACTTTTCCTCCGTCACTGACTCTGAGCCCTTCCTGTCAGCTCGTTTGATCTTCCTTATGGACTGAAGAGGAAAAAGCATGTCTTATTAGGGTGATACTTTTCTCAAAACCATCAATTAACATGACAATACACTGCATGGAAAGTGTGATTTTGGTCAGTTAACTGCGCTGTAATTCGTACGTTTCTGGTTAACAACTGCTCATGGGAATGTGTAGGCAGCACAGATAATTGTCGGCAACTGCCAATAATTGATGTGAAATTGGCTTGGTAGTTGACACACCCAAGTACAAAAACTTAAATTTAGCTGAAACTAGGTTGGGATTTCTATGTCCCAGCATGCTTTGGCATGACACTCAAAAGGTAGAGTAAATGCTAAAATTAAGTGTTATGTAATGTTTTTTTGTGCAAGATTAATGTTTAGTGGGAGATTTAGTAGTGTTTAATATTTAGCTGTGCTAATTTTGAAGAGTTTCTGTTATGTTGGGTTTTTTGGGGGTTACCATCATGGTGACAAGAGGAGCATGACCTTGGTTAGAGAACAGGTACGGTTGAATGTTTTATATTTCAGTAGTCAATTGCTATGCTATGCTAATGCTATCGAACCATAATTTTATTAAATAATAATATAATAATAATAAAAATAAGGGAGGGGTTTACTCAAAATATTATTATGATTGGCTAGGCTGACCAGTAGCAACAAATCTATCAGCTAGTCACAAATGCTTTTCTCTTTTAAAAGTTGTGATTTTATCCAATGGGTACTGTGGCACATTCAAGGTAGTTTCATTCATATGCTAATCAGAGCCATTCGCACACAACCCCATGGTATGATTCCGACTGTGTCTGTCACCCGCAAAACGGGAACTCCCTAGGCTGTGAATTGTCGATAACTTCTGGTGATTAGAGGTGTCATCAGGCATCCATAGGGACGAAAATCTGGCTTTTCATGCAGTGAATATCGATATGACAGCAAAATAAAGCAAAAAATAACACTCTCAATGAGCTGTTTGTGACAGGAGAGGGTTAATCCATATCTTTTTTTGAGCCATTACTCACCATGTTTCTAAAGGTAGCACATGTGCTCTTGCTGGAGGTGTTGTGTTCTAAGATGGCCGTGCTGTTGATAAGTTCTCCAACATTTTCACTAAGTGGAGAAAAACAGACAGCAAATGATTATAAAACATTTGCATATTTTATAAGTGAATGTTAGACCTCTAAAATGTTGTATCGCCTCTGTATGGTTAACAGCTCAACTGAAACTCTGAATCTGTTTGCTTATCTTATTGTGCCTCCACTTCCTCTTTATGTCTGAGAACAGCAACAAAGGCTGTCAAATTTATGACATGTATGGCAGCTTGTATGGGCAGATTTCAACATATGGCAAAGGCACAAAAGTTGCCGTTAAGTTGACATTATGACACAATGACACTTAAGTTGTAGATCAAAGATGATACTGTGCATGCGGTAACAGAACATGCAACATGCTTCAGCATCATATTTTCTGTTCAGTTTCGTTTCTGTGGTATTTACATGAAATTTTATTCTCAGAAGTCAAGTTACAAGATAATACATTCGATTTTGCATGAGTTTAAAAATGCAAAATAGGTGAAAAATACTGCTCAATCTTAGTTTAGTATCTGTGTCTATAAAGCTGTCTATATTATCTTTTTAAATAATATGGTAGCACTTAACAATAAGCCTTGATTCTTTAACATCAGTTAATGCATAAGGCATCATGAACTAACAATGAACAATACTTTTACAGCATCAATTAATTGAGGTAAATGTAGTTTTAGAAATACACTACTGTGCATTGTTATTCATGTTCGTTCATAAATTAATGCATTAATGTATACATCTTGAAATGTTAAAAATGTATTAGTATACACTACTGTTCAATAGTCTTGGGTCTATAAGATTGATGAAATGTTTTTGAAAGAATTCTCTTATCCTCTTATGCATTTATTTGATAAAAAATACAGTAAAACATTAATATTCTGAAATATTATAAAAATTTCAAATAATTGTTTTCTATTTGAATACATTTTAAAATATTATTTATTTCTGTGAAGGCAATACTGAATTTTCAGCATCATTACTCCAGTCTTCAGTGTCACATGATCCTTCAAAAATCATTCTAATATGCTGATTGGCTGCTCAAGAAACATTTTTTATTATTGATGTTAAAAACAGCTGTGCTGCTTGATATTTTTGTGGAAACCACGAAACATTTTTTCAGGATTCTTTTACGAATGAGTGTTAGCAATAATTATATTATTGCTATCAATTTATTGGCTTAATTTAGTACAATTAATTCTAAAAAATGTTGCAATAAAAACAGTAATAAAACAAAATAACTTTTTATTTTAAACTAATACAATTAACTTATTAAAACATTTTAAGTAAAAATAAATAAAAACATTTTTTCCTGAAATCATGATTGTTAATAGATACTTGTGTTGTGTATTTAAATAAGACAGCATACTTACTTGGGCACGATGCCTTGACCCAGGTTTCTTGCTTGGGCCTCAGTAATAATCTGCGCTTTCAATACGACGGGTTTTCCAGGAGCCATCTTCTCTCCCAGCAGATGCCGTACAGTGGTGGAAAACTTGGATTGGGTTTTGATGACTTGGGGAGGTTGCTTATCTACTACCAATGAACTGAGTTTTCAAGACAAAGAGAATACAATATCAGGTTGTAAAAGGTTAGAAATAAAGCACTCACATGACTGCGTAATCATCTGTTGTGATTGCATGAGTAACTACACTGCAATTTCATCTTCCTTAGAACTAAAAGAGGCCTGCATACTTCTGTACGAGAGTCTGAAGCAGACATGCCAGGCTTTCCTCCAATGTTTGAAACTGTTCACCCCCTCCGTGGTCCCTCTTCACCAACATGAGCTCCTGCCTCAGATTACCATTCACTCCGAGCAACTGCTCACACCTGCAACAGAAAAGGTAAGAAGGAGAATGTGGAATACATAGAGACAAAAGGCCAAACAAGGCAGATGCCAACAGGTTGCATACGCATGACATAACAAAACTAGGCAAAATGAAACAAAATATGATCCAGAGTACATTAAATATGGGTGCACTTGCTGCAAGGATAAACACAGTTAGTTTTGTGTGGTGAAGTATTGTCCAAGGACCGTGAAATTCCATGAAATTACACAGAGAAACCAAACACTCAAACTATGAAGACAAACCTGTTTAGGTTTTCAAAAAGATCTAATCACAACATTTAAAAACAACAACAACAACCAAATCACACTTCTGTAGCCGTTTATGCATTTATAATATTTTCCTAATAAAATTAAAGACATTGTTAAAACAGTCATGTGACTGCAGTGATTCAACCTTAATGTTATGAAGAGACGAGAATACTTTTTGTGCGCAAAAACAAAACAGTTTTCATCTCTGTTCTGAAGGTCTTACGGGTGTGGAATGACATGAGTGAGTACTTAATGACAAAATTTTCATTTTTGGGTGAACTAACCCTTTAAGTTAGCAATTTGGTTGTAAGGATATTTCTGTTTACTTTTGTATGATGAACAGTTCTGGTACTGTGTTGACATCCAATCTGAATCCTGAAGCAAAACTAGTTCACTAACAGAACTTCATGCTCCACATTTCAAAAAGACATGACAAAATTAAAAAAAAAAAAAAAAAATTGGAGATAAAGTTTAAGAAGAGACATCGAGAAGTAGTGATAGAAATACTGTGACCTTAAAGGAACAATGCCTGGCAAAAAGCCCACTGTTCAAGGTGGCAATAGAGGCAAAAGTAAATAAACTGAAAACTGAAAAGGAAATCAAGTTTGGTGGTGAAATGTTTTACCAGACAAACCACTTATGGGGAAAGATTTGATGATAACATTCATACAGTAATGTGACTGTAACAAAAAAGTCCAGTGATCCTCACCATGTCTGCAGAGGGCCAAGGTTGTCATCGAAGTGCACGCCAATGGTTGCTCGGTGCTGTTCCCACCTCCAGGACTTAATTCTGAGAATAAGACAGGACTGGCACTGCTCGAGAGCGCACATGGCCTCTTGAAGGAGCTGCACACGCTTCTATAAAATCGCACAGATATGCACACCGTGACAAACAGTTCAATTACAACTGCTTTTTTCTTTACCCTTCTCTGTTATGCGATCAGCTTATTAAGATGTTCAAGCACGCATTCGAGCATTTACCTTTGCACAAATTGCATAGTTGTACTCAAGCTGCTTTATGCGATTTTGTCTAGTGACCTGATCCTGATGATGTGGATCCAAATCATTTTGACCTGTAGGGAGACAAGAAAACATTTAATTAGATAGACGCATGTTTGCCTGTGTGCATGTTCATCAAAAATTATTTGAAACGATATCCTTGACATGCACCTTGCTATCAGCTAAAGCCCTGATTATGATAACCCAGTCAAGGGGTTTCGAACAGTTCACTTGTGTTGAGGTTCTTCACGCGGTTCATTTTATGTTCACAAATTTATGTAAATGAGTAATCTCTGGTTATCACCTACACAGAGTACAGTTTAAAACATGTGGTGTTTGCTTACTATATCATAAAATTGCAACAAGTGTCTCTCTTACAAGGTATGAAAAAGAGTCAGAAGATTGCATCTGGGTCTGCCAATAAAAGTCAAAAGAGTGTGAATTATCCCCTAATTATGTCGAAAGAATTTAGTATGAAGCACTGATAGCTAAAAGGTTAAAGGGCAGTTGATTCTGAACATTTGGAGGTGATGTAAGAGATGTTAACAAGTTGTAGGGCTTCATCAGAGCCACCGAATTAGACACTCTGTTTTCCCAACCCTGCCAATTTGGCATAACCGTGGTATTTTATCTGTCAAGCGAAGTAAAGCAAGATCTGCACTTAAAAAACATCAAGCGCTTTAAAACCCTCAGCTCACTCCAGAGATGAAACCTTTACAGATGTTCACTCTCTAGTTGAATCTACTTTTTGGTCTGATCACTTTTTGCTTCCTTTTCCTTTTAAGATGTTTAGTTGTGCAAGCATTTTGCACCCTCCCAAACTGCTCCAAGCTCATCTATCAAAGCTTCTGGTTTCCCATATATGGACAGCCCACAAAATGTTTGACAGGCAGAAAGCGGACCTTTTAATTGGCCAATCAAAAGCATTCTGAAAGCCCCTTTTTATATGGCAGAAGCAGTGATATCTTAGGGAGTATGATCATTTTCTGCATACGAGTTGGTAAACATTTGTTTACAGTATCTTTTAATCATTGCTCACCGCAACTGTACTAGTGGACAAGTTTTAAAAGTAATAAACAGAATATAACTGAAATCAATAACAGTACTCCACTGCATCACAGCACATACATAAACATTAAAGTGAATATCAGCATATAGATATCAACAACGAACATTAACACATTACAACTCATGTTACAAGCAAATTTCAACTTCAACAAGAATAACATCTCAAGTTATTATGCACAAAATCTGGAGCAAAACTCTCTTTCCATCATCGTCCACATGCTAATATAAACAAACTCGAATATGCTATTCCTGTTCAACTAGTAGTTAATGACAAATGTGATGCTTTTGTTACCTATAGGCTCATAATGAGGAAAAGCACAAAAATGTAACAGTTTAAATAAATGTTGCATATAACAGCATTTTCACACTACAGACTTTCAGTTTTGGCATATCACAATCTTGGATATCACAAAACACTTGACAATTATTTTAATCATTATTAAAGTCATTTGCAAGATAATCAATCAATAGTTCAGGTTAATCTAGTAAGTCTTTCAGAGGAGCTAATGATGCCATTTTATATGTTAAAACAGTTGTATAATGGATTGTAAATATTGTAAGGCTATCGCTGAGGAGACTTTCTCAGACATCCACATTTAATCTATCTTCAATGCATTCCATACAAAGACTACTACATAAAGACAGAAATAAATATAAATTAACTTGTTTTGAACCTTTGCTTCATAACGTATTTTGCATTGCTGTACTATGTCATCAAATAGTCATCCCCACTGCTAATCGTGGTGAGACTTGTTGGAGCCTTCATGACGGAAATGACTATTTACACATCTGCTGCTCTAGGGCTATATCTTATTGCATTTTTCTCTCTGGTGTTGCTTTCTGTTAAACATTTCAAATCAGCCATGTAGACCGTCACATGGACTGTGCCAAGTGTGCAACCGCCTCATGCTTGGCCTGCAATAATACAGCTTTTGACACAACAAGTCTCAATTCCATTATGCATAGTCAAGGTCACATAAAAAAAACCTCATCTTTCATTTTCGATTTCAATTTCAGAAGTCACTGTGATCGCTGAAAAAAGTGTCAACACTTTCAGAGATTTTGTGGCTGAGCAGGTGTCCAAAGCTAGTGGTTGTGGAAATGCTAATACTACGTATTATGATGCTGTATTATTCTGCTTGTTAAAAATGTATTGCACAATATTACATTATGCAGTAGAACTTATAGCTACAATATCTATGGCGTGTGTGACCACGATTCATGCATACACACTACCAGTCAAAAGTTTGGAAACATTACTATTTTTAATGTTTTTGAACGAAGTCTCTTATGCTCATTAAGGCTGCATTTATTTCATAATAAATACAGAAAAAACAATAATATTGTGAAATATTATTACAATTTAAAATTATGGTTTTCTATTTTAATATACTTTAAAATATAATTTATTCTTGTGATCAAAGCTGAATTTACTCCAGTCTTCAGTGTCACATGATCCTTCAGAAATCATTCTGATATGATGATTTGATGATCAATGTTGGAAACAGTTGTGCTGCTTAATATTATTTTATAACCTGTGATACTTTTTCAGGATTCTTTGATGAATAAAATGTTAAAAAAAATATCAGCATTTATTTAAAATAGAAATCTTTTGTAACAATATACACTACCGTTCAAAAGTTTGGGGTCAGTCATTTTGAATGAAAGAAATTAATACTTTTATTCAGCACAGATGTGTTAAATTGATAAAAAGTGATAGTAAAGATTTATTCATCAATGAATCCTGAAAAAAGTATCACAGGTTCCAAAAAAATATTAAGCAGCACAACTGTTTCCAACATTGATAATAACTGAGTATCAAATCATCATATTAGAATGATTTCTGAAGGATCATGTGACACTGAAGACTGGAGTAATGATGCTGAAAATTCAGCTTTGATCACAGGAATAAATTATATTTTAAAGTATATTAAAATAGAAAACAATAATTTTAAATTGTAATAATATTTCACAATATTATTGTTTTTTCTGTATTTATTATGAAATAAATGCAGCCTTAATGAACATAAGAGACTTCGTTCAAAAACATTAAAAATAGTAATGTTTCCAAACTTTTGACTGGCAGTGTTTGTGTCAATGTGTATGGTAGTTTGCACAGGGCTTCAAACTTATTTCAACACCCCCATCAAACCAACCCCTACCTTGAGTCAGAGCTGTATGACCTATAGGGGTTATATAGGGGTGTTTTAGGGCTTCATAGTTGCTGATAAGGAAAGTTTTGCTTGCCTTAGAGTGTCAGAGAAAACACGCTCCACAAGATTCAAAATAAATAGACCTTTAGTTGAAAGATAGTTTACATTTTGCCTCCAAAACTTTGCACATAGTTTACATTCTCCCCCAGAGTCCTTTTCCACTGTCATCAATAAGAACCTCTGTGACTGGTCAAGTCTTCTTAAAGGGTTAGTTCACCCAAAAATCAAATTTCAGTCATTAATTACTCACCCTCATGTCGTTCCACACCCGTAAGACCTTAATTCGTCTTCAGAACACAAATTAAGATACTTTTGATGAAATCCAAGAGATTTTTTTTTTTATCCCCAATAGAAAGCAGCGTAATTACCATCATTCAAGGTCCAGGAAAGTACTAAAGACATCGTTAAAATAGTCCGCTTTCGTGTTTACGTCAGAACGCCTGCATGTGTTGTGCAGCTTACGTGAACAGCCTCGGCCAATGCTGAGCCAGCGTTCTGACGTAAACAGCTGCCTACGAGTCAGAGTAGAGAAGAATTTGTTAAATAAAGTCATTGTTTTTGTTTTGTTTTTGCACACAAAAAGTATTCTCGTCACTTCATAAAATTAAGGTTGAACAACTGTAGTCACATGGACTATTTTAACGATGTCTTTAGTACTTTCCTGGACATTGCATGATGGTAATTGCGCTGCTTTCTATTGGGGATAAAAAAAACCTCTTGGATTTCATCAAAAATATCTTAATTTGTGTTCCAAAGATGAACGAAGGTCTTACAGGTGTGGAATGACATGAGGGTGAGTAATTAATGACAGAAATTTCATTTTTGGGTGAACTAACCCTTTAACAATATGTGACAAGTAGTTATGTTGCTAAGCGAGGTCATTAAGACACTTTTCTTTTTAAAAGTGCTTTGAAATAATATGTATTGTTAAATGTGATATACAAAACTAAAAAATTAAATACTGCAAAAGCATTTGATGGTAAAATATCTTGAACCTAACAACTGAATGTGGAACCAACAAAAAAGGAAACATTCAAACAATGTGTTACAAACTGAAAAGAGTTTTATATGTGCAGAATTAATGACTATATCAGCACTTGTTTTTCCATTTAAACAAAAGCTTCACTAACTGTTTGGGTTTGAAATTGCCTTTGACATCCTGAGAGCTTTGAACAAAGCAACTTGACCTTGTAGACCTCCAGATAAACTGATTATTTCACAATGTTTTGGACTATTTGATACTAATTTTACTGTCCAGAAGGATCAAGCTGATAAAATATGGCATTTTACATTATAAAATCAGGCAGTATTACCTTCCTAAAGCCATCATATTAGACATTGTTCAAAACAGATTCGGATCTTCCTACCTTGCATGGGCTCCGTTTCCTGTTTTTCCCAGTTCAAATCCTCTTGTAGCTGATGAAGTGTTTGGCGGCAGTTTTGAATTTCCAAAACTTTGAGCACCAGATTGTCCACATCAGTCTTACTATCCTCCCTTACAGGTTGTGGGGTGCCATTGGCAGCTGGAGGACCCATAGGCATGGACTGGAAGGGTGGGAAACCAATACCCTGTAGACAAACACACAGACATCAAGAGCAATGACATACGGGACAGTTACATTACATATTACATATCAATATTCTGCTACTGCAGAAAAAAAGGTTTTGTGCTTACTGCTTGTGCTAACAAGTGTCTTTCTTTCCTTAGAATATCTCGAACTGTCCTCACAAGTAGCATGGGTTGTGGCTGGAACACGCTCTGAGAAGCAATTCATGACGTTATATAGTAAATAGTCAGAAATACAAACAGTCTGCAGTATGTCTCAAGTCAACATGGCAGGCTGCTAATAGTAAGAAATCCTTCCGCACTGTGATCCATAAGTGTTCACAATGTAATATGATCCTTTTTGAATTGCAGTGCAGTAACTCCTTGTATTAGCATAATTAAAACAACTGTCCTGGACACCACATGGTGGTGTAGATCATCTAAAGCAGGAGTTTTCACTTACTGATGTCAAGGACAAATATGAGTACTGCGAGGAACTCTTTTCCTAAGCTATAATGGTAGCTATATATTTCCATGTATAAGGACCCATTTATACTGTGTGAGAAAAACTGTGCTGTTATAAAGACATTTCGTCATTCGTCGTCACTGTATTGAAGCCAAAGCAAATTAAATATAGAAAATACTGATTTTGTATTTACTGTACCTTTTCTACTGTTAAATGTACAAACATGAAGAGAAACATTTTCAATTCAATTTAAATTTGAAATTTTAATACACAAAAAATATCGTTCCAGAACAGTTCTGTAAGATAATTTTTCAGGGCCCTAGTTTGAAAACCCCTGTTTTAAGATCATTATTTTAACTGATTTATATGATGCAGCAGCTTAAAGCCAGCAATAATAATGAGTTTTAGGAATATTCGTTGTGCACACCAAGTTCTTGCTGATATGTTGTAGTTTGACCCGCTCCACCACATTAGGGTTTTGTTGGGCCACCTCCTGCAGCAAATGCACCATCTGATCCAACAGCATTCGGGCCTGAGGCTCCTGCTCCATGTTGTCTACATCAAAGCTCTCCCTAAATCAAACATTACACAGACATGACATTCATCATCTTTGGTAACTGTAACAAACCGACAAGGACCAATGCCTTTCTAGTCTAACTTGTCCTGTGCTGTTCTCCAACCATTATTCCTTTTGTGAGTCACTATGACAGAACATGATTCAGCCACAGTACAACCTCTTTCGCATGACGGAAACTCCTAAGAAGTTAAACTACACTAAATACATCACGCTTCAGTTTGTAAAAAGCACTATTTTTACTCAAATGGTTTCAATTTCATTTATTTGACTCACCAGGATAAATTAAAGTAATCACAGTCATTTGAACTTCATAAAAAAAGCTTTATCGATAGAGAAATTAACTTCTGAAATATGTTTAAATGTACCCTAGTAAATATGTACACTCACATGAGATAAAGACTCCAATTGTATCAGTAGACAAATAAAAGCTTTTTATGTAACATCGAGTGGGTCACCTCATGGAGGCTTCCATATCGGGATCACATGACCAGCCAAATACTACTCACTTCTCTTATTATCAAACACTTTCCTTATGAAATAAACTAATCATGGCTTGCTGTGAATAAAAGATTTCTACAATGGCATATGTGATGTTGATTTCACACTACTAGTTACATTAATGGAAAAAAAAAATACTGTGTCAACATTAATACAACATAAAAATAAAAAGCATGCATTTAATTTGTGACAGTGATGTCATACCATCTCTGATCCTCTATCCAGCTGGCCAGATAATGTCTGACATCCAGAGGGAATGTGTCTGGGTAGAGTTCATTCAATGTCTGAGTTGGCAGGTACTGTAACTGCGGGGTCATTTGCGCCCACAGCGCCATAGTGTGCAAGCACTGCAACAGTAAAAATTACAACATTACCACCGCACTGAAAAAAAAAATACATTTTCAATTCCTTGAAAAGGAATCGTTCACTGAAAATGAAATCTATGAAGATTAGTCATTCTCATGATGTTCTAAACCATAGCTGTTTTCCATACAACATAATTTCATATGACCATATCAACCAACCGCCAAAAAAGATACCAAAAAGCACTTTTATATTTCAAGCTTTCTAAAGTCATCTGATCACTGAATTGATTCAGTTCCCTTGTGTGGCTTCAGTATGCTTGGAATACAACTATAAATAGAATGGTTAACTTTTATGGTGTTCTTTTTTGGAGCTTGACAGATGTGGCCTCTATAGACAGTCAGTGCATGAAAAGAATTCTGTCAAAGATTCTTCAGAAAACTTGTGTTTTATGGAAATAATTACAGAATTTGGTGTGAACTATCCCTTTAGTTCTGAAACAGAGAGGGATAGAGCTATTAATCAATAATAAATTTATGACACACAGATAAGAGACTTTTTTTCCATCACAAAATACACAAAGAAATAAGACCAGAGTGTCACGCCTCACAACGCTCCTTAGCTGTTATAAATTCACTGTAAACCACAGGGATTATTGCTTTTTTTTAAAACGGTTATCACACAATACAAATATTAAAGCCAAAAAATATGTATCAATGCAACTTTCATGAAAATCATTAAAAGCCTTCCTTCCGCTGGAAAAAATAGTCCCTGACCGTGAACAGCAACAGAAGTTACATTATTACGCCATTAGATGGCGGCAAAGATTTTCTTTATGAGCGAGTCACTCAGTTGCAAAGACTTTTATATTGAAACTTGTTCTGAACAAGGAACAAGACGCAACTGACAAATGCTTTGACTAGCGATGTCAGTGTCAGCAGGGCACGGGAAAACAAATTAAATGTTAAAAGGACAAGATCGCAGCGGACATTCAAACAGATTTTTTTATTATGAACACAGGACTGACCTGAAGGAAAATGCTAAAAATCTGAATGCAGGTAAATATGTACACTCACATGAGATAAAGACTCCAGTTATATCAGTAGACAAATAAAAGCTTTTTATATCTCTTCTATATAATGCAGTAAGCTTCCATGAACAAAATATTTACGTTGTTAAGAGTGGTTGCTAGACGCAACAACACACAAACTATACACACTCACAACGTTTCGGGAACTCTACAACAGCTTCAAACGCGGCTCAACCAATCAGAATCAAGGGCCAGAACTATCCGTTTTATAATAATAATTTAACCATGGTTCAACGCTTTGAAGGAGGGACGTTGCTTTTGCTAGGGTTACATATCAGACAGAATAGAAAACTACCATCTTTATATTAAAGCATTAATACACATTTATAGTTTATAACAAGTTCCCTATTCTAAGGATGAATTGAACAAACTGAATTTAGAATTTAATTCCTCTATGCAAAACAAATGCTATTTTTAAAAGCTAATTCATAAATAGCATCTAACAGCAGGACAAAGCTCAAAGTTTTATAGCATGCTGTATTCCAGGCTATTTTCTGGTTTCATTTACTGTAAAGAGCACAGGCATCTGTTTTGTTGAAGAGCAGGGTTTGGTATTAATGCTCTGTGTGACTTTTGTTTGGGCAAGGGAGAAAAGACAGTAGCTCTGCCTTATCTCTCCCCAACATAAGGGGACAGAAGACACTGTATACCACCACACACTTGACAAAACAACAGCCTGGCAACGCAGTCATCACTAATATAATAAGTTTGCTTACATAGACAGTCATTTTAGCATAAATTAGCTATGCTGCATTGTATAGTAAGAACATATTTTATTGTGGTGTATGTGGTGTATATAACTAGATTATTTGTACATAAGATGTACACATATTTTTTTGTACGTTTGATAGACAGTGAAAAGTGAAATGCAAATTGTCAGGATCTGAAAGCAGAAACACTTCTACTAAGAAACACAAACCTAGTAATGTTAAATTAGGTAAATGTGTTAACTGTAATAAATAATTCTGATGGCATCAAGCATAATTAACCTCATTTATTATAAATACAATTAAAAAAAGCCATGAATTCAATATTCTGTAAACATCAAAAAGATTTAAAAGGATGCTGTATGTTAATATTGTTTATTTGAGTGTCTGTAAAAAAAAAAAAAAAAAAAAAAAATGTGTATACTTTACATAAAATTACCAATAAATAAACACAAACGAGATCATATTGACAGGATACATTAATGGTTTCTAGTTCTACAAACCTACATGCGCACGTGGTGTGTTAGATTCATGCGCTGACACTGATCTGTACCCTAAGGCATGTAAGCATGCTTGATCATGTCTTCCACTGTCAATACTCACTTCTTTCTACGAAAGACGTTGCTTTGTTTTGAACATTATCACACATCAGAATTTTTTTCACAATAAGACCTTTTAAAGAGCTAGGACTAGGCTAGGACTAAGACTAAAAGTCATAAAACTACAAGACTAATCAGCATTTGTTTTGAAATAACTTCTCTTTTTTTCACAAAACCTTAAGATATTTTAACTGGATCCCCCTTAAAACTTGAAGAGTCAGTTCAGGGGCGCCTGCAGGATTTTATCTCAGGGTACGCACAGAACTAATTCTTCACTTTGCATGTCGGAATGTACTCTGAACCAAGATTTACTAATTTTTAAATATATAAGCCTGTAGGCTATATTACATTATCATATGTTCTGTCATATAAGCAGTATAAAAACAAAAAACAAAAAAACAGCGCAATTTACTTGCCTCAAACAACTCAGTAAGTATTATTAATATTATTATAATTATTGTTTTTGTTGTTACATTTAATTTATTGCCACACTTTAATAATTATATCATCAGAAAACTAAACACATTTAGCAAAGGAGCTGCGCACTCAGGCTTATGGCTGCTGTAAATTTTACCTGCCACAAGATGGCGCTGTTTTCAACACTCTTGATGCTTTGAAACTTTTCCCGAAACATTTAGAGAAAGCTTCAAACATTTAAAAGTCTTCGTTTCTCCATCCCTACTCAATAATTTTCGGACTTTTTGCAAATGTTTCAATCGAATTTAGCTGTTTTAGAAAGCGTTTACTCATTTTGAGCCTGTGAAACCAATGAAACTAAACTAGCCAATCAGATTTCTCTTCACCCATTTCCCCCACGCCCAACCATGCACGTACATACACACATTTGACTTTACAACACACAAACGCACACCTTTATTCATTCTCATTCATGCTTGCTTTCTTAATATGTAATAATTTGAAAATGATGTAAAAAATAAAAACATTAATTAGCGCCCTCTCATGGTACGCACAGAGCGTACAGCCGTACGGCTGCAGGCGCCACTGGGTCAGTTTACACAAAAATGAACACTGGGGTTCCAACAACTTTGGAATTCATTGACTTTTGTTGTATGTACAAAAATATCTTGTGGACTATCCCTTTAAACCATAAAGGAAATAAGATAAGATCAGTAGTAACGAATATGTTTATCAAAATATAAATTTGTAGTTTGTTAAAGCTTTTATTCTAATCAAGTATCGATTTAACCAACCAGTTTTATGACAATTCTACAAAAATATAAACCAATATGTCTGTTTAAATAGCCAAAGTTTTTTTCTAATCAAACATTGATTTAAACAATCAATCAGTTTCATGAAAATTCTATAAAAATACTTTCCTGGAATTTCTTCAGTACAAGCTTAATGCCTTGATCTTTTGAGAGCTGTTTATTAGTCATAATGTGTACATTTTCATTCATTAACACATTAAAGGTCATAACAATTCTTTATTTGGGAATCCTTGTTCCAAAGAGAATTTCCTCATTTTTTTGCAACTAATCTGCTTCATGCCTGCAGACTTTTAAAGGTATACTTAGACTTGTTTGACAAAGGGATTGGTGCAGTGTAGGTGTGTGACAAAAACCACACCTATGTTCAGACATAGTATCTGATAAACCATTCAAGGGAACTATGTCATGCTATCACAGGATAGAATAAACAGATGACCTATGAAAATTCAAGGTCATTCTTAAATGAACACATGCATGACATGTATCAGATATGTGACAACATGTCAACATACATCAATATGACCAACGTGTTGTTGAGGTGTTAGATTCCAATTGTGTAAAGACCAGAAGCTGTGCTGGAAAAACTGGCCTGGTAAAAACATAGTGCTTATTTATGTAGCAGATTCAAATAAATGAATATAAGATGATCTTGAGGAAATAAGGGATGGCATGTTCATGGAAGCATGGTTTTAGGGCTTCTCATTACTTCTAAATCACTATAAATCACGCTGATATAGGTTTGCCTTTACCTCTGCAGCAGTTCACAAAGGGTCACAACTGCATTCTGTATTAAAGGGTAAGTCAACCCCAAAATGAAAATTATCCCATTAATTTACTCACCCTCAAGCCATCCTTGGTGTATACGACTATCTTCTTTCAGACAAACACAATTGGGGATGTATATATAAATATCCTGGCTCTTCCAAGCTTTATAATGGTAGTGAACAGGGGACGTGATTTTGAAGCCCAAAAAAATGCACCCATCCTTCATGAAAATAACCTATACAGCTCCAGGGGGTTAATAAAGGCCTTCTGAAGCAGAGCAATGCGTTTTTGTAAGAAAACAAGGCTATCCATATTTAAAACTTTATTAACTAAAATAACCAGCTTGCGCCACAAGAGTAACCTCTGACGCGACGTATGACGCAGGATGTTGGTGTATCGTAAGCTTAGACGCCTCTCACGGTTCAAACAAATAGGGCTGGGCGTTATATCGTAATCCTCTGACATTTCTCTTTAGAATTTCTCATTTCAAATTCGTGACCGGTGTTTTGTTTTGCTCTCTCTCTGCGCTTCCGCGTTCGTCATTACGTCGGGTCAGGGGTTGCTCTTCCACCGCAAATCGATGCGTACGGCCGTCTGCAGGAAGCTAGTTATTATAGGTAATAAAGTTCTAAATATGAAGAAGGCCTTTATTAACCCCCTGGAGCCGTATGGATTATTTTTTATGATGGATGGATGCATTTTTTGGGCTTCAAAATCGCGCCCCCCTTTCACTACCATTATAAAGCTTGGAAAAGCCAGGATATTTTTAAATATATCTCCGATTGTGTTCATCTGAAAGAAGATAGTCATATACACCAAGGATGTCTTGAGGGTGAGTAAATCATGGGATAATTTTCATTTTTGTGTGAACTAACACTTTAACTAACTTATCATGTGAAGAACCCAAAACGGTTCTTTCTCTAACATATAAAAGGATTACATAGAAATGTGTTGCTCATGTTTATTATATTTATGTTTATTAATCTTTCTTTTTCTTTATGTGCTACTGGCTGCAAAGCAAGGTCATATTCTCTGTAAAATCTTATTTAATAATTGATCAGAGCCCCATTTTATGTATTTGCAGAGAATAAAAATCATTTTGTTTTATTATTTTATTATTGCAAAGGCTGCTCTTTCATAGTCCTGTTTCATTAAGAATGGGTCTTAGATGTTTCTCCTAAAATATATTAAGAGAAACAAAAATTCAAAAGTGACAATGTTACAGTAAAAATCTAAACTTAATGTGGATGGGATAGCTCGGATAATTGGGTTTTGGAGAAATCTGATGAGAAATGTTTGAGTACATACTGAAATATCTCATGTTTGACTGCACACTTCAGTTTCTGACATTGCTGAAATTATTTCTTAAACTCCAGAGGAAACACGTGAGAATATTGGTGTTTTGCTCTTTGTTCAATCTTATTGGACTAGAAGAAAAATGTAATATTCAATATTGAAAGTTAATTCGCTGTAATAGAAAATAGAAAGCAACCTCTCAACCTCAAGAAAACTCACAACGAAACTTTGATATCATTTGGCACCTGACACATGGAGCACTCATCCACTTTACTCATTATAGGACTGGATGAATGTATTTATAAAAGTTATATCATAAAAATAACAGACGTGAACAAATTAATGGCAGTTTTCTGTCTGCTCTCCCTATCACATTTTCTCTTACACTTCAGATCTTAACACTGTATTTTAAATGAGTTATTTTAAAGCATTGTACGCTGATCTAATAGTGTGAACTACATGGCTTCACTGAACACTTAGAAACTATTATTCCCTCAGACTACAGTAGAGAAAGACATTCTACTTTTTTGTTTCTCACAGTGTAATTTGTGCGTAATTACACAGTTTCCTAATTAAACTTTAGATTAAACCTTATTATTGACTGAATCAATTATTGACCTCCATCAATGAAGCACTGTTGATCTCAACTCAACAAAATGATAGATAGATAGATAGATAGATAGATAGACATCTAATGTACTTTGCACAGAAACAAACACATCACTAACCCTTTTTAATGCATGTAAAAAGGCCACAGCAAAGCCATCCATTAGTATTCATATAATATTTATGAAAAATAACAGCATGGGGGTGTTACATCCCTAAGACTGAAACTGGCACATGCAACGTTACAACAACAGTACCGGTTTATGAAGAACAGATCGCTTTCTAGTGCACAAATGAACAAAACACGCCAGTGCCACATAGGCTACATGGGGAACAGAAAGTAGGGCGTTAATTTATGTAGGCGCTCGTGCTAAACTAAATGTTTTCCACAAACTACACCATAACGTGACATTCAGCACAGTCTACTACGTTTTAGTCATATAAGTAGGCCTTCCTCCCGTGCTCTTTCCAGTACTGTCTTGATACAGGAAACTTGTTGAATATGTGAATTCTCATTTAGTCAGTAATGTCCCTCGCGTATTCTGTCGTGGAGTATCCAGGCAAAACTCCAATCCTGTATCGTTAGCCTGATTGTTGGCGTCGTCTAAGTTAGCAAGTAGGCTATAATGGCATAGCTAAACCAATTTCACAAGCATACTGAGATTAAATTATTATAAAGTGAGATTTTTAATCGTAAGAGAAGTGATCTTTCCCCCCGTCGATCGCTTCGCTCGAATGTTCGTGTACGCTAGAGGAAAGTGGGCTATTACAAAACTCATGTTTCCTCCTTACAACAACATTAATCGATAAACAAATTCAAGTCGCTATAAACTCACTGTACGTGGTTTATATGTTTAAAATACAAAAATGTGAGAACTTAACTTACCTGATTTCGACGCCAGCTCTTTAACACACGTAAAGAGATAAGTCTGCGCCTTCCGTGTGCGTTTGTTGTTTTTTTCCCCCCTTTCTATCTAGCCTACCTACTTTCACTTTACACTGACACTGACACTGAAGTTCCTGCCAATTGGCCATCCTGATGCAGCTCTTCTACCAGGTGAACGACAATTTTTATCCGGCTGGACAGAATTATAAATAATTATCTATTCTGTTGTATTAATATATACCGAAAATAGGCGTTTTTTTTAAATCCAGTTTTATGTGTGACAGAAAGTGCCTAACCCTATTTTAATATGTTCACATTTTTATCTTCACACCTCAAGGGAGTATATCTTCATACTTGTATTTTAATGTCTTCATACTTAATATCTTGATTAACGTTCATTTTATTTTATTTATTATTATTGCAATTATTTTTTTGCATGATATTTAACATAAATGGCACCTTTTTTTTATAGGCATATGCATTTTCCCTTCTTTCTCTCACTGTTTTGTATGTATGTTTGTTTTAGCGTCGAAAAACACAGTTAATAAAGAGCTTGAAAAAGAAAAATGAAAGAGAGTAAATCCTCTTCTTAAATACCTAAGTATTTACCAACGAGATATATATATATATATATATATATATATATATATATATATATATATATATATACAGTCAAACCAAAAATTCAGACATTTTTGACATTTTTGATATATTTTTACTAGTGGGTTCAGGACACTATAGTTCATTTATGTAAGTGAGGATAGCAAAATAAAGTAAACCGTGACATATTATACCTAAAAATCCTTCATACAGTGGACTACCAGTAAAACTGATACAAATTTGGAACCAAAAATTATTCAGACACTTTGATCTGACCATGTTTTGCTCAAGTGTTATCTGACATAATTAAGATTCATTTTTTCTGACACAGTTTAACTCTGAGATCTTGTCATATTTTATTACCATTTTTTAAACTATAGTGAATAAACTGTAGTAATGAACGAAATGTTCAAGGTGTCTGAATACATTTTGGTTTGACTGTATATATAAATTCTAGCTTACCTACAAAAACAATCAAAAATAAAATACATTGAGATTCAGTCAAATTGTTATTATATTTAATGAACAAGGCAACGTAAATTAAATTGTGCTGAAAACCAGTGTTCAACCAAAGAAGGACAAATTCAACTGCACTACCAATCAACACAACGCAGACATATAGACTATATATATATATATAGGCCTATACAGCTTCTAAACCTAGAGCTATAGCATGCCAACATGTTAGGCATCATATGCATGTTCAAAAGAGGCAACTTTCTATATTTCAGGACAAAACGTCACTTGTAGGCGGGGAAACAACGCCATTTCTGCTCGAAACACTTGATTTCCAGTAAGGAGTTTCGAAAGGGGTTTCCGTTTCTCAAAGAAGCTCGATTTTTTTATTTTTTTTATTTTTACACGTGTCCATTATTTATTCTTGGCCGTTCCCAGAAAGCCAACTACAAAGGATGTTTTTGTTTTTAATGCACTGAAAAAAGGTTTCACTACAAAGAATTAACCATTTTGAGCTGAAGAAAGGAAAAAAACATACCAATTTACAGTTTACGACTTTAAAACAAGCAAATCCAGTATATAATAATATACCATTCTCATTCTGAATAATTAATGAATTTTTGGATCCCGAGAGGTGAAATGTTGCCATGCCCGCCCTTTATAATCCACTTTCTATTTTGTTTTTCTTTAGCTTGATAGGTTTTTTGTTTTCTTTTGTTTTTTGTATAGTGCTCCCTTCCCAATAAGCATAGAAATCGCTTATGCACGCGTAATTTTGAGAGAAACGTCGCTTATTTTGGGGTTGTTTTATCGTCTGATTTGCTTGTTTTGTAGCGGTCTGGCAACACAACATCGTTTGCATCAGGAAACGTTGAAGTCAGGAAACTGCTTCGTCATTACTACGACTAATCATTTCTAATCTGACACCCACACCCACAATAACTTTATTCTTTGTATGCCAGTATCTTTGAGAAATATATGACTAAAGAATAGTGCAGGAGTATAGAACAGTTACACAACAAAAGGTTTACAAAAATCAAAAAGAAACAACAACAAAACATTATTTTCTGCTACCACCAGAGGGCAGTGGGTCATTATGTGAAAAGCGAACTGATCTGTGTTGGTCAATTGTTAAAGTTAACGTTGTGTAATAGAATTGAATGGTAAAACTGAAATATAACGAATGTAAAATAATACTAAATGTACAAATTTCAAACATAAGATTAAATCCAAACAAATCCCATATGCAGCATGGTCATGCAGGGAAGGTTGTTTCAAGCTTAAGGCATTCCTCATATCAAAGCCCATTTCCTGACCGGTCATGATACAATTGGCCTGTCTGAGGGCTGTTGAGATAGGTCAGCAGAATGCTGTATGAGCTTCAGGGGTTGTTTTCATGTCCAGCTTTAACTTAAAGTCAGAGCTGACTTGATCAATCTCCCGCTGATAGAGTCTGACAGGCCCAAAATGGAATTCTGAAGTAACGAATGTTATCAATAAAAATTCCATAATAGTTGTACAAACTGTTTAATTTCTGTCACAACAAATCATTTGCAGCTGTTTTGAAAAGTAACAACTGTAAAAATAAACATATGCGAAGGAATAGATCTACTTTTCTAAGACGCTATCAGAACGCTTTTACTTGTGAGGCAATTTAAACATTGACAACTTACAACTGTAATATAATATCTGTTTTTTTAATTGCATAATTATGTAGAAATAAATAAATAAATTCATATTTAAAAGGAAGTCAAAAATCAGCAAATTGTTAGTGGATTGACCTCTTGTTTGTTTGCTCTGCTTTTTTTTCTCCCCTCCTTCACAGCTTGTCATTATTTCGGGGTCCTCTTAGGTAAAGACCCAGCGCTGAGCAGCACATCTGGAATCAATACAGCCGAACTGGGTAACTAGAGGGTTTGGGGGGAGTTAGGGCTAAGGGTTGGGCTAGTTACGGTTTTGGCCCTGGGGGTCCATGTGTCCCTGACTCCTAAATAGACTTGATTGCTACCAGCTGGCAGCCTTAACTCACCCTGTGTCAGGGATCTCCTCTGATGTCAACCTTGTCAGTATCAAGGCTAGACAGGACAAAGGAGAGCAAGACATGAGCAGTTATGAACAGCGGTCTATGGGAAATCTTGCTGCACTGCATCTGAACTCTCTGGTTTCCATCATGATCTTTTCTACCTTTATGTGAAACATGGAGGACAATTGCCATTTAAAAATACAACAAAACAGAACAGATCTGAACCAGATGTAATGTACATGCTTTTTGTGGGGAACTTAAAACATATTATGTTCTTGAAAGGCTAAAACTGAAAATAGCCATGCAGATAACAGTGACTGAGTGCGGAAGAAATGAAAATTGCAAAACTCTTCTGCATTTGCATGTCAAAAATATCATGTTTTAAGACAACGTGAGGTAAATTTACTTGACCTTTAAAATCACCCCTGATTCTTTTTTCATATGCCAGAACCACTCTGAGATGTAAACTTCATGCTTTGTAACATACTTTAGCTTGGGGCACAAGGATTTTATTTTTACAAATACTAGACCCTTGATGCTCACATCTGTGACAAGAATGCAGAATAAATTTAGCAATAATCATAAATATTATTTTGTTAAATTATTTAACACCGAGGGGGAGTGTATTTTGAAAGGATCTGTAATGGCTTAGATAGGTGCAACTGTGGGATTTTACATTCTACACTGAGGTTTTCATATGAAGTATTTGTATAGTGTTTATAACACATGTGCACCTTTGTGTTTTACAACATTATGAGGTACGTATAAATGTGTCCGTTGGCTATCTTAACAGTTACATGTTGACCTTAACAGTAATTTTTATCCTTTCCTTAATGCTGAATCTGTACACGTTGTCATTCTGTAATTTAGATTCTGGAGTCAGAGAGGTCGAGTTCAAGCTGACCAGGTCACATCGCTCAGAGTCGGCTACGCCAGCACGGATGGTTGCTATGGTGAGGGTTATGGTGGAAGAGATATAGAGATTGATGGGGAATTTTTTGCTTGTTAAAGTAAATTTGTTTTTTGGTATTTACACGTTCATATACTCAATAATAATTCAGATATAATTATGAACTATTGGATTGGTCCATCAGTATGTGAACAGAAACACAAGCGCGTCACTGGATAGACAAATAGAGCTAGAGCCAGAAAAACACTCCAATCGGTGAAGTTTGGTGCTCATTAATATTGTGCAAAACTCTTCCTGTTTCTAACTTCCCTCGATTATTGCCCTTGACTTATTAGAGGTCATGAAATTGTTTTTGAACCAACTATCTTCATAGTCTATCAATTGAGCTTTTTTTTTCGGTTACATCTGAAATATTTTTCTTGCCAGTTATCAGCAAAAACACATCTAATTAATTATAAAGTAAATTAAATGCAATGTATTCAGATATTCAGTGGACAATTCAAAGAATTACATTTTAGTAAGTCCGCAGCTTAATTTGAAGATTTATTTTCAGTGCATGGTAATTATTGACCTTCAGATTCATATTATTAACCCTTAGTGTTTCCACAAGGTGAGTGTGTTATTGAGCAGATGAAGGACATTCTTTTATTCCACTGGCAGCTGGAGAACAATTATCCTTCAGATAGAGACTGGAGGGCAAGGACTGTGTGTAACCCTCCATTATTCATCTTAATCAGAGACTTAATCATCAGCATCCATCAGCACTTTACATTAAATCTGAGATTAATCTGATCTTTAAAAATATATTGGACCTAATGAGGGTTATGCTGGGGGGGTCAACATATTGATGTATATCCTATAGTTTCAGACAACAGTTGCAAATGCACATATATAATTAAACCAATTCCCATCATATCTGTATGGACTATATTTCATTAGAGAAATTATGTAGCTTTTCTTTTTGGACTATATTGAACCCTTGATGACAGAGCACCTTTATTTGACACTGGAAGCAATCACGATCATTGGATAGTTGAGTGTTAAACATTAAATGCAATCAAGCAACATAGTGAACTATATGGAAAAGATCCCTTTCTAATTAGCCAAATAGTCTCATATGTAGAAGCTTCACTTCAAATCATTGTATTTTTTATTTGGTTTATTCATAGCCATGGCCCTCAATATCCCACAACTCTTAGATTTATTAAATCATTTCATAATCTCACTGACCTTATATTTTGAGATCGTGCATGTAAAGAGAATTGAATTCACCTCTACGATCTGACACTTCTTGACATGTACGGGAAGTTGAGCCATGAGAGATTTTTGACATATTCTCTTTAATATTGTGTAATACTTTTTTTCTTAAAATACAGTCTTTTCTGAGGTAGACCATTACAGTTCAAGAACATTATCATTTTTAAAACAGACATCAAAAAAGACATGAAATAAATATTTTCATGTACAATATGCTGCAAAAATGAGGTAGAAATGGTTACAGAAAATGTACAAGAACAAGATCCAAGAACAAAGTTACTGTACTAATAGATTCAAAACAGCTAATTAATGACAATTTTGTTGGACAAACTGTTAAATTAAAGTGTTCTTGTTTGAAATCAGCCAAATATATGACATTATCTGAATAAAACCGGTTTTCCACTGCATGGTGCGGCTTGGTACAGCACGGTACAGTACGGCTCGCTTAAATAGTACCACCTCGGTTGAGGTTCCAAGCGTGCCGTACCGATACCAAAATGTGATGCGTAAACACTGCAGATCACTGATTGGTCAGAGAGAATCGTCAGTACCAGCATCATTGGATTTGAAACACGGGACACCAAACCCGCTAGATTTCAATAGTCAGTAACACCCATCGCAGTATCATTTGTTCGCACGACCTTTTTTTAAATGACTTGCTTTAAACGACCGTTGCACCCAACCTGAAAAAATGGCTGTATCGTGGTCAGTAGACGAGGTGCAGATGTTCCTCTTGTTGGTACCCGAGGAGCGGATCCACGGCAGTAGAGGCGGCACAACTATAACGACCAGTCTATAATCCCACCCAATTTGAAGCGGTACTAAACTGCAGTGGAAAAGCAAACCGAAAGTAAAGCGAGCCGTGCCGTGCCGAGTTGTACCACGCAGTGAAAAAGCACCATTTGTTTCTATGAATAAGAATTGATGCTGAATTTTTCTACACAAGATGATGTATTTGTGTGCTTAGGATTTCCCTGAGTCTGCCAGGTTCTGTAGTTTTCTGCCTCTTCGGCACTGATCAATATATGCTCCTGGGGTCATTCTGATTGACCTGTATGGCATGAGTGAAGCCACCAGCTGTACTTGAAGAGCCGAACAGTGCTATAGGGTTACTGGACATCAATCAGAATATGGCTTCTCCAAAAGGCTGTGGTGAGATAGAGGAACGGGGGATGGGAAATCAGCTCACCACATGGCTGTGCATGACCAACAACCAAGGGGACAAACCATTGTGGTAAGATGGGGTGGGCTGAGGGTAAAGGAGTGATCAGGGGCTATGTCATGTCACAGCTGATCGAAATTCAACAATCCACAAAAGCCAATCTCAGTTTCTTCAGCAGTGGTGATTTGAAGACATCTGATCACTCTACAGTATGTAGCTTTTGTGTACCCTATAGGCAAACAAGCTGAAAAATATTTAAACATTGGTAGAGGCTGCTCCATTTGGATTGTCTATATGGTGAGCATGTTTACAATTCATATACATTACACATGATGGTTTAACACAATTTATGATTAGACATGATCAACTACCAATTATATATATAAACAATCTTATTCTGATCTTTGGGTTGTTTCGATGTTGTTGAGTACTTGCATGGGTCATTTATAAAGGACACTGACATATGCTCTGTTCCTTGGTTTCTAAAAACAGTTTGTCCAACAAAATCAAACATCTGGTTTGCCATCTACAATAACACGTCATGAAGACAATCATCACTCCATCAAAAATCTACATCAAAAATAAAGGGTAAGGATAAGGGAAAATGTTTTCGTAGAGAGTTAAAAACATGGATTTATGGCATCAGATATTCTCTGAAATACCTGAATTACATTCATTGTTTGTCTTGGTAGCATTTTCAAGTTTCACCTAAGAGGTAACAGCACAGATGCAGTGTGTATACAGGTCTGTGTCAGGTCTGTTGCTCACCTCCAACCTCAATGCTTACTACTAAGACCCTAAGATTACATACATTCTTTAGTTTAGTTACCATTTCTGAGGTAAAGAAATTCTTCCTGAGTATTTTCAAACAAGACTACATATACTAATAAAATAAAATGAGTAAAGCAGAAGAGAGAAATAGTCATTCATGGACCCTTGCTTGTTTTTGTGTTTGAGGATCCTGAGCAAAGGCTCTCACAAGATTGTGAGGAATGTGATGGGTTGTTAACATATTGTTGTATTTGGAAAAATATTACCTTTAACAAAGTGTTCTGAAAGAAGTGGATCAACAATAAAAGCCTGTCTCTTTCTATTATATGACTTTCTATGGATCAGCAATTTAATACTTTTTGGGTAGCAACGCATACTCTTTTGGTAAAATGACCATTTTGACAAAGTGCACAAGATATGACCGTGGCCTAACAATCAATTTTTCAAAATACTGTTGCTTTCTTGCCAAGAGGTTGCATAACAGTAAATACCTTTTGGTGAATGCTGTAACTTGTAGCATTTTTGGTAAAAACAAAGTAGTTTTGATATATCCTAAGCCCTTTAACACCAAATGATCTTTCAAGTAAATCAATGCAAAAGATACAACGCCACTGGAGTGGACTGGCAATAAATAGGATCCTGAGAGTTGCAATCAATGGGGGTATTTTTCAGGAAAAGTCAAGTGATCTATAACCTCCAGGTTTAATCCAGGATCAAGGCTAATTGGAATTCCAGTGAAATTCCAAAATATAATTGAGATTTTCTATCAGATAAGCCAAGCAACTAATAAATGCCCCTTCAAGAAAGGCCTAATATTTCATTTCTTTGGGAAAAAATAAAGTATATGTATATTTATAGAAAAACAACACACCATGGCATGTTCCCTAGATTAAATGCATTAAATCCAAAATGCCTCCCCACCATAAACTGTAATTTCTCAACGAGTTCCACTCTTTTGGCTGCAACAAGTATTTAAAAACAAATGTAGCAGTCCCCAACCAGTGGATGACTAGGTTCTCAGTGGCTGTAAACCTTGCTCCACTCCATACAATTGTCCAGTTCTTTGGGGGTGCTGTTAGGACGTACCTTGCAGAAAGCATTTTCAAAGTCTTGGAGGGTAGGGGAAGAAAGGGATGCAGGGAGGCCGTGCAAGGGCACAGGTGCCGACGCAGAAGCTGATGCCAGAGCCTGCTGGCAGAGCTGCAGCAGCTCCCAGACAGAGAAGCCTTCTGAACGCTGCAGTACTGCTGACATCTCCCTTTCACCCAGACTGCAGCCTTGGGGCGCCAGCGCCTGCAGAAGCACGTGTCTGCGTGTGCTCCCATCTGGCAAGCCTATATGGTAACGCTTGGAGAAGCAGCGCAGAAGGGGATCTTTGATCAAATCAGGCCGTCTTGTGGTGCACACCACCAGAACCAGGCCGCTCTGACCATGCTGGATCTTCTCTAGCTGGGCCTGCAGTTGCTGTCTGAGACCTTCCTCCTCAACGGACTCCACCTCGCTAAGCAGCACCACTGAAGGTTGTCGGGCCGTTGCCACCGAGAACAGGGTGATCAATAGTTGCTCTGCCTCTCCTTTCAATTTAGAGGCCAAAGTTGCACCACTCAGCCTATAGAAGGTAGCACCCAGTTGAGATGCCATGGATCGTGCCAGTGTGGTTTTGCCCCCTCCTTGAGGGCCAAACAGCAGGACGGTTCTGGGTGGGCAGATGGCAGGGTTGGGTCGCAGGACAGGCCACAGCAGGTCCTCCTCCAGCGCTGCTTTGATGTGACAGTTCCCAGCCAGTTCACTCCACAGCAATGCTGGACTGCAATCCTGCAGTTCTCGACTTACTAGCTCCAGCATTTGAGGCTCCATGCTTTTCATCGGATCGGAGCGCTTCTGAGAACGATGCTGGGAGAAGCCCTGCTCTGCACCTCCGTTCTCCCCAGTCATGGCTGCTGGGGGGCTGTAGTCCCCTGCGGCTCCATACGTTGGTGAAACCAAGGGCTTCAGCCCACTGTACTTTCCAACTTCATCTCCTTCGAGGCTTGACTGAGATGAAGGTTTACTAGGCTTAAAGGCTTGAGGATCTGTGCCGCCCGTTCCAAAGCCATTTCCACGGCACTCAGCTTTATCAGTGACCCCATATGGAGAATCTTCCCTAGCTTTCATAGGGTCATAGCTATACTTCCTATAGCGTGAACTGTCTCCATCTTCCTCATCCAGGGTCATCTCAAATGCTTTTCTCTTCAGAGAGCCCCCTGGCTCTGAGCCCCCTAGACTGCTGTTCTGATAGCCATAGCTGCCACCAACCACTGTGGGTCTTGAGGGTAGCGGAGAGGGGGCAGCTATGCCCGAGGGGATGTAAGGGGCTGTTGGGTGGGTGTAGCTAGGAGCAAGGCTAGTCTGGTGAGGGTAGGTGCTAGGGGGGTAGTTATACACAGGCGCAGAAGGTGTGTAACTGGGAAGAAGTGTGGGGTTAGGCTGAAGGGCATGTAACGAGGTTGGTGGAAGTGCTGAACTGGGTTGGGGACAGTACCCTGATGAGAGGTAGGTGCCATTATAACTGGGGGGGAAGTCACTGGAATGGGGCCCACTGCAGGAGCTGCTCCCGCTGTAGCCGGAGTCTGAAAGGTTGCTGTTAACAGCTGATACATTGCCAGAGCCTGGTGGGCCTGCTGATGTGGGAACCACCTTTGGCCCAGACAGACCATCATGAGATGAAGGAGGCACTAAGGGATATGCCCCATCAGTGCTGTGCGTAAGAGGCCAAGGTTCCAGTTCGCTTTTCTGGCCTCCGTTGAGAGCCCCAAAAGCTCCAGGCTCAGTGTATGCGCCCACAGCAGGGCGTTCGTATGGTGAGTCTAGCATGCCCGAGTATTTTTCAGCATAACGCTTCAGCAGGTTGGAGGCAGTAAGGGCTGAGATGTCATCATTTGCCCAGGCGTAGCTGTAGGAGCCACGGCTGCGGCTGGGGTAGAGCTCAGACTTGTGGGCAGGGGATGAGGTGGTGGAGGACACGTCCAAATGCTGCTCAGGCCACTGGCTCAGGGGCTGGGCATGCTCCGGGTTCCAGTGCATCTTCAATAGGCCTGCGAAGATAGCAATTTGTCAGATTATGCAAGAATTTGCTATATAACAAAAGTTTACATTCTAAGCGTTCACAAATCAGTACTGGATGGATATAGTGATTTTTTAAGAATTATAAGACTAGACAAAACAACTAAAGACAAATTCTGGCTGATTGCGGGGCTGATTCTTTGGTTGCCATTTTGCTTGGTGAGAGGACTCTTATGGTATTGTGTGCATGCACAACGAGGGAGTCTGTTTTCTGCAACAAGTATAAAAGAGAAGGGCTGTGAGTTTGCTCCTTTCAAGGCCTCAGCCATGTAGCAGCCTTGTGTTGCCATCTGCAGTTCTCCCAGAGGAGAAACTGTTATCACCCTGCGCATGTTTCCCTCAATACATCCCCTCCCACCACCACAGTCCATCCACAAACAATTCTCCAAAAGGCTTCTATGGCCAGCTTGACAGAAGGGGAGAAAGAGAAAGAAGAAGGACCAGAGGGGGAGAGGGAGGGACCAATATGGGGAGAAAGGGGGGGTTGGGACGGGTAGACGAAATAGTTGTGCTATTCATTGGGCACTTCCAATGAAGCACTAGGAGTGTGGAATGCCCTTTCCTCTGGCTATCTCCAGCACTGCTTTCCTGCTTTCCTGTGATTAATTATGTTGGCCTAATGCTAAGGGGATCTTGATGCACAAGAAGAGTGGAAAATAAACCTCAATAAAAAATTTCTACGCCCTGTCCTTTCCCCTACATAAAGCCTTTTTTGAGCTTCTAAAATTGCAATACACTTGACAGCATCACAGTTTAAAGGCACTTCATAAGAAATGAATTTTAAAATGAACCATCAAAAACCAAAATGTTAATTATTTAAGGTATGCATAATTTATGCCCATTAATAGTAAAAAGACCTTAATACTTCAATAGGAAGTGCATTTTGTTCTTGGTCTTTTTTCAGAATTTCATGGAGCAGAGAATTGCTTTAAAACCGGCCATTTCATGAGGCTCTGCAACTGCTGCTTTCAGAGGCATGAACTAAATTCCACACATAGCTTGGCATTATTGAACTGTCAGGAATCAGCCTGGGGTGAGGGCTACAGGGGGAAATGGGGAGGTAAATGGAATAAACTGCACATCTTCATCGTAGGCTGCAATCTGAGGAGAAAGTGATGATTTGTTATTCACACTTCTGTCAGAGTGTGCAAGCTGCTGCTTTATTGCCATTTAAATCAAGCCTCAGTTCTGTATGCTATGTTCCCCCTTACTCTTTTTCTCCAAAAAAACTCAGCCCTCCCCCTTTGTGTGTTTTTCTGTTTCTCAAACTTTCGCCCCTCCCGTTGCCAAACCTTCCCATGTGTGTCTGCAGATTTAGCCTGCTATTTATTCCAAAAGATCACACCAACAGACCAGATGGCCATTGGATTACCATGTCCTTCATATTCATCTCTAGACCCTCAAGTTTCCCATGTCCAAACTAACACCTTACCCCTATTTCTAATAAAAACTTCAAGATAAAACACAAAAACGATTCAGAATATGTAAACAAGGTGAACACAGGTAAAGGATTTGGTCATTGTCCAGTCAGTAGAAACAGTACATGTCCAGCAGGACAATCCCATCTGCAGGCTGGTTTGTGAAGTGCTGTATGGAGCACAATAATGGGGCCAGTGTGCGACAGAGATGGATGGCAGCCCAGGGGAGCTCATAAAACCTGCAACGGGTAGGAAAGGAGGAGGGGGAGTGGACAGCAGGCGCTCCGGCCGCCGTGTGTGCATGTGCATGCACGCGCATGAGTCTATGTGAGAGGATGGGGCTTGACATTAGGGAAGTCATTCAGGCGGCCAAACTGCTGTCCACTCCATCAATATACATGAGTGTGTGTGCACCAAGACACACGGGAAATCGCTTCCAAATCGAACATGGAAGTGCTATTTGGGTCAGGCTGCTTAAAGGGGAACAGTTCACCTTAGTGTCCTACTACCCAGCTAAAAGTGCTATCCATTAATGGTCAAAACATCAATAATTTGATATGTATTGATACTGAAATATCTAAAACGATTCCAATACTCATTTTCTGCAGTATCGATACACTGATAACAGGCGCGTGTTCTCACTCTCTCTTAACTCCGACAGTGAGTTGACACATGGCCTGAATTTCGGAGCAGGGTTGATAAGTGGCGTGCACATAAAACCGCCTCTCAAACAGCTCGCGAGTACCTAATTGAGTTCTTTTCGTGGCTCAAATACACACAAAATTATGTCAAAATGCCCATCTTGGCGAGTATTCAGGAAAACACAGTTAGTTTTGGAACGTAAGTTGGGAAATAAAACGTATGTTGTATAACAGTATATTGGATTGGTGCATAAGCTCTAAAAATGACCACAGCCTGATTCCTGCTGCTGTCTGTCATGTTAACCAAAGAACAAAAGACAAAGAGAAAATCACTCACTGCTTTACAATGAAGACTATCCAGTGTAATTTTACATTTGATTACTTTAATTAGTATTTTTACCTGAATACTACTGTCAGACCCACCTGAAAAACTTAAAGCCATGTTTATTTAATTTGTCTATTTGTGCTCTCTTTTGCCATTTGTTTATTTGTTCTTATTTTATTAGTGACTGTTTACTTGTCTTTTTTTTTTTTTAGTTTTAAATAAGGCCTCCCTATGCCGTGTGTAAGCTTTTGCCACAAAAAATATGGGATAATAAAAATATTGTTATGGCAGCATATATGGCATTTTTCCCCGTGGTATCGAAAATGGTATAGAATATCGATATTTTTCAAGGTATCGTATCGAAGTTAGAAATTCCATTATCGTGACAACACTACTATCTATTAGCATGAAATCAACCACAGATGAACTGGTCTGCAATTAGAGCTACGCCTCAGCAGGGACTATCTAATAATCTAAATGTGATTTAATCTGCGTTTCTATTTAAATCACCACAGGTGCTGAAATTAACTTATTCTGGACATTTGAGAATAGATGGTCCAATTACACCGGTAGAAGTGGGAATGACCACTAAAGGCTATTCATTTCTGTGAATAAATGACAGTTTCAAACCAAGAAATAATTTATAAAATATGCCAAAAGAGAGTGAGATGATGAGTTTTGCAGCCACACAAGAACAAAGAATGCTCTCATTAAGATTAGACAAACATCAATCTCTTGATATCATTTTACAGTTTAAGGTTCTTTATTTGCATGACAAAAACTGTACATTTGTCTTGCCAAAGCATTTGCAGCATAACAGGTATAATGAGAATTATGCACTGTAAAATATAGTAAAATAATGAATGTGCAAATAAAAAGTTGACATTAAATCTAATATTAATAATATTAAAATTAACTAATAAAACTGAATATCAGTAGTGCAAAAATATTTTTATTTATATTTTGCACTACTTCTTTTTCTAATACTTTTCAGCAAAATTGTCAGTTACCACAAATGCGCTAGTTGCAATAAGCCATAATTAATTAATTCCACGTTTAAACTATCAACTATAAGGTGCACCTTCAAACAAAAATAATTTAAAAAGGAGAGACTGAACTGAACAGGTAATTAAGACATTATGAGCATAAGTGAAATGCTGGAGAAAGTGCAGCTGTATCTTGATTTTGTCTCAACATGGACACAACAACATAAACCTAAATTATAGCCACAGGACCAGCTCTAATCACACATTATTAACAAAAGAGGCATAAACAGGGGAGCTCCTGGCCATTGCTTTGTGTGAGCCGCAACGAGTGGCTTGCCGTAGTGGCTCTGTGCGGGTTCGATGCTGGCAGGGAGACAGATGTTTCCACTGGTCGCCTTACTGTCTGTGGGTCCATTGTTGCACAGCCCATCCAGCAGACGTCCTCCTGGCCTGACAATCCTGTTGGTCCTGAGACAAAAGCTGAGGGATCCTATTGTCAGAGGCCTGCCTAATTATGGAAATCTTATTAATCTATTCAAGCAGCAGTGCGCTGACAGCCTTTGTGCCGTCCTGGGATTTATTGAGGGTTCCTTTGGAGATGTGCATGTGTGTTGCCATCTTGATATTTCGCAAATATATGTGGAACCAAATAAAATCACGAATTAGTGAACATCAGTGGGTTTCAATAAACCATTTCTTTGAAAAAAGTTAGGATAACAAGCAGGATGTCGGAGCAGAAGGTTCTGCAATGTGAGAGCCGAGCAGGCCCGGCTGTCGGAGGATGCTCAGCTTTTCACAGCTCCCCAGGGGTCCCTGTGCACTTTCAGGCTGCGTCACTTTTGTTTTCCTGCCCTGAGGAACAAAACCTACATGGATGCAACAAGCCTTCTGGGACACGGGGCCATTAAACCAGGCAGATTGCACAGAGGCCAGTTGTAAACAGGAGCAGGCTGAATCAATCCAATCAGGCATTATTGTGGGCACCCATTCCCTAAACCCCACACGTAGATTTAAGTAGGTTTATCTACTAAAGACACCCCCCTCAATGCTAATTCAAATATCAAATCCTACAAACACTGTTCAAGAGACCCTCTGCATTGCAACTAAACAGCACACAGACAAATGCAAAGAGGACTCATTCGGCTACACTAACAATGCTGAAATAAGAGACAACTTTAAAGGAAAGCAACTGAAAATAACAACACACACACACACACACCCGATTGCTCAATCCTGAGTGTATGATTAATTACTACCACTTTCTGTCAGTTAAACATCAAAACAACCGAAAAGTAGTTGTACGGGTGAACAGTGAGCATCCTGTTAGGAATTATGTCCTGAAACTTCAGCCCTCAGTGCTGGTATGTGTGGAACTCCCTTTGAAGAACGCAGATGCCACAAAAGAAGGGCTCTTTCAAGAGAGAATATAGATGAAGGAGAGAGAGAGAGGGAGAAAGATGAGAGAGACAGAGTAGATCTGGTTGAAAAGACTGCAGAGGGAGGATTGTGTTTACATGAATTAATCACCTCAGTGCAGATAAGATGGCACCCTGGCTTCTAATCATCAGCTGATTTGTATTCCGTATACAGACGTCTCTGAATCGATGCTTTAGGCAGAGGAACTGCAAAATGTCAATGATGTAAGCCCATTGGGCACTTTAAAGCCATGCAAAGCCTTTACGATAGTTATTCAAAATCCATTCTTTCTTCAGGCTGTACAGTATTCCTGGCACTTATTTTCATTTAAATCCAAATGAATTAATTAATAGAGATATTATACATTCTATATTTCAATATATTTAAAAATGTTTTTTAAGAACACACTGAAAATATAGAGTTTTCAAAAATCTTTCTCCCTGTGGCTGAAAAGAAAGGCATACCGTAGACACACACCTGTTACACAAATCTGTTATGGTCCTGGATGTAGGCGGATCAGATAAAGAATAAAGAAAATAATAAGAAAAGTAGTGTGAGGTCCTCATAATTTACAAGGCATGCATAATAGGGCATAACTATGACAATTTTTATGAAGTGATGCATTAGTTACAGCAGTGTGGTTAACATGATCTCTCTGTCTCTTTCTCTGACTCTTTCTTTCTGCTCATCTGCTCCCTTTTCATGGGCCTAAAAAGATGTAATAGCAGAAGAGGCGGTGGGCCTTACGAGTCTTCACACCTGCTCCTCTGCGCACTGCCAGACGCCGCGGCTCTTTTCAGCCAGGCCCCGTGGGGTCCCTAGAGGAAGGAGCCTATCTGCTAGAGTGGCAGTGAATGATCAGATTTTTTTTCCTCCTCTCTCTCTCTTTCTCTCTAGTCATCCATGTGAGCTGCAGTCCATAATCTCTCAGCTTTGAAGGTGTTATTGCTTTGCCTTTTGGTTGTGGCAATCCGTGGGTTCATGTTAATGATGACTACAGTAATTATTGAGTGTCAATAGTGTGAGAATAATGAAAAATCAGCATTGCTGACAAATGCATAACATAAATGTAGGCTATTACTCAAGGGAAAATGATTCATTAGAAATTATTACATATTTGAACATTTGTACATTTCAAATTTGTCTACATTTTGTAGTCTGAAATCAATACATATGGTTGATTAAATAGGCACATGATGGAAAAATGAAAGTGCCATGTTGTCAAGAGCATTATCTACATGTATAATTTGTGAATGAATAATGTGCACACTTTAGCTCATTATGCACTAAAAATGAGAAAACCCCATAGCCTTGGTGGTTTGAAGGAATGATTAGATGCTCATAATTTTATGAACAACATCCCCACCCCCCTGACCAGCTAATTTTTGTCCACAAATGGCCTGGCCTGGCCTGGCCACCCCTCCCCTTTAAGAAAAACAGGGTTCCTATTTTCTGCGGCCGCAGGCCAGGTTTAGGTCATTGTGTCCACTAATATATCAAAGAACAGCTGTCCTTAGGCTCTGTGATGACCAATCACCCCCTTCCATCTGTCCCTCTTACCCAATCTCTCCTCCATCTCCCCCTGTTCTCCTCCATCTCCTTCTTCCAATCTCTCTCTTTCCCCCCGTCCCTCCTTCCTTTCCACCCTGCCCCCTCACGAAGTTCCCAAACTGCGTATCAGTGCCCTCTCTCTCGAATTCCCTGGCCACTTTATTTAATAACCCTACAACCGTGTTGGGATTTTCTGTGCACACTCACAAGTATGACTTGGATTGAATGCAGGACATATAGTATGTAGTTTTGACTTTGTAGACTACATATCAGACAAATGCTGATGTTACGCAAATGACTCACTCCAGCTTGAAGGGATAGTTCACCTAAAAATTCTGTCATTTACTCACCCTCATATCATTACAAACCTGTATGACCTTATATTTACATTTATGCATTTGTTAGACGCTTCGAACCAAAGCGACTTACATTGCATTTGATCAGTTTTTGCTTTCCCTGGGAATCATTGACCTTTGCCGTGTTAGAGTCATGCCTTTATATATCGTCTGCAGAACACAAATGAAGAGACTTTGAAGAATGTTTTAACTGGTTTTGTCCATACAATGAAAGTCATTGGGGTCCAGAAACAACATTGGACCCTGTTGACTTTCACTGTACTTCTTCTGTGTTCCAACTTCCAAAGTCATACAGGTTTGGAAAACATAAGGGCACAATTTTCATTTTTGAGTCAACTATACCTTTAATTAGAGAAGCATGGACAAGCCCTTTGAGGGATATCTTGGAGCAGTGATTGCAAGCTTGATGCCCAATAATCCTCAGAAGTCCGTGACTTAATTGGAAGCGTAATTGTGGCCTAATGAGCTGTCTTCAACGGTGCTGAGATGATGAGCTGAGGCAGGGGGGTTCCAGGCAGAATGTGTGTCTCTAAGCCGCTTTTCCAATGCCGCCACTTCTCTTCCATCTCACTGACTGCACTGCGGGCTAATTAAAGTCCATTCACACCCACCGCTAATGACCCCGCGCTCATTCACACAAACACTTCAGCACCTTGCCTGTTTACTCAAGGGTCGGCATGCCTCTCCAGAGCCGTTTTCACCCTGTCGCTCTCATTAGAATAGATGTGTTTGATGCTCGTTGTTAATCGCTCCTTCTGCGGCATCCAGCGCACCCCTTCCTTTAGACCGAACTCAAAGCCTTAATGACTTAACAGATGCAATTAGAGTGCTTCATCTGCCCAGGCCTTTAGTGTGGAGAAGGGAAGAAATGAGGTCATAAAGTGAGAGAGCTGAGGCTGTGCTTGTTTCTCTTTATACAAGGAATATGTTGGACAGCAGGGCCCCCAAGCAACAAGAGTTAGAGCGCTCATGGGCTGCTGGCCTGGGACTGATTTAAGGGTGTGTTTGAAGTGCAGATTACAGATTCTTTGCACCAAATCCCTCCAGGAGTATCCGTGGCCCTAGGAATCTCTCTCAGATTTCCTTCAGCTCTGGCTCTGAACCTCTTCAGCTTGCGGTTCCTACATGCTCATCAATGCAACACTTTTGTTTGTGGATGCAACGAGAGTATATGTAATTGCATGTGACAGACATCAAACAAAATACTCAAACGCACAGATGGAGTACAAAAATGCCTGTCCTCTGGAGTCAAACATAAACACTGATGTCAGAAATGCTCAGTTGCTGCACAAAGAAAATTCCAGCATGGATGTGACACTATTCACATATATACTACATCAGCTGCCCTACATTCACCTGGCTCCGGCACAGTCGAATTATGAGGCAGAATGAACGGAAAGGACATATCAGGACTGGGAATGACCACGAGGAAAAGGTATTTGCCTGGCTTTAAAAGCTCAAAGAGTAAACAGGAGGGATTTCTAACACCTTTGTGTGCTGTTCTAATATCACACTAGACACTCAGGGAAACATTCACAGTCTACAAACATCAAACTTTATAAAACAAAAAGATCAGTTCCAAAATCTAAATGCATGCTGCGGCACTGGAAAATCAGGATCTGTGATATTAGCCATCTAAAATCAGTGGCTAAGAGGTGTTTACACTAACCTGCACACGAACAACAACCTTCCAGATCCTCAAAGAATTCAAAATATTCTGACAGGACTTTGTGACATTTAAAGTGTGCAAAGAGAGACTAGACTAGAAAACAGTTTCAGAAACTATTACTGATTCATCATACCAGGAAAGGCAGAACTTTAATAATGACTTATAAATATAATCAATAAATCAATAAATCATTTATATACAAACTAACTTTCAAAAGTTTGGGGTCAGTAAGATTTTTTAAAATGATTTTACAAAAAAATCTCTTTTGCTCATGCTCACCAAAGCTATATTTATTTAACCAAAAAATACAGTAAAAACAGAAATATTGTGAAATATTAAAACTGTTTTCTATTTTAATATATCATAAAATATAATTTATTCCTGTGATCAAAGCTGAATTTTCAGCATCATTACTCCAGTCTTCAGTGTCACATGATCCTTCAGAAACCATATTAATATGCTGATTTGCTGCTCAAGAAACATTTCTGATTATTATCTCAGTTGAAAATGGAAACCATGTGGAAACCATGACACATTTTTTCACAATATTTTTTTCAGGAGATAGAAATATTATGTAACATTATAAACGTCTTTACCGTCACTTTTGATCAATTTAATGCAGCCTTGCTGAATAAACATATGAATTTCTTACTTTTTATTTACGTTTGATTGATTTTTTAATATAATATTTTAAATATATTAGCAATTTTTATTTATATATTTAATAGATTTATTTTATATAAGTTGTATATAATTTAAATCAAATAAAAATTGAGAAAAAGTTTATTAGCAGCCGTTATGTTCATTTCACTTGACAAGACAAGAATATGTCTCTTTAACTACTGAACAGAGAAACTAATTTAGTATGTCTAGATATAAAAAAGTGATTTCAGCTTGGATACAAAATACTTCTTTGTGCTCAAATTGTGTAACTAGTCTCTAAGGAAATATGGAATAAAAGCTCTCCCCCAATGAGTTTGCTCTGTCTTCTAAAACATATGTACAGAATTCAGTTCATGACAAAAGGAATTTATCAAAACACAAAAAGTAATTCCATTGGCACATGACAAAGGTCCTCTGAATGCCTCGCTAAATGGAATTATAACACCATATTAGACATCAATGGTAATCGGTTGCTGCAACAATCTAGCAAGCCAGCTGAAAGGTATTCAAGCTGGCGACTCATTAATACATGATTACATCTCAGATAGAGGTGCTTTGGTCCTTTAGTTTGATTTCCCTCCCTCTTTTCATGTAACTGCCATGCCTATATAGCACAGAGAAGAAGAGCTAAAGAGTGAAGAAAAAAGCATCTCTTCAGGCAGAACTGGGGGAAGAAACCCCATGCTGGCCAACAAACAATGCTGTTTTGGAGAGGGCCAGTGCAGAGCTCAAATGAAGCCTGGCAGGGGGGTTAGGAATGGGGGCTAAAACTGGACACGTCAGTTATTAGGTCAGTCAAGAACAGTGAGGAGGGGGAAGAGAGCTGGAGAAAGGGAGCAAGAAAAGGACAGAGATAGAGGAAGTAACTAGTAAGCTGGACTCTGGTGAGACGACACTGGTGGAGCCATCAGCTCACCTCCACACCTGCCCTACCAACCATGAAATATACTTTAGGTATTTTCACAGCCAATAATGTGACTTAAACATCATGATGAGGACACTGGGGTGAACATCTGAGACATTTTGTTTTTAAAATGCACCATTGTTCAAACTGGTTTATCAACAAACCAAATACCCAAGTAGCCGTAGGAAAATTTTTACTAGTCTAGAGATGACAATAAGTTATTCATTGCTTTTTCTGTGGTTTGACGTTAAAAAGTTACACTTACTATAGGGAACAATGGGACTCAGCATTCTGTGGATCTGGTCTCGATTACGGTAAGAGTTCTGCGGGGAAACCCAGGTTAGCGTCTGTACGGCTGTAGTCCATCGCTGGCCTCTGCTCACATTGGGACGCTAAAAAACTTGTTCCTGAAAAACAAAAAGAAGAGGAGGAGAATTCAAGAGGGGCGAATGGTCATTATATACACATACACTGCACTGCATAATCCATGTAAATGTTTTTAAATGAAAACAAACAAGTTTATGATGCATAAATGCAAACTTAGTGTGCAACATACAATTAAGAGCCTCTAAGGCTTCATCTCAATTTTAGACAAGAGTGAACAGTCACGGACACAGGGACTCTCACTGTGGGCTGAACACACACAGGGGTATTCATTAAGAGCCTGCACACAGGCATTAAGCTGATTGTATGGTTGTGTCCTGCTTCTAAAGAGGGCTTTCTAAATCTCCCTGACAAAAAGCACCGCGCATACCATAGCCGTTCCCCTCGCCTCATAACAGCAGCCAGAGAGCATGCTTTCACAAAATTAAGCTCATTTCATCCCTAGCCACACACTCTCCTGGCTCAATTATCTTTTTTTTCTAACAGAAGACATATTAAAAAAAAAACTACTACTATATATTGGCAACCACAAAAAGAATATATATATATATCGTGATATTTTGCAATTAGTAAACAGCATTATATACATTTTTATATAATTTAATATATTAAATTATATAATATATAATGAATAAATATTTACAAACAATTCTTTAAAATATTATTTATTCATATTAGTGATAGAAAATCAGTTCCCATAAAGACTGAAAAATAATAATTTAATTAAAAAAATAAAAATAAAAAATAATAAAAATCCAATATCAAGTGAATTTAGTATTTTATCTAAAAATGCAGCATAAACAATTTGTTTGGTGTGTCCCAAAGGACAGCGCCATTCCTTCTCAAGGCAGCGTGTATGAAAGCTCACACAGGAATGAAAAATATTACATAATAATGTTAGTCAAACAGTGTGGCGTCCAGCCCTGCTTTCAGGAAATGAAATGTCAACTTACACACCATTCATTACAAAATGATATGCTAAAAATGATATAAACTGTTTTAAGTGTACAGAATTTATTTTTGTTAAAGTGTAAATATATATTTTTAATCACACCAGTGTTTTAATGATCAGTTTATTACTGAATCTGGTCAGGTTAAGATATATATACCTGTAAATGAGTGATAACACACCATAATACACTAACATTTTTTATTTAATATAGTATATTTTTATGAAGTGGTTCATGTATATGTTGGTTTTGATACAAAAATGTAAAATTGCTAGTTATTTTTATGTAGATGTTCTCTTACAGTTCATGTAACTATTGGTTTTGTGTTAAAAATTAGAAATTATGTGAAACTTTAGTTAACATTGTATACTTGTATGTATGTGTTCTCTTACAGTTCATGTAACTACTGGTTTTGAGGCAAAAAATAGAAACTGTAAAACTGATATTGTTAGACTCAGGACATTAATCAACTAAGGACAGAAAAAATACAAAACCTCATTCCAGGATGATGCTTTTACAATATTTTAAAGTTAACATGAACGCTTTCACATTTGATCACTGACTGCAACACTATCCTAAATAAACAAGCTCTAAACTTGCTGAGAACGAAGGCTGACACATCTATATACCAAACTCACGCATGCAGACATCAAGAGTCGTTCGCTTAAAAACCGACACCTGCATGCGGAGCGGAGAATGCAGAAGAGGCTGTTTCACATTAAAGGTGAGAGAATGCAATGAAACAGAGTGAAGAAGAAGAGAGTACAGGCTATCAGGAGAAGTAGAGGACAGTGCAATGCTGAGTTAAGACTTTCAATCATTTACAGCTTCAGACAAGAACAGCAGCAGCAATGTGTCCAGTTTAATAGTGAAGGTAGACTCACCTACTCATGCCTGCATTTCCACATCGGATTCAAAAGCTGTAAGATAATCCCTGGAGCAGACAGGCTCGTGTGTGCAGTACTATGCTTTTTTCCACATATGGGACACGACTCAACTCTCTCTCTCTCTTTCCCTCCCAACCAGTGACAACAGAGCACCCACACACACACACACACACACACACACACAATTACCCTCCCCCAGCTTTCCCCATCCCCCTCTCCTTACCTCTCTCTCTCTCTCTCTCTCTCTCTCTCTCTATTTTTTGTTAAAACTATTTAAGCAGAGAGAGAGAATGAGAGGAGGACTATGGGGTGGGGGCAGCTGACCAATCATGCTTGGAGTGCTGGCTTGTATTCTTTTTCTGAGAGAGAAACAGAGAGAGAGAGAGAGAAGGCTAGTTGTGGTGGAGGGAGAGCCAGAGGCTGAGCTGGGCTAGTCCCTGAGGGAATTAGCTTCAAGATGTTTATTTTGGTCGAAAATTGCAAAATTACTCATCTAAAATACTGATCAATACTACATATATGGTATTATGACACAAATTAGTACTGAAACTTTAATTCTAACTTAAAGTGAGTCCAACAAGACATTCCTAGACAATTCAAGATCAGACTCATTTTGCAGCTGCTACGCTGACTTTACACTTACAAACACTACCGTTCATTAAAATGATCAAAAGTGACAGTAAGGTCATTTATAATGTTACAAAAGATTTATAATTTAAATAAATAAACTTTTTGAACTTATTCATCAAAGAATGCTGAAAATCCACAAAAATATAATATATATATATATATATATATGTTGCTCGAGCAGCAAATCATCATATTAGGATGATTTCTGAAGAATCATGTGACACTGAAGACTGGAGTAATGATATATATATGAAAGAAAGATTTTTAAATTGTAATAATATTTCACAATATGAATGCAGACATGGCAAGCAGAAGAGACTTCTTTCAAAAACATTTTAAAAATCTTATCGACCCCAAACTTTTGGCTGGTAGTTTATGGTAAAAATTATATTATCAAAATGTATAACTTTTACTTCAGATTAGTGGAAATTTCTATACAATTCTTTATCAGTGACTGTTAACTTAAATGGACTTTCACAACTATAGATATATAAAAACACTGTATTATGAAAATGCATAATTTACACCTCAAATCAGTACGGAATCATTAATTGTCCAATTCTAGATCACAGACTCTCATACTTGAAGCTTTCAAATAGACTTTTACACTTTTATACGTCAAATATTGTCACTATTATATTATCAAAATGTATCATTTATGCCTCAATTTGGTGGAAATTTGGTGGCAATCACTGACTATAATGTCTGTATCTGTTAACTGGATTTGCTTTAGCAAAGGTCATGACCGCTATAGGAACACTTTATTGGCATCAAAGTCCAGTCTGACATGCTCAAGCGATTCAGCTCTGCTACTGAACCTGTTTCAACATATAAGAAAATGCTGAAACAACTCAATTCACTCAATATCATAGTGAATCATTTTATTTTAACATTAGAAATTTGTTTCAGTTTATCATAAAACTCAAAGCGTCAAATGCGTTCGTGTGATCACATGATATGACTGCAGCTGCCACACTAACCATTTAGCATGTTAGCATATAGGAGGGGCCAGAAGTAATAGAACCTACATTCTATATGGACTCCCACATTTTCACAGGTGGACTGGAGAGTCCTGAGCTTTTATTTTTGGAGCTCATCAGCAATTTGTGAGGAGTGTAAAGAGTGTGTGAGGTTGTGTATGGAGCATTTCTGCACAGCTGAGGATCTGTTTTTAGAGCGCTGTGTTCGGCCATGTGCACTCAAATCCGTCGCATCCAAATGTAACACGTCGCACGGCACTGGTGGTGTAAATGTCCATCATACCGCTGTATCGCTTCTGAATACACCTAATAACAAAAAGCATACAGACTTCAGTGTTCAAAAACAGTGGGAATGTTAAAAAAAAAAAATGCAAGGGTTCGACACCGCCCTAAGGAAAAAAGCCCACCGTGCAACCAGTAACCAAGTCAACTCTACACAGCAACTTGCTCCATCAGCATCTATAAAACTATCCTTTGTCCAACAAAGGTCTTTTATCCCCAATGCTGCCATTCAGCACCACCCCCGTTCAAAAGAAACTTCCTCACAAAAAGCCTTAACCGGTACTATTCTTAGTGGCGCACCAGTGGAAATCACTGTAGCTCAGCACAAAGCCTGGGGTGAAACGGTAGCCAGCCATTTTCATCCTTTTATTTCAATTCTTTGTAGTTTAAAAGTGCGCAAGCCACCATTTAAAAAGTGGAAATGCTAAATACAAGCATTCACAATGCCATGCGGAAACACCGTTTAACTCTGCGTCAGTCTCTATTAACGGCGCAGTTTTTCTTCCCAGGCTGACTATAATTGGTAGATGAGAGTGGCTGTATACGGCAGCAGATTGGCAGGGCCGTGTGAGGATGCGGGTCCATCACTCTATCGCCTACCAGAAGAAAAAAAATGAAGCATTAATGCTGAGGCAAGCAGTCTGGCTACTGCAAACCTGCTGAGTGCGGCACTAATGACCACAAAGCAGTCTTACTTCAGAGCTAGAAATGGAGGGACAGAGAGGGGAAGAGTGAGTTTGACAGGTGTCACTCATAAAATCAACCTCAAGTGTGCACAATTCACCACCCAGCACAACCTCAAACACCACATGTCCACTGACCCCATGATATCTTGAGCATATTAGATTATAAGCACTAAAGAACAGAGCAGCTGAGCTTACTTAATACAGGACTCCAAAACAAACACTAAGGATGAGAAACACCGCTAATGACCTAAAACTGAAAATCTCAATCTGACCTCATTTTTGGAGGTCATGCCAGCTTTTAGCAGCTTTTCCATCTTCCGCCTGTACAGTGCAGGGGTTCAGGTGCACAAATGACGGCCCAGTGATGAATCAGGGTAATAAGTAATTTGGCTGAATGAGAAGCTGCAAGCCTTGCAGTCGTCCCCCGCTGGTACTCATTAAGCGAGCAAAAGAGCAGGACTACTCCAGCACACCCCTTAATGAAGATGACATGCTAGTGATTTTCAGTTTTAAACTAAAATAGGCTGCACTCATCTGTGTTACAAGGTTCCCACACCTCATGGCCAATGAATTTCCATGACTTTCTCAGTCATTAGTATTTCCAGAAAAAAATGTATATTTTTAATTATATTAAATAATATTTTACAAGATATAGCACTCACAAAGAACAATTTCTTTTCTTAAAAATATATAGTTTTAAAAGGTTAGTTCACCCAAAAATGAAAATAATGTCATTAATTACTCTCCCTCATGTCGTTCCACACCCGTAAGAACACAAATTAAGATATTTTTGATGAAATCCGAGAGCTCTCTGACTCCTCCTCCATTAACTACCACTTTCAATGCCCAGAAAGGTACTAAAGACATCGTTAAAATAGTCCACGTGACTACAGTGGTTCAACTAGATTACTTTTTGTGTGCAAAAACAAAAAAAAATAATGACTTTATTCAACAATTTCTTCTCTTCTGTGTCATTCTCCTACGCTGTTTATGTTCAGCGCTTCCATGTTCTACGTCAGAACGCCGGCTCAGTATTGGGCGACGCTGGTCATGTGATCAGCAAGACGTATGCGTGTGATGCTGACGCAGGAGCCGGCCAATAATGGGTCTGCGTTCTGATGTAGAACCTGGAAGCGCTGGATATAAACAGGTTGAACAACAAATGGACTATTTTGACGATGTCTTTAGCACCTTTCTGGGCCTTGAAAGTGGTAGTTAAATTGCTGTCTATGGAGCTCTCGAATTTCATCAAAAATATCTTAATTTGTGTTCTGAATGAACGTGAAAGACATGAAGGTGAGTAATTAATGACAGAATTTTCATTTTTGGGTGAACTAACCCTTTAATAATTCATTCTAAAGATCGGGGTCAGTAAGATTCTTTTTAAAGAGGATGAATTAAATTGATCACGAGTGACAAAGACATTTATAATGTAACAAAAGATTTCTATTTCAAATAAATGCTGTTTTTTAACTTTCTATTCATCAGAGAATCCTGAATGTATCAGACAGAAAGATAGAACACTTATTTTTTAAATAAATGATAATAATATTTCAGAATATTACTATTTTTTACTGTATTTTTGATCAAATAAATGCAGCCTTAAGTGAGCATATTTCAAGAACATAAAAAATACCTTACCAACACCAAATTTTTGAAAGGTAGTGATATGTGAAATTCCATATATCTGCATATGTGTGTGTGTGTGTGTGTGTGTACGTGTGTGTGTGTGTGTGTGTTAGGTCTAGCTTAAGATTTACCCTTGCTATTGTTGCACTATTCTGTTTAATGGGCTAATTTTCAGGTCTCATTTTAGATGACAGCTGTACACTGCTGAGTGGTCCACATGGCTGACAGAGGGAATATTGTCATGCTATTTTCCAGCAACCACCTAAAATAAAATGAGTCTATAATTAGACAATGCCATTCAGAGCCAGAGAGAATGCCTCTCCTGAAGACATGTGTTCTGAACAAATATAAAACATGTCAATCATCTAAAAAAAAAAAAAAAAAAAATTCCAATTCAAGTCTAAACAACAGAATTATTTTGTAGAACATGTTTCATACAAAACACTATAACATTCTATACGCAGTAGTCAAAGTTCAAAATGTGTGCGTGCACAAGATTTTCTTGGGGGGAGTTGCACATGAAGGGTTAGGGTTAGGGTGGTGATAATCAGTCCCAGGTTGCTCAAGTTTGGTGATATGGTGACATTAGTCGGCCGGGCGAGCGCAGAGTCTTTGGCAGAGATTAGGACGGACTGAAACTCTAGCCTGGCCTCTGTGCCATACAGAGGAGGGAGAGGGGTCAGATGGATTATTACTGGCTGTTTCAGATGTTTATTATTCCTATTCTATCTCTAACAGCTGAAAATTGAAGAATTAAGCAGCAGCCTGGGGGATCAGTGCAGAGGGGTTAAATCCAGCACTTTGGCTCCTCAGAAAAGACATTTCTCAGCTATTTATGCTCTGTGCTTCCACACAGTTGGGGTTTGAGTCAATGGAGGAAGATAGAAAGCAAGAAACTTGCTGAATGTGATTCTTTTTGTTTACTCCTGCCTTTCATTGCTGCTCTTCTATCAGTTAAAAAAACACAAACAATATCTCTTTAATATGTCAGTTTCTTCTCAGTATCTCATATGAGATTAGAGAAAATAGAGGATCCTGATTCACAAATGTTAGAAAAGAACCTTGAAATCTCATAAAAAGTTTCAGAAGTGATCTCAATACACAAACTGCTCAGATTTAACAAGATACAAAATCTGCAATCAAAATTCAAAGATTTCAGTATGAACTCAAACATAATCATCAAATTATTGAAAGACCAAATTATCTGAGCTGCTCCATTAACGTTAATTTTAAAAAAGAGAGCGAAACATCAAGAACAATGAGAACATTAAATATCCTAAAATATTAAAGACTAGCCATTGACCAATACATGTCTAACAGAACAACATATCATCAAGTTCCACAACGCTGAATTAATTTCAGACTGAAGCAGCAAATGAAACTGGGCTCCATTTCTACGCCTTCCTTTCCCACAGACGCCCAGTCACGTCCATGCAAGGCTGCTAATCTGGCTGGGAACATGTGACAGCCCACAGAGAAACATGAACTTTCTGTGTAGTGCAGGCATGGCGTTTAGGGCAGCACATAGGTCAGCTATGATGAATTTAGATTTTAATACCATTCCAAACACAACATATACATGCTCAGTCTAGTTTAGACTGGCGCAGCCTCAGAAAAGAGTCATTGCAAGCCACTGCGAGAAACATAACAACAAAAAGTGAGATCCATGAGATATTAGTCACATTTGGTTACACTGTGTGTTTTTAGAGCTGTTCAGGGGAAGTATGTGGTTTTCAATTTTCTTTGATTAGAGAGCCAATGCTCTTCTAAGGCTGAAAGAGGAGTCAGATGAGAGTGCTTTAGACTCTAATTAAAGACAGAGGTGGGCTAATCCGCTAGCTGCAGGGGCGACTCTGGTTACTGTGGCTAACCACTCGCATGGCTGCCATTCATGTGTGACTAAACAGGACCACAATTGTGCGTGTGTGTATTGAATATAGTTATCATTTCGTGTTTGTTCACATAATTACATGTCAGTACATGTATAACTCACCTTAATCACCAACCAATTTAAATGTCATACAGAAAAAAGTCATTTTGTCAATGGCAGGGTTATATATATATATATATATGGGTCATTGACGAATAAGGTTTTTAAAAGTGTAAAAAAACATAATAGAAATATAATTAATTTTGAAGTTTTATTAAGTGTTAACAATGAGATTATGTGGTTTTAACACTGCTTCTGTCATTTATTACAAGATGGACAAAATTTTTCACCAAAAAAGTCATTCGGTTTAACCAAAATTTCGGTTTTACCGAATGACACTTTTGGTTACACCGAATGAGAATATTTTCAAACAATGCTAACAGGCTGATATCTAGCTAGCTAGCAAAAGGACAATCAAACATTTTAGATTTAGTACAAGTTTTTAAAATATTACATTTTCCATGTTTTATAGCGGTTGTACCGAATGACCTGATGTTTCAGGACATGTGTATGAACGAGTGAAAACATGAATGAAAACATGAGTTACTTTGCTTCATGACCATGTGGTCCTTTGCAGGCGTCTGAATGATTTCACATCCTGTCACATGATGTTGACTGCATGACTTGATCCAAAATGGTCCCTTTATATCGGTTACTCCGAATGACATCAGTGAAATTCATTTTTCTGGACATTCCTTCTCAAATAAAGCAACGTCTTCTACACATAATTTTAATTCCATTTTGCACTATGTTGATATATGATGTTATAAAATCATGCCAGAATAAAAATATATACATTTATTACATTTTAAGGTATTTTAATTACAAATGAAATGGCTGTATTGGCCTTTGGATGGTTAAACCGAATGACCTTTTGACACTTCAAAATACCTTTATATGTTGCAAAATATAATTAAACTAAATTAAATTAAAATATAAATGTTTTTTTTTTTTTCCCTAGGCAACATGTGAACAATAACTTTTGGGCTGCAACTCTCTGTGTGTCACTTGAGCTCCTTCTGTCTATTCAAACCTCGACTGGCCCGTTGTGTCGGGATAACATTTCCACCAGCTCTTCCCTCAACAGCGCCTGATGTCAGGAACTCTAAATATAGCCGCAGCTCTGAGTTGGCACGGATGAGTCACGGACAGAGAGATGGACACATTCCAGCTCACACACACCAGCCGATTCTCACTTGCATGATTCATGAAGTTCACAGTTGCAACTCATCCGATCAATGTCATCGTACTTGGCAAATCTCAAAAGTGGCTGTTTACCATTCAAGTTGCTTACTTTGTTTACATTGACTTTAAAAGGCATAAACACAGCATTATCTAGGGTTGATTTCCTTTCTGCTTCTTTGTGATTGATAGTTTCAGAGCAGCGAGTCAGCCGACATATTGATCAGAAATTATTCAGTTAGCAAAAAAAACCCAAATTTACCAGTCAGGTGGTTTATCTGATGCTGAGCGTTAAGCAGCAGTGATCAATGGTGTGCCTGAAAACATTCACCTTTATGAAAATGTTGACTGACATGAGCACAATATATCTAGCTGGCGAAGGTTTGATGCTCCAGCAGAGAGCCTGAAGCTGCAATAAATTGAACAGGCTGAAACACTGTGGGGGGGCTGCTGGAGCCAGAATGGCGTCTGGAGAGAGACGGAGACACTGATACAACCCACCCACACTGCGTGGAAAACTGGTGCTGAGCCATATTGCTGGTGCCTGTTAGCCCAAGGCTGACATCAGCATGATCTTTATAGACTATCAATAAATGTGTATATGTATTAGAACACTATGCCATAGACTGCATTTGAATACACCATCTAGCCCGAGACCAAGCACAGAAACACTAAGCGAAGTCTCAGAATATTCCTGAACACAGACACAACGGAGTAGCAACAAGGATCGCCTCTTGTCCAGCTATGTCAGTATCTCCAGTGACAATGAAAGCCACAAACAGGTGTCCTCATTTAGCATTTCCTTTGCAATTTAAACAATGAGAAACAATGGCAAATGTTCAAAGGTATGTATTGAGTGTGTTGTGCAATTAGAATGAGGATAAATGGGCAGCAGGTATTTAATACTTTAGGGAAGTTGGCATTATGACAGATTCTATACCTTAAACAGCATTTTGGTTATATATGTGACCCTGGACCACAAAACCAGTCATAAGGGTCAATTTTTTAAAATAAGCTTTCCATTGATGAATGGTTTGTTAGGATAGGACAACATTTTTTTTTTCAGTTGACACCACCTATTTTGTCATGTCCCTCAAGGCCTTCTGTGAAAGTGTACTTGGGATATGAATGATAAAATGAGAAAAAAGTCCATACATTTTGCCATTCCCATAAATATCCATCTGTGCTTTTTTACTGGTAATGTTTAGTAAATTCATGATTATTCATTAAAATCACATAATTTAGTTCCGTACCTCAGTAACCCCTCAACCTCGTTACACAAACCATTCTCCCCCTATAAAAATAATGAACTGATACTTATGTGACATCATTAATAGGAAGTGACATCATAGAAGTCTTCTAAACAACATTGTGAACAGGCACCTTCTTTAATAATTATAACTAAATTATGTTGTGAAATTGTGTTTGTCAAGCTTAACGACTCAACCCCGTTACATCAATTAAAGATAGAAAACTATTACTTGTGAAAATTATCTTTGTTATTTCAACATTATTCATGATTTCTTAATATCATGCATGCCACGTGCTCAATTATTCACCAGATTTAGGGCAGTGGCCAATTTGGGCAAAAAATCACAACCCTGTCTCACCTACATTTTTATTATTACTTTTTTTTTAAGTTTATGAAAAAGTAATTTAAAGTTGAACTCTGTCTGAAATGTTCAATCATAAGAATACTGATTTTAGTTCAAATTCTGAAGTTAAGCCTTTGATCAGAAAGGCTTTAGTATAGCAAAAGTGTGAGATTTTATTTAACTTTTTATATTTGCAATTATTGAATTAGTGTGAGGGACATCTGATTAATAGGAAAATGTTGATTTTATCACAAATACATTTTATAATAATATTCAGAGAGCTCCCATAGTGTCCATAACTTAAAATAATGACCAATTATAATAGGGATTTGATGCCTGAGATGGGAAAATATGTTTTTCTGGAAGTTAAATATGTCATTAATGTTGTGGGGTGTTCAGAAAAGTAATACATTTTGGTAAAAAATCTAAAAATGTGTAAGTACCCGTTTCGTGGAATGACTGAGAATCTGAGGGTGAAAAAAAAAAAAATCAAAATATTGAGAAAATCGCCTTTAAAGTTGTCCAAATGAAGTCTTCAGTAATGCATATCCACTCACAAAAATACATTTTTGATATATTTACGGTAGGAAATTTACAAAATATCTTCATGGAACATGATCTTTACTTAATATCCTAATGATTTTTGGCATAAAAGAAAAATCGATAATTGTGACCCATACAATGTTTTGCTGGCTATTGCTACAAATATACCCGTGTGACTTATGACTGGTTTTGTGGTCCAGGGTCACATATTTATAGTTATTATGCTTGCAGCTCTTAATGGCTTCATATACATATATATATATATATATATATATATATATATGTGTGTGTGTGTGTGTGTGTGTGTGTGTGTGTGTTAAAATTAATTTTACACACCACAGGACAATTTTAAAGTAATGAAAGCAAAAATAATTATTAAATAATTATTTAAATTATTAAAGGATGATTAACAATGCTTAAAAAAATGTTTTACAAAAAAAAAAAAAAAAAAGGTTCAGTTTAACCAGAATTTATTTATTAGGTAACAATAACTTTTTTATATATACGCAGTGTTTTCTAATTGGTCACTTAACAATATTTACTATTGCTCATTAATTCATTCAATTTAAAAATGTAAAAAATGCATTAGTATATAGAAATAAACATAAACCAACATCAATAAATGCTGCAGTGGTATTGTTCAGTGTTATTACATGTTAGCTTTTGCATTAATAAATGTTAACAAATAAAACCTTATTGTAAAGTGTTACATTCATATTAATTTTAACCTGAACTACCAAAATACTAATGGATTTCTGACCCTGCGTGCAGAAAAAGGGATACAGAATTCCTTAGAAAAAAAAGTGTCTGATGACTGAAGCAAATTGATCTGTTCAATAAAGGTGTTTCTTTGTATCAGCAACCTTTTTTCCTTTCACTTTTTTCTCCTTTCAACTGCTGACCAGCAGAAAAAGATAAATGCACCCAATTCAGCCTCTAGCTCTCTATCCAGAGCTCACATTAACTTTGTAATAGCTTCTTTCCTTGGGAGGCAAGATTCCAATTCAACATATCATGTTATATGAATGAGATTCCTATAAATGCCAATATTTATGCACATATATTTTCAGCCCACGTCTGTCTCGTTGTTGCTGATATTGAAGCTCAGATGGAAGCAGCTGCAGCAGACATATTCAACAGATGTGCCAAGGTCTGTGCAAGTAAATGTATGTAAACATATCCATATACAGCTCCTTATATTAACACATCCAAACGTTAATACCTCTGAATGCCTCTGATAAGATCATTCCATTATAGACACAGACCATTCAAAGCAAATGTGCTTCAAAATATGGGGAAATGCACATATAAAATATCAAAAGAAAACTTTCTGTTGGCCATTTGTTTCAAAAGACATGATAATTGGTCCAACAAATTTCCTTGTACTATAGAAACTGCATCTCAAACCTGCACAGGATGCTGAATGGAACGTAAGAGGTGGGCAGAAATGGCTCGAGGCATTTGGGATCCCCATGTGGTCCCTGAAGGAGGGCCGAGTCTGAAGGACACTTTCTCTGTGCGAGGGTGCTAATTCAATCAGGCCGTCAGTCTCCTAGTGTTCGCCTTCCTCAGTAATCTGCCTGTAATTGAGTTCCCGATCAGCTATCCATCAATAATTTATTTGATCCACAAATACAGTGACAACACAGAGGCCTGGGAGGAGACAGGATCCATTTTGCCAGAACGCAGAATCTATTAGTGCTCCCAGAACTGTTCATCAGCTCCCTTAAGTGCCATCACTGGGTTACAGTCCAGTTCTTTTAAGCTACTGTCCTAAGCTTAGACAACTGGGAAAAATATCTTAGTCATTAACTACCAGTCTCTATTTAGAAAAATGTTTCATGTTCCAGTCTTTGAAGTAAGGAGTTTCAAGTCTCTCACCATACAACACTGACATCTCCCACACTCTTAGGCACCAATGAATGCTGTTTTCTTGCTCATGACAGTGCTGTTTCAAGGTTAAACTGTACAACTGTCTAAATGATTTTTTATTATGCATAGCAAACCTCCTCCCCCATCTAGGACACAGAATTGCATATCATCGTCACTATTCTCTGCTTATCAAAGCATGCACACTGATTGATAGCTGGACTCACAGGTGTAATATGTATTTACTAAACACTGTCATGAGGAACATGATTAGGTCTTGTAGCACTGTTCTGCACAGGGGCTTCTCATGATCTATAGCCGTTCCCTTCGTCCCTTTATCCTTCAGCAAATGAATTAATAGTTCATTTAAGCCTCCATTACATGACCGACCCAGTGGCTCATGTGCACTACACTGCAAACATTATAAGAGCCATTAACATTAATTAATCTGTGAAAGTGACTTTAGGTAAGGTATAGAAAATGAAATGAGGTAAAGGAGAGACTATAGAACAGTCAGGGGATGGGACGAGGTTCTTACCATAAGCATACTTTCAGCTATAACGAATATGACAGAGAAAATGTCCATTGATTTCTGTCAGTGGTGAGGTACAAATTCATTAGCAATGAATTCTACACAACATGGTGGTTCCTTGCATCTGCCTTGTCTTAAATAATATCACAGTAATTGCTTTTTAAAAAGAATGAAAGCTTACAGAACTCGAGGAGATACTGAGAAAATGTGTGTGTTGAGCTCAAACGGAGAGGCAGTGTTTGAGCACAGCTCGAGTCATTTCCTGATTCTGTTAACCCTTCCTGCCATAGTTTCATGGCCTCTTCTTTTCTGTCCTATCAATGCAAAGGGGTAAAATACACAGTAAAAAATTATCGTGATTTTAACGGTAAAAAGCTGTAAAAATGCTATGGTGAAAAACAGTTAATTGGTTTACAGAAAGTTTCTGTACTATATATGGTGAATAACTGTAATAGATCTAACCATACATTTAATGAAATTTTACAGTAAAATACCATAAAATTTACAGTTTTTAGAAGTGAAAAATAACAAGTCATTGTATAATTTACAGTGAAAAACCCTGCATGACACTTCACATTTGATGTATTTTCATTGAAATAACTGTTTCTTCTTAGTTTTTCATAAAATAATGAAATGTGTCAGGCAATAAAAACATGTTTTGTATTGAATTTAAAGGTATATTTTTTCCAAAAATGAAAATTGTGCCATATTAATTCACTCTCATGTCATTCCAAATAATTAGCGGTGGTTATTTGTTTCTGTTTGAACACAAAGAAATATAATACCATTGAAAAGGTTTGGGGTCTGTAATACATTTTTCAAGAAATTAATACTTTTATTAATTACAAGGGCACATACAATTTATCAAAAGCAACAGTATAAGACATTTATAATGTTATGTTACAAAAGATTTTGATTTCAAATAAATTTTGTTCTTTTGAACTTTTTATTCAGAGAATCCTGAAAACAATCAATGGTTCCCACAAAATTATTAAGCAGCACAACAGTTTTCAACATTGAAAACAATATGAAATGTTTCTTGAGCACCTGAAGACTGGAGTAATGATGCTGAAAATTCAGCTTTGATCACAGGAATAAATTACATTTTAAAATATATTCAAATAGTTATTTTAAATTGTAATAATATTTCACAGTATAACCGTTTTATTGTTTTTTGAAGAAATAATGCAGCCTTGGTCTTACTGATGCCAACTTTTTTAGTTAGTTTCACTTTCATGGACTTTTAGATTCTTCGAAGTCAGTTTCCAGTTTCCCAACAATTATTAGTTCCTATGGAGATTCATTTGAATATCACACCTGCTCATTATTTAGTCATCATCACCGTGTATTTAAGCTCTTCGTTCTCCATTTGGTTATCCGGTATTGTTGTGTCTACACGCTGTTACGTTGGCTCTTTTCTTCTGTGGATTATCTAATAAACAATAATATTATTTAATAAAGACTTTATGTTATTGAACATTATGTTATTGAACAATCTGGATCTTTTTCATCTTCATCTGGACTATAACATGACAGAATATTTAAAGAATGACATAGTGACTACGGCTGTCGAGCTACAAAAAGGAAAAATAAAACACGCACCATAAAATAAGTATAAGTCGTTCGACTGGAGGCTTGTGTGAGGAATAGACTGAAATTAAGCCTTTTTAAAGGATAATCTTTCTTTTTTGGTGTTTTATGACAGCTGAAGGCACTATAAACTGTCATGAAATGGCAAGAGCTACATAAAGATTCTTTGACTTCTTTTGTGTTCCCCAGAAAAAAATAGCATATATGAGTTTGGAATGACATGAAGGTCAGTAAAAGATGACAGCATTTTAATTTTTGGCTGAACTGAACCCTTTATTTTACATTAATGTCACAGAGATTTCACCACACAGTTATACACAAAAAAGGCAAGGGAGAGAGAGAGAAAATTAGATGTAGCTCAGCTCAGGACAGCTCTACATCATCCCTCACACCCCAGACAGGCAGCGGTGCTGCAGCAGGATAATTCAATCTCTAAACTGCTCATTCTTTAGCCGCTGTCAGGGTCGTGTCTGCCCTGACATTGTAAGGCTGCCGTAATTGCATTTGCGCTGGAACCCGGAGCTGCAGCATCTTCAGGCTCTATCAGTCAGAGGAATGTGTCTCTCTCTGGTCAGACTGGTCCAGGGGATCCAGAAACGACCTGATCAGACAAACAGATGGCTCTGTGGCCACCCCCACAGCATACGCAGCGCAAGACATTTGCTTTAGAGCAAATAGTCATTGTTCATGAGAACAAGGATGTCATTTGTCTATTTCAAAAACATCTACAGGCCTTTCACATGTATGTTTTGTGTGTATATATTAAATGTGCTGCATTTATTTGTTTAAAAATACAGTAAAAACAATAATATTGTGAAATTGGGACCTATTATGCCCCATTTTACAAGATGTAAAATAAGTCTCTGATGTCCCCAGAGTGTGTATGTGAAGTTTTAGCTCAAAATACCCCACAGATAATGTTTTATAGCATGTTAAAATTGCCACTTTTTGGGGTTGAGCAAAAACGTGTCATTTCAGTGTGTGCCTGTATTACTGTCCCTTTTGATCAATTTATTGTATCCTTACTGAATAAAAGTATTACATTTAAAAAAAAGTCTGACCCCAAAGTTTTGAATGGTACTGTATTCATATGCTTTATATAAGTACATGTACTAATATGCTAGTTAACACGATGGCCTTTAGAGCACTGAGGTTTACATAATATCTGGAGAATATTTTACACATAATGTACTGAAGCCATTGTGCCTGACCTACAATTTGAAGTGTCTTGAGGCTCTATTTTTGGATCTGGCAGCACAGGTTCTGACAAGCTTTGGGCCTGCGGTAAGGGGCGCCTGCAATTTTCACTGTCACGAATTGTGTAATAGATCCATCTTCTTGAACACAGTGACGTCTGTGGGAGATTTTCACCATGTAGTCCTGATCTACTTTTGGACTAAAGGCTTTGACAAACAACACAGTGACACCCGTGTCAAGCAAAAGCCCTTTCTATTGTACCCTGCTTGTAAGGTTTAGGAAAGCATCCACACACATGATATGATACTAAATGTATCCAGTCAGACTGATGACATCTTAGCTATTCTTATAGAGTCTGATTTAACACACAAAGAACTGAAAATAATCCTACTCCACTTTTGTTTAATGGTTATTTGAGACAGATGTAAGCATTACAAATAGCAAGCCATTCCTTGACTATAACTTATACATCCATCAAAGTATTAATAATGTAGCCCAGGCAGCTCAGTTATTGGCCCTGACTGATCGTAAATGCACCGAAAGCCTTTGCTTACACTCTTACGTTCACGTGTGCTGCTCTTGTACTTGTTCATTGTGCACTATTGATCAAGCCACTGTAAAACTTGTGACTAAAGCTTAGCCTGTGCCTCCTGAATAAATCACACTATTGACCATGCACTTATCAATAAGGGTAATGACAAACATCTGTCCCCATTTTTAATGAAATCGACAAGACTTTACTGGCACTCCACCGGCAGCGGCCATTCCCAGATTGACAATCTTTTAGAGCAAAGCAGTGAAAGTAAATGGAGCAAGCGCCTGAAACCGATGCTGTAAATCGAGAGGTACATTTACTTGGGCTTATTCTATCATGCAAGCAACAATTGAAAAAGAATATGTTTCGCTTTAATATCAACAATCTGGAGATCTGTAAGAAAACAAATGAAACAAATATAAAATGGTAAAATGAGGAAGCTTGGCTGACAGTTTCCTGTCCAGACAGAAGGGTCATATTCCACTGCCTGTCTGTAACAATACCAGCCAGCTGACAATACGCTTCACCGGAGATGAGATCCAAGCATTGAGAGGAACTATAATACCAGTGAGATCAATAGATGGGCAGCTTTTCTGCATATCGTTCTAATGAAGAGCTTGTTGCAGTACGTCAGTGCAGTGGCCCGTGAGACAGCATTTGCATGCATCTCTGTAAGACAAGAAACACGACATGTCTGTCTGCGATGATGGTCGATACTTCTCCATGTCTGAGTCTGAGGACAAATGCTACCATTTAATGATCATCTCTTGCTATTCACCCCTAATATCGGCAGAAGAATATGCATATGGAAGGAGGAACAATCACCTTTCTATCAGGTGACAACGAGCAGAGAGTCAATACCTCTTCCTATAATAAGCATTGATCACTAAGCACATATGAACTCCCTTTATCACTCACAATTGGCTAAAAAGGTTTTCCTCAGATAAAATAATGCAATATAAACACAGCTAGAGGCAGGAGGAAAATGGCGATATTACACATTACTTTAATAACTCTCTCCATAGAGCCTGCATATCAGAACAATGGACATATCAGATTGAATTGTGGGTCAGAGAGGCTGAAATATAAAACTGCAACCACCAACAACGTACAAAATCATAGGGTCTCCAAATAAAAGGTCTTTATTTATAAGAAAAAGGCAGTGTGAGATATACACTCTCCATAGTTGGATTTATAGACCTATATCTCACTCCAGTGATTTCATAACCTCGATGAGACACATTCAGAAGCTAAAATCGTTCAAGTGAGGATTTTAAGGCACAGAACCTTTTTAATTTTCATAGATGTCTAAAGCTGACAGATTTAAAAGTCCAAAGATGCTCCTTGTTCGATCCTTCTTTAGAAGAAGGATTTCAAATACAAAGCTAAATTAAAAATTCTGCTGTAAAGCTCGCCCAAGCATCTCCAGCGTTTCATTGTCACTCTCAACTGGGTTCTCAATTCATTTAGCGAATGAAGCCCCACACACAATGAAAAACCCATAAACCACAGCTCCCCCTCAGATATATCCACACAGGAGAAACCTGAAGGCTTTAAGGTACAATTTCATTATAGCTAGCTTTAGGACCTTATGTGCCTCCACTGGAATCAATTTGTTTTATCTCAAAGAAGAGCATCAAATTGTTTTTACCACAAACCGGAGGCTCTTAAAAAATACCAACATGCACATGAGTAATTATAAACCAGTATAGTGACCAAAAATCACACAAGCACAACTCTCTGCACATTTGAGCCTGCACTGCCTCCAACCAAATAGTTCAGATAACTGCATGACTCTGGAATGTATATGGTCCAGATACGTGTGCAGTGAAGTTTGCCACACCTAACCCATTACACAGAGCGCTGCGCAGCGTCTTATCGGAGCACAAATACTGCATAGTTCAAACGTGAAGCCCTCAAACCAACTCACTCACAAAAGGCTTTGGAACAAACAGTACAAGGTCAAAGAGCAGCCTGCAAAGACAGCTTACTGTCAATGATGCATGAGCCACACAAGTATGTTTGCATAATGGCCTGAATACAAATATTTCAATAGCATGACTGAAAAAAATATATCATTGTGATAGTTCAAGACATATGGTAAAAGGATAACAAAAAAATGTGGAAATGAATAGGCTTGGACTTGGTGCTGGTAACCCAATGCACAGGACAATAATGACACTAGAATAAAAATATTCATGATTCTAACGCTGAAACACAGATTACCACAGATAACCTAAAACATTTTGCATCATCAGGACCCATAAATATACCCCACTGCATTATTATACATTATATATACTTTTCATTTTGGTTGAACTATGCACAACACATTTTGTCACTATCCATGATACATATTGTTGCATTTTTGTATTGCGATATATTGTGACACGATATATTGTTACACCCCTAATATATATATATAAAATCAACTGCACTATAACGTCCTTTAAGAAAAGCTTATTGGGTCATATTAGAGGATAAAATAAGTCAACAGATGTTTCTTCGGTGTACTGATTTACTGCTTCTTAGAGATTTTATACACACCAATGAGTATCATCAGGTGTTCAGAATGAAATTATGAATTACATTTTTCTTAAAGGACATTTGTTTTGAGTGAAAACGTTTTGAAAATAGACATTCTGGCCTTGGCACCTAAATCATCTGTGAAAGTGCAATAATTGCACTGAATTGATGAGAAAAATATAAAATAGACTGATTAAAGAAGTTAGTTGTACAAGTTGTAAATGTGATTTACAATTCTTCAATCCTTCATCACAGGAATGGTAGATAGAACCAATGCATTATTATGACTAATGATTATAACAGATCAATGACTGTGTACTTCACCAGGAGAAAAACACCAAGGATCAGGAGGGGAAAAAAAAAATCACAAAACTCTAGTAAACTTTATTTTTCCTTTTATGGGGCAAAGCAGATGAACAGTCCTCCTCACTCCCCAGCAATCCTGTTACCACAGGGATTTGTTCTGGCAGCCCTGTAAAAGATTAGTCCTCCAGGAGAGTGAATGGACTTGATTAGCTAGACAGCATTTTAATGGGATTGTCAGAGAGGCAACAATAAATCAGCTTTTGTGATTAAATGGGCGCTCCAGTAAAAGTTGTATGTCCACAGATCAATAATTATTGAATGTTGCTCTCGCTCACACCACAGAGGCGGTGAAACTAACCCAAAATTTCAGCAAGCTAATGATCGTGACAGACGGCAGCACACGGATTCGACTCACGCTATTGTAGATGCATATATGCATGAGTGTGGCTGTGGGTGTCAAAGAAACAGAAAAGGGCATAAAAGAGTACCATGAACATGTAAAATAATAAACAGGGCAATAAAATAAGAAAAGAAAAGTAGATATGAGAAGAACAAAGAAATTAACTTTCATCCATTGAAAACAAAGAAATAAAAGTGAATGTGGACCAATAGCTTTGAAACTCGAAAATTGACAAAAAGTATCATAAAAGAATCATAAGTCCAAACAACTCTAGATTTTAAATAATCTCTTCAAAGTAATTGTGAGACACATCCCACTGCACACCTGAAAAGAGCAAAATCCTTGCTCGACCACTGTTTTCTCTCTCAAGAACATTTTATTCCTCATGAAGAGAATTTCAGATGAGTCTATTGTGAGGTTAACCCTGAAACACTTACGTGTTTCTTTGCAAAAACACAATTTGTTTACGTAAGTCTTGAAGATTGCAAGGGCAAATGCATTCACAATAGCAGTATTTCTGATCAGAAAGCTCTGTCTGGATAAAATGTAAAAGAAGATATGCAGCAAACAGCTACTGAAAAGAAGTGTTTCTGTATATTGTGCATTATTATTGTTGTGCAGCATAATAGCTGTAAGAAAACAGAAAATAAGATATTTTGAAGAATGTTGTCCAATATATGGACTGTTTTTGTCCATATAATGACAGTCAACACTGGACCCCACTGACTTTCAGTGTATTTACAAAAAACAGCCTTCAATTAAAGCTGCAAGTAGCGATGAAAGGGCCCTCGCACCCGGACTCACCACCACCCGTTGGCCTCAGGAAAACAGTGAACAGTGGGCGACATGCATGTAAGCGAGTAAATACAGGAGAATTATGGCCAAGTCATTTCAAAGTGCCACACTTCCTTCTGCCAACAGGTGGCGCTTTGACTGTAACTGAATATTGCAATGTAGATGTCTTCAGGCCAAAAATATTATCTAACATTTGAAGTTTGGGGCAGATCGGACATAGTATGCCTGAGTTACAACAGCTTCCTCTTTCATGGCGAAACATCAGACTTTGACAGGATACCACGGACACGCCTTTCGGCCAAAACTCTAGATCTTCGCAATTTAATGCCGCAAAGGCCTTCAGATTAGACTGACCAAATATGATGTTGATCTGATTAAAGCTCTAGGAGGAGTTCGTTAAAGTACGACGTGTGGAAATGGCAAAAACTGCAAAAATTTTGCAGAGAAAATTCAAAGTCTCACTTCCTGTTGGGTTTGCAGATTTTAAACCAAGGGGCTTTTTTGTAGGTATTGGGCTGTTACATGTATCTACCGAATGAAAATTGAACATTTTGTAGGTGGCGCTATCGAGCCATTTTGCCACACCTAATTCTGAAACCCATATCAGATGTAAATTTTCACCACTTCTGACACGTGTGCAAAGTTTCATGAGTTTTTGAGCATGTTTAGGCCCTCAAAAATGTGATTTATTTCGGAGAAGAAGAATTTCTTCAAGCAATTACAATACGGTCCTCACACCATCAGTGCTCGCGCCCTAAATATCAAAATATCTTTTTCTGTGTTCCACAAAATCAAAAAAGTCATACAGGTTTGAAAAGACAGGAGTGTGAGCGAATTTAAGACAATATTCATTTTTGAGTGAATTATCTGCTAACTTCTCAAATTGATCTCCATGTTATCTCTTTGCTATCTTGGAGAAATAATTGTGAAATTAAAGATCTCTCATTTCTGATTTTCTTTTCTTATGGGACAGTTTCCAGCAATGGTGTCTAAACTGCCATGTGGAGGTCATCGTATGGAGAGTGTCTCTCTGTCTGTTGTTTGTAATTAGGTGTTTAAAAGACAGACTGAACTCCAGACTGCATCAGTCCACTTCTGCATTCCTTCAGCTTTGATAGCACTCTTTTCCCCGCGTCTGCCCCTCATCATCCTATCACGTGCCCCTCCCTCCGTCTGTCCTCCCTTCGGCACGCAGGAATCCTTCAGCTCTGGACAGTGTTTCATTTCCCTCAAGCCTCGTCCTTGATAGCTTAATGGCCCCACATTGAAGAAAACATGCAGGGAGAGAATGACGGGAGTGAGTCAACATAGAACTCATTTTCCATATTATTGTTCCCATTTAAAAGGGATCTGGTCTGTTTGGAGCACTGTCAGAGGAAATTGCTAATACAACAGAGGATTTGGAGCCTTGTAAAAAGAAAGGGCTATGACTGTAATTGTCATAGTGAAAGCCAATGAGATGATGCTTGACACAAGGCCACATGAGAATGGCGTTTGTCAAAACAGAGAAAGAAAAAGAAAAAAGAAAAAAAAATTCAATTTGTATTTATTATTACACAGAGCCGAGCTTCATTGCCAACCATTCATTTCAAACACGCACAAACAGAGCTAGCGTCAAACACAGGAAAACAATCAACACAGCCTCAGCCAGGCAAACTCCACAATGGTGAATCTGGTCACTTTTGTTCCATCCATGCCTGCTGTTTGTCAAAACACAAGGCTTTTATTCTGGCAGATTCGTTATAACGCTGTTTGCAAACCTTGCATTTTCCGGTTCTTTTATATGTTTTAAGAGGAAAAAATGTGCGACCGAAAAAACAAATTGAAGTTTGGTGTCAGTATAACGCTGTTAAGGAACTAAACTGCCAGCGTAAATTCCACTGTCACAAACTTCTCAAAAGGTGTCTGACAGCCACACATTATCAAGCAAAGAATTAATGAATTGATAAGCAAATGCCATACAATACTCTTAAAAGAAGAAAAAAAATGTGATCCTAAGCCCTATTCGGATGGTAATTGTTTATCATGTGGATGAAAGGTCACTTCAACATTTACATTGGGTTGTTCGTGAAATGCCGTTTACAAGAATAATATTACATCACTGCTAGTCTATAGCGAGTGGGAGCTGTTAAGACAAAAAAGATAGAAAAAAAAAAATCACGTAAACTTTTAAAATGGGCCATTATTATGGCAGCAACAGGTATGCAACAAAAAATTAATTTTTCATGTACATAACATTGCACGACTCATTTTACAGGTCAAACAAGTCGGGTCAAATGTAAATAAGAGCTGGCATTAAAGGGTTAGTTCAACCAAAAATTTTAATTCTGTCATTAATTACTCACATCTTCAGAACACAAATTAAGATATTTTTGATGAAATCCGAGAGCTCACTGGCTCGTCCATAGACAGCAATATAATCAACACTTTCAATGCCCAGAAAGGTACTAAAGACATTGTTAAAACAGTCATGTGACTGCAGTGGTTCAACCTTAACTTTATGAAGCGACGAGAATACTTTTTGTGTGCAAAAACAAAACAAAAATAATGACTTTATTCAACAGTTTCTTCTCTTCTGTGTCATTATCCTACGCTGTTTACGTTCAGCGCTTCCAGGTTCTACATCAGAACACTGGCTCAGTATTGGCTGACACTGGTCACGTGATCAGCATGACGCATGCGTGTGATGCTGTCGCAGGAGCCGGCCAATAATGGGTCGGCGTTCTGACGTAGAACCTGGAAGCGCTGAACGTCTTACAGGGTTTGGAACGACATGAGGGTGAGTAATTAATGACAGAATTTTCATTTTTGGGTGAACTAACCCTTTAACTTTAACTAAAATTTCCACATTTTAAAACTGACATCCATAATTTGGAGAGAAACAGGTAAATTCAAGGGACCTATAACGCCCCTTTCACAAGATGTAATATGCGTCTCTGGTGTCAGAATGTGTCTGTGTAGTTTCAGCTCAAAATCCCCCACAGATCATTTATTAGAGCTTGTCAAATTTACCCCTATTTGGGAGCAAAAACACGCCGTTTTTGTGTGTGTCCCTTTAAATGCAAATGAGCTGCTGCTCCCGGCCCCCTTTCCAGAAGAGGGCGGAGCTTTAACAGCTCGCGCTTCGGTCGCTCAACAACAACAAAGCTGGAGAATCTCACGCAGCCAAAATGAGGATTGTCAGTAACGGTGTTCAGCCTTACATTGTTCAAACCGGAGTCGACACTGATGGAGAGACTCAGGAAGAAGTTACAACTTTTAGAATGAAACTGGACGTTTCTGAATGGTTAGTGGATAAATTTATGTAGTTGCTGTGGACTTGATTCAACTCATCCACTAGCATGTGCCGTCATGTTAATCTTTTGTGTTGAATTGACCCTTGTTTGTGAAGCAGTCCGGCGTAAAATGACGGCATGTCAACAACACTCTACTACAACAACTCTTCCTCTTCTCTAAAGCAGCCCAACATGGCCCCGCCCCCTTTGTTGTGTGTTCTCGGGGGCGGGGTTTATGTAAATTCTGAGGTTAGTGATGTCACCAACCCAGGAAGAAACTTGTTGTAGTCCCTACCAGCCATTTGTTGTAGTCCTTAAAAAGCGATTTCTGTAAAAGAAAATATCTCCCTTTGCATTGAACTTTGAGTGTCGTAACTTTGCAGATGTTGTTTATGATCAAACAGCAACATTACACACTAAATAAAGTGAAATCATAATCAAGGACCCCTTTAAATAAACATTATTTTGGAACAATAAAATAAAAGTCATATGATCTTCACAATCAACTAGACTGAGAGAGCTCCCCTGACCTTTTGAGTCTCTCGACTTGACTCTTCATCTGAACCAGTGTTCAGAATGGACTGCTGTGTTTATGAGATTTCCTAACATAACTCTGAATACAGAGCAAGGATAGACTGACCCTGAACGCTGTCCACACCATTGGGCATGTGAAACAAGAGGGAGGGGGAGGGGCTAGGGGTCATCATGTTGTGGGTACTTTTTATTATGAAGCTGTGGCTGTGCAGATGTTATAAAGCGTAATTGCTTTTGGGCGAGCACAGCTGTGGCAGCTTCAACTGTTAAGCAGATCTCATTTCCTCTAATATCGAGGTTATCCATTTACTGCAATTGAGCCAGCAATATAAGTCTGTAGCTCTCTCCTTACATTTAGCGCTTGTTTACACATGGTCTACATTAATGGCTTACTGTGTCAAGAAGTACTGTGATATTATATAGAAAAACAGAAATATGGCCTTGCTAAACCCGCAGGCTGTGTTTGAATACTGAGGAAAGTCACCTGCTGATCTACTGTTTCATTGGCTCCCATTCCAGTGCTCCAGTTCCTATTTAAACCCGTACGCTATACTGGATACAGACACCCAAGCTGGACGGACTGCTCGTGTTGTCTTACTTTCTCTGGTTTCGGTTTCAGTTTCAGCAACAGTCCGCTTCATTCAAATCCCTCCTCTGTCTAAACTGGAGCAACACAATGCACTGTGTCTGGAATGAGGTCATGTGCTTGTCTAAATGTAGAGGTACACTGATATTCACTGTTATGTAAGTGGGGTTCTGTAGTCAGTGGTGATGTTTCTTATCTGACATCCATCAGCTGTAACACTCATGTCGATCATGAAGTCAAAATGTAAAACTTATCTGGGGATTAAGTATACTTGCTGGCTCATAATTAATCCAAATAAGCCGTGCAAAGATAATAATACTGATATGCATCATTGTGTAAAACTAAACCACATGCTGATGCAAACTCACTGCCATGATGCTTGGTGTTCTGATATTGCTAAAGTGTTTAGGGTGATTACTAGGCAGCTGCATACTGGCCCAAAACAAAGGGATCTATAATATTCCAGACCAGTCCAGATATGGCTCAGGTCCCTCCTTTAAAGGATTAGTTCACTTTCAAACGAAAATTAGTGCAAGCTTTACTCACCCTCAAGCCATCCTAGGTTTATATGACTTTCTTGTTTCTGACGAAGACAATCAGAGAAATATTAATAAATTTCCTGACGCATCCGAGCTTTATATTGGCAGTAATGCGCTACCAAACGAGTATGAGCTGAAGAAAGTGTCTTCATCCACATCCATCCATCATAAACATATTCCACATGGCTCCAGAGGGTTAATAAAGACCTTCTGAAGTGAAGAGATGCGTTTGTGTAAAAAAATATCCATATTTAACAAGTTATGAAGTAAAATATGTAGCTTCCGCCAGACCGCCTTCCGTATTCAACTTACAGAAAAAATGGAACTGGCGTCGCGTCCATAAGTTGAATAGGGAAAGCGTAGGACGTACAGCGTAAGGTTTTTGAAGAATACAGAAGGCGGTCTGGCGGAAGCTACATATTTTACTTCATAAGTTGTTAAATATGGATTTTTTTTTTACCCAGAGCCGTGTGGAATATGTTTATGATGGATGGATGTGGATGGAGACACTTTCTTCAGCTCATACTTGTTTAATAGTGGATTACTGCCATTATAAAGCTCAGATGTGTCAGGATATTTATTAATATTATAATATTTCTGTCTTCGTCAGAAACAAGAAAGCTTGAGGGTGAGTAAAGCTTGGAGTAATTTTCATTTGAAAGTGAACTAATCCTTTAAAGCAATTTTTATGTTTTATCTCCGCCAGGTAATAATATCAAGTCCAATCATTTTAAAAAGAAAAAGCATCCTCAAAAAGCCACATGAATTTGGGTATACTAAAAAAGTATTATATGTCAGCACACAATTTGCGTCCACATCGTCTGTGCTATGGACAAAATGAACTTAAAGGGGCAAAAAAAAAAAAAATCAGTTTTTGATGATCTTATTCAGAGTTATAAGAACATGACCATCTGGTAAAAACATTTCAGCCAATGTCTGTTGTTTGCTTCACTTTCACAGCTAATGGAGGCCACAGCCGTGTCAGGACATGCAGCAGACGGGCAGTCTGATAGTGAACACGGGCCCAAAGGGAAGCATGAACCAGTCACACAAGTCTAGAATGTGAAATCTTTCTGTCTCTCTCTCTCTTTCTGTATCTCATTGTCTTTGTTTTTCTCTCTCCCCTCTTTCTTCCTCTCTAACAATCCCTCTCTCCTACAAAGCCAACATTTCTCCTTCCCTCCATCCCAGAGAGAGATAAGACAGAGTGAAGTCTTGCTGACAGGCCCTGTTAAATATTTATCCTGGTGTGAAGAGAGAAGTGAGCAGAATGTTTTCTACATGTGCTTCTGTAGGTCTGCCTGTGCTCACTCAGGTCCTCTGTCTTATGTTTCTTTATCTTCTGTTTTACACACTTCTATCTTCATACTTGTGTCATTTATAAAATTTCATGAGGAAACTCCAGTAACAAGAAAAAAAAATGGTGTAGGCTTTGAAACACTTTTTTTTTACTAAGAAAATGCTAGTAAATTTAAAAAATAATTACAAAGTAAACATTGAATTAAACAAATTTTGAAGTAGAAAGACTGTAATAGTATTTTCTTGTAAAACATGCTACAATAATCTTTATTTACAACTGCGATTTTCAACTGTTCTCTCTTGTAATGATCTTTCAGGATTGCCAAATCACACAGGTCTGTAACAGGCAGAATCTATCTCTACTTTTACTTGAAGTGTCTTGGAACGCACAGCATTATTCAATGTGTTGACGTAATTTCAACTGAAACAGGAAGACAGGGCGATATATTGAACAGCCCCACCCCGTTTTTAAAATAGCCAATAGCGCCTCGTTTATATTACAGCTCGGCCAGAGCCGCTGAGCTCGGTAAAGCTTTGGTTTCCTTCTAATCTCTAACCATTTTTCCTCCTAATCTCCTCTATATCGCTTTAAAATACAGCATTCTGTGCAGAATTCAAATGGGTCCAATAAGTTTTGTGGTTACGTTCTGATCCGCTCTGTGCTCTCGTGTCTCTGGACCTGAGAAGGCTGTGCTCACGCTGCGGCGGTTCACGTGACACTAACGTGAAAACGGACTTCATTTGCATCAGTGGAAAGCATATTTACACTGTCTGAATCGTTCCCTATCCTCTATATAGTGCACTATGTGCCATTCACCATATAGAAACTAGTAAATGTGTGAACAAATGACCGATTTCAACCACAGTTTCAGCTTCTGTTTACAGTGTAAGAGGGGCGGGACTTCAGATTCTAGAGAGCATTTGATTGGACAGAAGATTTGATGAGAAGCTGAAGTGCGCTGTGATGTCATGAAAATCTGTGATCCATTTTAGCGGAAGTGAGAGACTGTAAGTTTTGAATGCTTGTGAATTTTGTCATTGAAAAAATTCACAGTTTTTTTTTTTTTTTTTGTGGAACACACCAGCTTATTCATTAACTTTAAGGCTAACATATTCATACTAAAAGATAAAAAACTTAAATTTTGATTTCAGGGGGACTTTAAGTATGTACTCTTTACACCTCTGCCCAGAAAAACCTAGCATCCATCTATCTGAATGTCTTACTGACTTATCAAATCTCATTTTAAACTTCCAGACAATTCAATGCTGAAATGTTGAGGTTGCAACACTCAACTACAACCCTAATCACATGATTCGAAGCTCTTGCATGTCTGACCTCTAAAAAAACACCACCAACCACACTCTCTTTCACACCAGAAGCAAAAGTGTTTGTCAGAATAACTCCATTTCTCTTCTTCGCTTACTTTGTTTTTCGCCTTTTGAAACACGAACAACATGCGCTCTGATTTAAACAAACACACACAGATGGGCCGCTGTTGTTACAGTGAGTGTTAGCCCTGGGCCACATGAACGCTGTACACAGATGCCACCTTTCCTGTGATCCACACCCCATTAAAGGAAGTCAGGCTGGTGCCCCAATCAACAGATCACCTTCTCAAAAGTGTCTTTGTTCCCTGAGCCACAACAGCTGGGAACAATTAACTGCCAGTACACAGCAGTAAGCGTTGCCAGTCAGTGTATTATAGTGCCTAGCCAAGCATGGGAACCTCAAGAAGTAAATCAATCCACCTCAGTTCACTCCAAACTTCTGCATTCTTAAAGAAGTATTAATTAATTATCTAACACACCCATGTGGCTCACCTAGCAATTTGTTTGGCTTCATTTCATTCACATTGAATGTAAGAAACAAAAGTTTTCCAAAGTCCTTGAATGTGAAACCCAAAAGCCTTTCTTGAAGTTTTCCCCTTGAAAAGCCTTACGCCTGACAGTAATAAAACATTGCAGTCTGACTTAAATCAATGGTGGACTGTCTTGAACCCCTTAAGTCCTTAAGAAAGGAAGGCCGGCTGAGAAATCAATTTGCAATTTACATGAGCGGCAGTGTGTTGAAAACAGGCTAAAAGCTACAGCTGAGAAGGGCCGGCGGTAATTAGAGGCCTCTTACTACAAACGCTGCTGGACTGGCCAATCAATGGTGCTCGGGACAGTTCTGGCTATCTGCAAGACTGTCGCTCATATGCATGTGGTGGTCAATAAGCTGAAAGGTATCAACCAAGGAGAAACGACCACAGTTGAGTGTGTGAAAGCTTGTCTATAATGAGATTTCCCAGGGAAAGAAATAGGGTGGAAGACAGAAAGAGACAGCAAGCGAGAGAAAAGGAGAGAATACTCTGGATGTTAAAGGATAAAGGATACGAAAAATAGTAGGAAAATCAAAATACTAATTTAAAAATTCTAAATGTAATTAAGACCTTTAGAAAATCTGATGGACCTCGAGTATACACTCTAACACATGCTGGGTTAAAAACAACCCAAGTTGGGTTGAAAATGGACAAACTCAGCGGTTGGGTTAAATGTTTGCCCAACCCAACTTTTGTTTAAAAATGACTATATGTCTGGCTTAAAATGAACCCAAAATATGTTGGAAATTAAAAATCAGACACATAATTACTAGATGCAACAATTATAATCAAAAGGTGAACATTTATTAATAACCAATTTAATAAAAGTTTATTGTTTAATTATTATTCATTAAACTCATTAATAAATGTTAATCTCCAACATATTTTGGGTTCATTTAAGCAAGCAATACAGTCATTTTTAAACAATAGTTGAGTTAAATAAAATTACCCAGCAGATTGGGCAAACATTTAACCCAACCGCTGGGTTAAAACAACCCAATCACTGGGTTTGTTCATTTTCAACCCAACTTGGGTTGTTTTTAACCCAGTATTTTGTAGAGTGTAGAAATAAAGTTGAATAAATTAATGAATAATTTGAAAAGCAGAATCAATTCAATTAAAATCAATTAAAATATTTAAATATTAAATACATTTATTCTAATAATATATCATATTATAATCATATGCAAAAATTAAAAACTAAGCCTACATTTTGAAAGTCCTAAGTAATTCTATAATGCTGCCATGATTTCCTCTCTCTCTCTCACTAATGTATATCCCTGCATGCACCGATCAGCGGAGCTTCTCTGATTTTGCTTTCTTTTTTAGGACAGAAAGAAAGGCTGGCAGAAAAGGAGCAGAATTAAATGGTTAAACGCTGGAAAAAAAAGCAACGAGGGGACAAAAGGACCATTGTGAGATGCAGAAGTCTCCCCGGAAAGGAGAGAGAGGAAAGAAAGGCACTACTCGCCGGTCCCCTCTCTCCATTGTGAGTGGACGGAGTGCAGCCACGCATGACAGATGTCCTGCCCATTGTCCCCATCAGCCTCCTCTCTGCCTCCTGGCCCTACTGGAATTCCAAGAGACGCGTTCTGCGTGCGTGAGAGTGTGCGCCTATGCATGAGCGTGTGAGTCAAAGCGTGTTGCCTTGAGTCCGTGTGGAGCCGTGTGTGAGTGTAAGGGGGGGTTTGGGTGTGTGTGTGAATAGGGGCTCCAAAGTCTGAAGTGCCAAACTTAGCTAAACTACTCAATACAGCTCCCACGGTCCTGTCACTCAAATGCACAGGCACACACGAGAACGTGCAGCGGCGCACTTTCACAGACTTAATGCGCACACACAAATCAAAAGGCTTCATCGCAGGCTCAGATGAAGATATCTGCATAATGCCAAAAGCTATTACACACTTCACTACAACAACAGTCTCCTGAATAAGCAGTAATATTTAAACAGCAAGCGGCGGCAGTGTAAAGTGATATGAGGACGGGACGCTCTGTGAAGTGCAGTGATGCTCTACATTCTCTGTTAAGAGACCCTCCATGTGGTAACTCTCCAAAAGCATCCCGTCAGCTGTCAGTCAGCAGGCCACAGCACCGGTGGGCACAATAGACATGCAGAGTTAATTGGTGAAGGGGAACATAACAGATATTCTTTCATCTTAAAGACCACACTATAACAATTTCCCTCTATTTTCACTGAATAATTTTAACTAAATAAATTGCATGTGCCCTGATAATAACATCATACACTAGTTGCATCACACAGCAAAAAAAAAAAAAAAAAAAAGTTGAGTTTTTAATATACTACAGTTCAAAGGTATAAATTAATACTTTAATTCCGCAAGAATGCATTAAACTGATCAAAAGTGACAGTAAAGACTTTTACAATGATACAAAACATTTCTATTTACAAAAAGGCTGTTCTTTTGAACTTTCTATTCATCAAAGAATCCTGAAAAAGGGATGTTTAATGGTTTCCACAAAAATATTAAGCAGCATTTCAACATTAATAATAATAAGAAATATTTCTTGAGTGCCAAATCAGTATTTTAGAATGATTTCTGAAGGATCATGTGACACTGGAGTAATGGCTGCTGAAAATCCAGTTTTGCCATCACAAAAATACATTTTTAAATATATTCAAATAGAAAAAAGTTATTTTAAATTGTAAAAATATTTCACACTACTGCATCATTAAAAAACATTTTCAAAAATTACCAAACCCCACTTTTTTAATGGCAGTAAGTTGAAAATAGTTAAACAAAAAGTTAGTCATTATTACTCACCCTCATGTCGTTCCACACCCGTAAGACCTTCGTTCATCTTCTGAACACAAATTCAGATATTTTTGATGAAGTCTGAGAGGTTTCTGTCCCTCCATAGAGATCCAACGCAACTACCACTCCAAGGTCCAGAAAGACATCATTAAAGCACTCCATGTGACTCCAGTGGCTCAATTTTATGAAGTAACGTGAGTGCTTTGTGCAAGAAACACAATTTATCACTTTATTTACAAATTAATATTACCTAAAGCATTCTCGCAACAACGTCAGCTCTCGCGTGAACACAACACACATACGTTGTGATGCTCTCGTGGACATGCGTTGCGGATCAATATTTTTGTAAGAAAAGTGGTTAATTATGTTTTTTTTTTGTGCAAACCAAGCACTCGCATCGCTTCATAAAATTGAGGTTAAACCACATGGAGTACTTTAATGATGTCATTCCTACCTTTCTGGACCTTGAAAATGGTAGTTGCGTTGGATCTCTATAGAGAGACAGAAACTTCTCAGACTTCATCAAAAATATCTTAATTTGTTTTCCAAAGATGAACGAAGGTCTTATGGATGTGGAACGACATGAGGGTGAGTAATTAGTGACAGAATTTGCATTTTTGGGTGAAGTGACCCTTTCAGTTTGAAAGCAAGATCATTATGGTATCATTCAAATGCAGCTAACAAGGATTAAACATCACTGCCCACTACAGCATCAAAGATCATGTGTTCCATTCCAGCACTGGAGCGGCTCTCTGCACTGCTGCGGACCTCGAAAGAGACAAAGACTAATGGACGGAACAAAGACAGGTCACACACACAACCTCTAAGACAAGCCACAGACATCCTCAAAAGATCTATACTTCATGACTTATGACTGAGGCTCAATAATACTATAAACTAGTATTTAAAAAACAAGATATATATTATAAAAAAATTGCTGTTCAGTAGTACAGATTTTGAAATCTCTTGTAGTCTTTCTCTTTTTCACTTGACTTCCAGTGTACAATTCATGATGAATTATTGGAAAACTTCACCTCTATAGATTTCAGATCAATAGATCAATGAGTGGGGGGCCATTGCCAGCCCACATGCATCTCTAATATTTGTTAAGGACCCTGTCTGTTTGTTGGCCTCTTGTAATGTACTAGTAAACATTCTGTAGGGTGTGTTTTCAGTGGGATGAACTAAATGCACTAAATAATTAGGTGCAATATGGTTAAAAAAAATAAATAAATAAAAATAAGTTTTGTAATGTGCAAATATGAAAAATATTGTGAAATATTATTACAATTTAAAATAACCATTTTCTATTTTAATATATTTTAAATGTAATTTAATCCTGTGATGGCAAAGCTGAATTTTCAGCATCATTACTCCAGTCTTCAGTGTCACATGATCCTTCAGAAATCATTCTGATATGATGATTTGGTGCTCAAAAAACATTTCTTCTTACTATCAATGTTAAAAACAGTTGTGCTGCGTGGAAAGTTCCAAAGAACAGCATTTATTTAAAACATTATAAATGCCTTTACTGTAACTTTTGATGAATTTAATGCATCCTTGTTAAACAAAAGTATTAATTTCTTTGAAAAAACTCTTTCTGACCTGATAATGTATGCATGCATATTCACAAATTACCCTCAAATCCAAACTGACACATAGTAAAACATTGGCAGGCTGCTGTCCCCGTGTGCCCTGGCTCGTGCCTGTGCGCATGTGCTTGTGCATGTGTGTTTAAATGAATGCATGTAAACGTTTAGCCCCGTGCGCGGTGCACCATGCCTCCCAGCACGGGCTTAGGTGACCCCAGTCAAAATCAATCAGCCTAGCACAATGGGACGAGGAGCACAGGGGAAAAGCTCGGGTCAGTGACGCGTTTAATTCTCCGGCCAGATTGTCATTGTTCCAGCAGATCGGCCTTTTCTTTACGGGCACGTAAGTCGGGTACTTCTGCCCCTTTATCGCCGTGCTGCAATTATGAGAGCTCTTCAATGCATGAGACATTGAGATGAGTGGATTAACTGTGTGGGAGAAATAAATCTAATTTGCCATCCACGGCCTTGAAAATCAAATCATCAAGAGTTACATGTATGGCAGGCAGCCACTTTGATGGGGATGGTAATTGGTATCAATTTTATTCAGCATGTCAACAAAGAAATATATTTCCAGGAAGATGGGCTACTTTTTGTTCAACTTGATCAACTAAGTGACTTCTGAATTGAAAACAGAGCATTTGTGTAGAGAACTTATGTACTCTCTTATATAGAATATACAACATATCTTAAGCACAGCTAGTTAACATGTACCTCAGAGCTATAATGCTAACATGCTAGGAGGAGGGTTACAGTATAAGTGTGAAAGCCTGTCATTCTGTTCCCTAGATAAGCTTTATTAGTGATCCACAACGTTCTACAGCAATCGCCACACCTTTTCTCTCACTCATGTGGAACAGGTTTTCCCGAAATGTCCGCCACAAACTGTAGAGGTAACATGGTCTGTTTTGATTAGTTGCTGAATGAGCTGTATAGCAGTTTCTTGTAATTGAAGCTATAGAATATTATTGCATTTGCTACCTGTCATTTACTACAGGAGAAGAAACAATAAAACACATAAAATGCTATTAAATACTAAAATCCAGGTTCTACACTGCAGCACACATGAAGTATGTTTATAATCGAGCCACAGCAGGTTTTTGCATAGACAAGCTAGTCTAGTCTCATACATGACAAAATGCATATAAATTCAGTCTGATTAATGCGTATATATGCTGGATTAAGCCAAATGAAATCAAACTTGTAACCAGCAGTTCTCAATCTTTTTGACTTTAGAAGTTCTGTTGTCAAAAGACAGTTTTTGAAGGCACCCAAAATATTTCTGGTACTTTTGCTGTAAATGACAAAGCTGCTCATTCAAACATTTTATTTACAGAAACTAGGAGTGTAACAATATTTATTTATTTATTTAATTAATTTATTTAATCTATCTATCTATTCATTCATTTTAATAATTAAACTCCAAAATTCCAGAACTTCCAGTAATCAAATATTCTACAGCATTTACACTTTTTATGATCAATATATTTTAATGACTTGTGTAATGAAGTTGTTCTTGTTTTTTACTCACAAATACCAATTTTTCAGCAATTTCTACCCAATAAAATACATTAGAGCTTGACATAACTTGAAAAAATATATATTAATTAAAAAATAATATTAATTTCCATGATTTTTTTTAATTTCCTCATATATCCAGATTTTCCAAGACCTTGAGAATCGTGGTTCATAAATAAAAATGACAGTTGTTGAGGGAACGAATAAAAAAAGAAAAAGAAATACGATGTCGGCTTGCATCTTAATTTTTAGCTGTTTTAGCTTATTCTAGAGCTTGCTTTGTCTATTTTAATCATGTAAACATACAGTAGTAGAGGTAGCGGGAAAGATAAGGGAGTGACAGGTAAGGTGGCAGTGATGCGCTTCAGTGCCCTTGATCACACACACATTCACCTACGAGCATCACTGAACAAGACATCAGGTTCGCTGTCACAGTGATTCTGATATAATACTAGTGCAAATGTCTGAGAGACTCACTTATAGCATCAGATGTCCTACACAACTTAAACTGTCTAATGTAAAACAGCAACAAAACAGATTTACTTTTCTCTTACTCACTTAAGCATGAGACTGTGACTCTTAGGAGTTTCATTGTTTCACTCTTGATTTTAGTCTCCTCCAACACTCCACTGGGTCAAGTGATGGGTCACGGGTTAACAGGATTTCAGCTCAGTAGGGTGTGCAGTGTCTCCTCTCGCAGGCTGAATCTGTACACAGGAAGTCACAAATGGAGGAGGAGCCTTAATTTCACATGCATTTCAAAAGATAGGTTCCTAATGCTGACATGAATGAGCTGCACAAAAGCAGCCTGTTGTTACAAGTACCTTTTCAGCGGGCGCGGTCATTTGTAAATTGAATGTGCGAGGCTTCCGGTGTCATTCGTTTAGTTATTTTTAGCTACAAAACAGCTTATTATGCTGCTTGACATTGCATTTTTTTATGTATTGTCGTAATTATAAACACACCGGTTTGTGGCGCAAATCGTTTTACTGTTTACTGCACTTTGTTGTTCTTAGTTATTTACCTATAGTGGCTTATGAATTGTAAGTCTCACGCATTCACAGAAAATAGCTTACTTCAGCACTGGTGGATAGAACCTGTTGAAATCATAAGATCTGAAATCTGAATCGCTAATATGAAGGACCTTGGAAGATATTACAAGTGAACAACTGCTGCATTCAAAAACGCATACTGTAGGTACTACATTTGGTTTAAAATTTGCTTCATCACGAAAGTGTGTAGAACGAATGAAACTCGGACATACTACATCCGCCATATTGTCACGTTCATGTGACCTATGGCATCAGTTGCATCGCTTCACTGCAATTTACAAATCCTCTCCCATGGCCTCAGGAAATAGTAAAGTGCCCACTGGATGCACTCTTCAGAATCACACCGTTAGTCATCCGGGTACTTTTCCTACTGTGAATTTAGGCATACTACTTGGCTCACATACCGTATAGAATGGAAGTAGGCATATTCTGTCACTACAACAAATTCCTAGTATGTGTAAACATACCTGGCAATAAAGCTCATTCTGATTCTGAATGCAGGGAATGTCTTTCTTCTCCAAATCACTTCATTTCTGTCCATAAGATGTGACCTTGGGATGCACCAGCTCTTCACCGAGGGGGCGGAGCTTTGTGAGTCTGTTCATTTGCGAGATCATTTGAACCTGAGACAATAGTTCAGCTGCTCATTGCATGTGGAATATGCGTCCCAAGCAACGTGGCCCCCACCCCCGGCCGAAAGAGTTTCTTTGCAAGCCAAAGCTTTGTCCGCATTTTATGATCTTGTTACAAGTCATTTTCATCTATCTGACCTCTTCGGTGGCCCCCTGGACCACCATGCCTCCCCAGTTTTCAATAAATCTTTCTGCCCGATGCAAACCATAGATCTTCGCCGTTTCATTTACACAATCCAACCCGAAGGTTTTTTAACCACTGAACCAAGGGAGTGAGCGAGAGGGGTGAAAGGTGAGAACAGAACAGGAGGAGATGACAGAAAAGGAAGGGTGTGAGTTTAGGGAGGAAAGAAGGAGGAGATGTGAAAAGTGAGCCTCGAGGTGCTGTTATGATAGGAGCCGTTCTCGCTAGGGCCGTGCGTTCGCTGGACCGCAGGCTTCGGCAAGAATGGGCCCCATTCAGCAGGCTTCACCCAGATGCTCGCCTCAGCTCCACACTCCTCCAGGCTATGGCAGAGAGCAGGGGAGCAAAGAGGGGCCACCACAGGAAAAAGAGATCGGAATCTGATATCCCATCATTAACAGGCCAAATAAATGGAGAAAAAAAGGCCCAGCTAAACTATTGACCTCAGTTACAGTGTTTATTGGCAGGAACATTAGCAACAAAGGTGTAATTAGCTCACAGCTCTGGCCATGAAACAGCATCTGGAGAGAAGCCAATGAAACCACTCCAGGCTCTAAAACATGTTTACTTGAAAAGGAAACACATGAAAGATTCAACAATAATGGTTTCTTTTGGACCAAAAATGGAAAACTGAAATGAAAAAGTTTATTACATTGAAGTTTATTAAAGTAAATGTTAAATATTAAACACAACTGGGCCAATAACGCTCTATTTGTCTGAATCTACAAATTCATTTTTAAATGCATTACACATAGGCCTCAATGACATGCTCATCATAGAAGAGGCTTATTTTTACTTTCTGGACTAAAATTCATTTTAAGCTTTTGGGGGTCATAAAGTAAAAAATGTCAGGCTGCTACAATGCCCAGATGTCATCATAATGAAGGAAAAAACATAAAAATTCTTAAAGGTACAACTTTTGGCCCTTTAGCGGTTAAAAAAAACTGCATGCATTTTGCAGAAAGAACATTTTGGTTGTTATCGGGCTTTGTGTGCACTGTGCGGATGAATATGGTTCGCGGCACCTGTGTTTAGATGGAAAGGATCTCAAGTTGACTAGGCCTGCGTCTCAATGTGCATACGATCCATCCTAAATAGTATGTGACATTAGCAATATTCAATAGTATAGCTTGCACATTGAGATGCAGGGTAGTTTACCATTGCTGCGTTTTCGGCACACCCTGTCGTAATTACCGTAGGCTCGAGATGACAACACACTGTTACAGTACAGAAGGATTGCAGACAGGGAACGCTGGATGGTTCCCCGTCCCAGGGGAACAGTGGGGGTTGGTAACCGAGTACACACTGGAATGGAGTGAGTCCAGTAGATGGTTGACGTAGGGAATTCTGTGCGTACTCGGCACAGAATTCCCTACGGAGGAAGCGACCGATCTCCTGGATCTTCCTCTCCGTCTGCCCATTCGACTGAGGATGGTAGCCGGAGGAGAGACTGACGGTCACACCTAGGAGGGATAGGAAGGCCTTCCATACCCGAGAGATGAACTGGGGTCCTCTGTCTGAGACAATGTCTTCGGGAATACCATAGTAGCGGAATACGTGATTAAACATGAGTTCGGCAGTTTCCATGGAGGTAGGTAGACCTCTCAGGGGAATCAGACGACATGCCTTGGAGAAATGGTCTACGATAACCAGGACGCAGGTGTGACCATCGGATGCTGGCAAGTCTGTGATGAAGTCCACTCCTAGGTGTGACCAGGGTCGATCAGGAACGGGCAGAGGATTGAGCTTGCCGGCTGGAAGATGGCGAGGGCTCTTGGAGATGGCGCACTCCCTGCAGCCCTGCAAGTACCTTCTGACGTCTGTTGCCATGTTCGGCCACCAGAAGCGCTCCTTCAGCAGCGAGAGGGTTTCATTGACCCCCGGGTGGCCAGTGCCAAGTGACGTGTGGGCAGAGTGGATAAGTGGAGTGCGTCGTGTCCTGGTGATGTAGTGCAAGCCTGGTGGACAACCCGGCGGAGCGTTTGTGGAGGCATTGGAGGAGGGTAATGTCTCTTCAGACCAGGAGATAGGGCTCACGAAGATAGACTCGGGGAGAATAGTTTCAGGTTCTTCATTACTTTCATCTGGAGCGTGGAGACGAGATAAGGCATCCGCTTTGACATTTTTGGAGCCAGGACGATAGGAGATAGAGAAATCGAAGCGGGAGAAGAACATAGCCCAGCGTGCTTGTCGGGGATTCAGTCTTTTCGCAGCTCTCAGGTGTTCCAAGTTCTTATGGTCAGTGAGGACCAGGAAGGGGTGTTTGGCTCCCTCCAACCAATGCCTCCATTCTTCCAAAGCCAACTTAACCGCCAGGAGCTCGCGGTCACCGATGTTGTAGTTGAGCTTGCGGGAGAAGAAGGCGCATGGGTGGAGCCTACTTGGTGTCCCCTGCTGCTGAGATAGGACCGCTCCCACTCCTGTGGTGGAGGCGTCCACCTCTACTACGAAGGGCAGGTCAGGATTGGGGTGGACGAGGAGGGGAGCGGTGGTGAAGGCTTCCTTGAGGGCCTCGAAGGCGTTGGTGGCAGTTGGAGTCCAGGACAGAGACTTGGGCTGGTTCCGGAGCAGGTTGGTGAGTGGATGAACGATGGAGCTGTAGTTCTTGATGAAACGACGGTAGAAGTTTGCGAAGCCAAGGAAGCGTTGGAGTTCTTTTATGGTAGATGGAGTGGGCCAGGACTTGATAGCTTCCACCTTCCCCTCGTCCATCCGGATGCCACTGTGATCAATGATGTATCCCAGGAAATGTACAGAGGGTAGGTGGAATGAACATTTTTCTGCCTTCAGGAAGAGATGGAACTGTCTCAGGCGTTGGAGGACCTCCGCAACGTGGTGGCGATGTTCGGCCAGGCTCCGGGAGTAGATCAAGATGTCATCTATGTAGACCAGGACGAACTTGTGGAGAAACTCCCGGAGCACCTCATGGATGAAATCCTGGAATACGGAGGGGGCGTTGACCAGGCCATACGGCATAACAAGGTATTCATAGTGGCCGGTGGGCGTGACGAAGGCGGTCTTCCACTCGTCCCCCTCGCGTATCCGGATGAGGTTATACGTGCTGCGGAGGTCCAGCTTGGTGAATGCAGTGGCACCACGGAGATGTTCCAGAGCTGCTGGGACGAGAGGAAGGGGATAACGGAACTTGACTGTGATTTTATTTAGGGCATGGTAATCAATGCAGGGCCGCAAGCCTCCGTCCTTTTATGCCACAAAGAAGAAACTCGAAGCAGCAGGGGAAGTAGACGGGCGGATGTAACCTTGGTCTAGGGCCTCTTTGATATATTCCTCCATGGCCTTCTCCTCCGGTATTGACAGGGGGTAGATCCTTCCCCTGGGCACTGGCTCACCCGGTAGCAGATCGATGGCACAGTCCCATGGCCGGTGTGGAGGCAGCTTGGAGGCTCTTTGTGGGCAGAAGACGTCACTGAAGGGGGCGTAGCATGATGGAATATCCACGGAGCGTTTCTCTACAGGGCTTTCGATGGAGGTGGTACAGACGGAGACGTTCTTGGAACGAGGAGACTTGGGAACAGGAAACTGAGAGAAACAGTTAGTGAAACAACTATCGCCCAACTTCAGGATCTCACCTGTTCTCCACGAGATGGTAGGATTGTGCTGCTCCAACCACGGGCGCCCTAGAACCACGTCAGAGGTAGATTCCTCCAGAACCAGCAGGTGAATTTCTTCCAGATGAACAATACCAATCCGTAGTTGAAGGGGGCCCACACAACGACTGACCCTTTTGCGACTCAGGGGTTTGCCCGTGATTGAGTGGATCTGGTAGATGGTCGGAGAGGGCGAGGTCTTGAGCTTGAGTTGTCTGCAGAGGGCGCCGGAGATGAAGTTTCCTGCTGACCCTGAATCAAGGAGCGCCACCACTGGAATAGATACATTAGCAGCAGTAAGGTTTACAACAGTAGTGAGTGGTTTCATCTTATTAATGGAGGGAATGATTGCACTCACCATGGGACGAGGAGGACGGATGGGGCATGCAGATATGACATGCCCAGGAGCACCACAATATAGACAGAGATTCAGGGTCAGCCTTCTTTGACGTTCTGCAGATGAAAGTTTCGAGTTTTCTACTTGCATGGGTTCGCTGGCTGGTTCTGGAGGGCTGACGGGTTCGGACCGACGAAGGAGGGTGGAGAATAGTGGCTGGCCCTGGTGTTCTTCTATACACGACTGCATACGAGAGCCGACGCGGATGGACAGCTGGATGAAGCGTTCGAGGCCGATGGAAACCTCGTATGCAGCGAGATGCAACCACACCCTGGGTTCCAGACCTTGCCGGTAGGTGGTGATGAGCGCTTGCTCGTTCCATCCACTTGACGCTGCTAGCGTTCTAAATTGCAAAGCATACTCATTGACAGACATCGAACCTTGTTTTAAATTGTAGAGTTTCTCACCAATGGAAGAGTCAGAGACAGGTTTACCGAAAACTTCCCGGAAGTGGGTAACGAAGGTGTCATAGGATTGAACAACAGGACCTTTCTGAAACCAGAGGGAGTCTGCCCATTGCAGCGCCTTGCCTTGGAGTTGTGAGATGATGAATGCTATTTTGGAAGTGTCGTTAGGATAGGATATTTGGAAGTGTCGTCAGGACCAGCGCACATTGCAGGAGGAAACCGCTGCAATCCTCCGCCGATCCTGAGTAGGGCGCTGGTTTGGCCATGGGACTTGCGTGAACGGTGGGTGAAGGAGTGATGACGGTGTTCGCAGAAGTGACTGCTGGTGCCGGTGAAGGTGGATGAGGAGTGAGTGCTCGGCGCAAAGCGTTCACGAGCTCTTGGAAAGGTTCCGGGTGACTTATACTGGTATCTGGCTGTTTTGGTCCGGTCTTCTGTTACAGTACAGAAGGATCGCAGACAGGAATTCACAAACAAGGTTGTTTATTGACACCAGTTGAGTTGAACAGCAGTGTATATGAATAAAACTTAGGCAGTGATGATGAATGGAGTGCAGAATACTGTCCTTTTGGTGGTTGCAGCAGTGAAGAACTTGAATGACGCTGGAGGATCTTGATGCGGAGGACGGAGAACACTCACACACAGACGGGGAAATCACACGAGGAGAACAGGAGACGCTGGAAGCAGGTAAGTAGATCGCTTGGAGTCCTTAAGGTAAGCATACAGGTAAGTCTAGATGCAAACGAGACCGGACATAGAGTGATGTGTGTGAGTGTTCTTTATACTGATAGTGATGAGGTGCTGATGAGGTGCAGGTGCCGGTGATCAGTTCTCTGGTGACTGGGTGCGTTGTGATTGGCTGACGGTGAGCCTGGCGTGTCTGTGACACACACGTTCTATCAAAAGACTTTTATATATAGAAAGACGATGCACTGTATTATTATGAATGGGAGAAAGTGCAATGTGCAATATGGCTGAATAAGTCCCGCCTTCTAAAAAAGAGCCAATCGCCGATCGGTAAAGTCATCGCATCACTGCAGCTAAAGTTAGAAGCTCCGGTTCCTATAGAAACAGTCAGATGCACACGTAGGACTGCGCATTAGCTTGATTCAGCCTGAAAATTGTAGCTGCGTCTGAAATCGAATACTCTACTATACAGTACGCGAAAAACAGTATGCGAACAGAGCAGTATGTCCGAATTCATAGTATTCGAAAAACTGTAGGCAAAAAGTACCCGGATGACTTACTACTTCCGGCGAGATTCTGAAGTGCGCATACGATGGACACTTTGGCTGCGTCCAAAATCGCGTACTGTTGAGTAGGTACTACATTTGAATTTAAACTTACTTCACAACCTTTGAAAAAGTAAGTTCTATATAGTACGAATGCGTGTAGTATGAATGAATTCAGACGTACTACATCCGCTATGTTGTTACTGTCACATGACCTACCATCGTCAGTTATGTCCCTTCAACTCCATTAATAAATCCTCTCCCATGGCCTCATGGGATAGTAAAGTGTCCATCGTATGCGCACTTCAGAATCTCACCGGAAGTAGTAAGTCATCCGGGTACTTTTCGCCTACTGTTTTTCGAATACTATGAATTTGGACATACTACTGTGTTCGCATATTGTTTTTCACGTACTATATAGCAGAGCAGTATTCGATTTCGGACGCAGCGTTTACTATCCCATGAGGCCACGGGAGAGGATTTGTGAACGGAGTCGAAGCAAAGAGTATAGAACTCAAGAGGCGAAACTCTGATGCTTTTTGGGTAACAGCCACGAGGAGGCGCTTCGGTAGCGCAGCAGCCATTTTGGGGTGAAAATGCCAACTGGACGATAGAATCCATCACATCTTACGCACCCAAAATCGGCGAATCACACAGCCAAATCAGAAACGCAATAGAAAATTTCTCAAACTCAGTAAATGTTATGACACCTACAGTAAATGTTGTATTGTTTTAACCTATATATGTTTTATGTGATCAGTTGTGGGTTTTTGCTAAATCGCCTGAAATAAGGTCTGTGGTTAACAAAGCCTCTAAATATTTTCACGTTTTGATCTATGACATAAAACACACCAGTTATAACTCGCTTGTGATTTTTTAAACCTTTATTGTTTCTTAAAAACGGTGGTTGCTAACAAATTGCTAAAAGGGACTACTTCCTTTGGTGGGGACTTTAGACGCAGATCATAATCAGCGAGCATGTTTTTAAATAAAGATGTTTTTTTTTTTAATAAAGTTTGAGGAAGCTTGGTGGTGGTGACGTTGATCCGCGACCATGGTGTGGTGTAGTCCGTTTATAGCCTACTGTTAGCTTTCTATATCCGACCACTTTATTTATATCTGACGACTTTACTTCAAAATGTATAAATATTGTGTTAACTTGTAAAGATTATCTTGGTATCTTGGTTTTTTTTTTTACTTGTTGGTTATACCATGACATTTTAAATTTAAATACATTTCAAGAACTTGGCACATATCTTTTAAACTAGATTATTTAAAACATTTTTCTTTTCTGTCATTGACACTCTTCAGCTGCCAATAGATTAGAATAATGAACAATAAAATAATCCAAGAAGTTTTATCTTCTAAAGTAAACTTCTAAAGATTCAGTTAGAAAATAAAATATGGGCACAATTCAATTAAACAGAATTTTCCCTTTCTGACCTCTTCAGATCAGCATACGCGAGGAAAGGTGACATTGCTCTTTTATGATATCACAGAAATGAATGCATAAATCTGTATCCTCTAGTCCACCTATGACTTCTAGAGAGTGACCGCTACATTGTGACCCCCATGGAACAAGCCATTCTTTCCCTATGCATTTTAAGGGCTGGGCTATGGGAATATATCAAATAGAAATAGTAATTTAGGCATCCAGTCCCTAGGGGACAGGCCAGGACGAGAGAGCACGGAGCAGAGGACCTGTCCATACAGTCCTGAATAATACATGCAGTCTGCTTATTACAAATCTAGAAAGGACATCCAGGCGCCGCGTGCTAATATTGCTGTGCCTCACACACACACACACACACACTCACACACAAGCGATACACATGAATACAAAACAATACACAAGCGAATACAAACATATCCATGTAAATGCTGGCTTATTTCAACCCATGTTTGGGTCAAATATGGACAAACCCAAACACCTAAATTCTAGATTAATTTAAACCAGTGGTTGGGCTTGTCCATATTTTGTGCAAAAGTGTAAAAAGTACTACTTTCCCTAATGTCACTCCAAACATGTGATTCATTGTTCCACAGAACACAAAAAGTGAATTTTTCGCTTTTTCGGTCTTCACACAGCTGTGTTCCGTGAAACAAAGAGCCACATATTTGGAGTGTATTGTGCATGTATGCATAAGTGCATTGCAAAACATTCTTTTAGTTGCACAGTAGAAAAGAAATGAAAAGAAAATACAGAAACAAATTCATTACTAATTGATGCCTCATCCAATAATGACTTTGACTGAGGTTCTAGACACTGGAGGAAATGCACTGAATAAATCATGAGATGAATTAAACATCCATGACAATTTGGCATACACTTTCCAGTTCTACATTTACAGTAATAATAACAGACTCTTGAATTTGAATCAATTAAGTACTGTGGCTGGACAAGTGGGACAGAGAAGCGTAAAGGAGAAACTATGCCATCTTCTGATATTTTAATGAACTACAACCATAACTCTGACATCTACTTACTCACATGACAAGGCTGAAAATCCTTAGTCATAAGTAATATAAAACCTGGCTTATACAAAATAACCGGTTATACACCATTTAAAATATTTTTAAAAATGAACCATTAAAAAAAGTTATTACCGTGAAGTACTAAAATGACAGGCCTGAGTATTATGGACTATTATCAGCTAAATATCGCCCCCTTGTGGGAGCTATAGATATGCATTGCAGCATTACCTGAGAGATACCGAAAAGTATATACATTTTCATGTTTTAATCTTTTGATATGAATGTTAAAATAAACTATTTGTCTTATAATATTCATTAAATTCACGAGCTGTTGCCATGTTGATGTCATAGTTAGGCGTGACGGAGGTAAACAGGAGTCCAAAAAATACAATTCTAAAAAGTTCACTGGTAGATGTATTCTTGAATTCATAAAGAGAGAGACTTATTCTTGTATTTACAAAAATTATAGAGGTGAGCAGCCTATACCCAATGTATATTTGGCTGGGAAAATAAATATGAAAGAATTTATGTTGAGTCCTGTTACACGCATTTTATTGCTAGTAGGGCCAGTTGGCCTACTATTGGACAAAAACTGTGGTTACCATTGTACTTTTAGCATTTTGCAGTGGAATTAAGTACGTTGGGTCTGTAATACCTGAAAAGCGCTATCTGTTGCCAACACGTGATTGGACGCTGCCATCTTTGCTTCATGTCACGTGACTGATTCGCAGATAGTTATTAATATAATGTTCATTTCACGCTTTTAAGAATCAGATTAAGTGATATAGCAAAAAAAAAAAAAAAAAAAAAAATTGTCAATGTTGGCACCTACAATAATATAATATAGTAATATCATAAAATATTTGAGCTTTATATGTTTCTTGGAAAACAATGGCCGTCAATGGGAAAACATGTTTTTAGCATAGACTGTAAATTAGCTGTAGACTATAGACCAAAACCACTTTTTGTACCAGGCTGTAAAACATTATTTTTTTTCTTCTGCTGTAAAGTTGAGCATTTTAACATGGGGGAGATACAGATTTGACTCCCTTTTGGAGCCTGTCTCTAGCGGCCAGTCAATGAATTGCAGTTTAAGTCACTTCCGTGTTGTCTTCAAGAGAGACTTTAGTCATCAAATTGGGTAGTTCAGAAATCCACCAGCAGGGGCTGACAGAGTGACGGTGACACTAACCAGCCAATATAATACGAATGAAATAGTGATGGTTTAGTTTGTAGTCTTCTTAAACCCCAGAAAATAATTTAGATACTTTTTAGCCAGAGGTTTTTAAAAATATAAGATGCAAACAACATTTCTTACCTGCTTTAGTTCTTGTACCAACTTTTTAGCAACTTTTTTTTTTTTTTTTTTTTTTTTTTTTTTTTTTCAAAAAATATCACAGCAGCTTATAATCCAAATTTGACATATTACTGTTATTTTTATTTTATAATAAAATGTTGATCTCTCCAAGTAACCACAGACTTTATTGTACTCATAAATGTAAATTAATAAATTATATTCTACAATTCAAAGGAAATTCTTAAAGGAACTTTAGCTTTCTGGGTTGGCCTACAAATTGGCACATGACTGAACAGCTGGATTTAAGTCATTTCAGTTCCCTGACAATTTTATATTCGGCCTTCGCTCTCAAATATCAGTGTCTGCCATCTCCTCCCCATCTGTTTTCTTCTTGGGCCATACTTGTGTGTATTGTAAACATAAAGAAAATGTAAGGAGATAGAATAATAATTAGCATAAAAAAGGCAATCTGAAACTGGGAATGGTTTAGGAGCCTGGATGTTTGGTCATGTGCTAACTGATCTCAATAAATATGTTTTAACTCTTTATGTGTATTCATGGCTAAATTAACATTTGTGTCATTATTCAGGTGTAAACTGTTGCCCAGGCCACTTCTGCACATTGACAGCATAGTCATGATATTTTTCTTAGTGCTGACTGGATGGATACATTTGTGTTTTGAGGTACTTATTTTATCTTACTTTTTAGCATATAGATTGCTTTCCACATCAGTGTCTTTCTAAGTAGGTGACATTTGCCTGAAAAAGCTGGGAAGTGGAACAGACTTTATGCCAATAGTCAAAATCAAAACAAGTTATTATTTTGATACATTAAATTGAAAACATAAAAGTCTAGAATGAAGGGTCACATGTGCTCTCAGGACCAGACTTGTTACTTAAAAGCATCTGCTGTGCAGCTGTCTGAAAGACATTACACATCCACAGTGGTATTTCAGGTACTTGAAAGTTGAAAAGTTAATGGAGGATCTTAGCAAGTAAAACATACAGCAAAAAAGTCTTAAAATGACCTGAGAGAGGCTACTGAACCCCTGAGATGTCTGTATTAAAATAACATTTATGTTTGAGAGCAGACACCATAATCAAACAAGTGTACAACAGCAGTTTCAAGGCGTTTCATCATACTGTTTCATATAAAAACACAGTTGTTCCTTCAGCAGATAACATCTATAATGAAGCATTGACATCCCGTTTCCCCATATGAACAGAGAACTGCAAGGGTTTGTAACATTTTATATAGAATATGTTAGTTTCTCCAATGACATGGAGAAGCAAATAATAAAGTTAAAGGTGCAATATGTAAGAATTTTGCAGTAAAATATCCAAAAACCACTAGGCCAGTGTTATATATTTTGTTCACTTGAGTACTTACAATATCCCAAATGTTTGCAACTATTTGTAAATCATGAGAAAATTGCAATTTTAACCAAGGCTCCGGGACGTGTGAGGAGTCGCCTGTCAATTGCGTCATACCCGCGTTACCCTCGGTTTCCGGTTTTATTTTGTAGAAACCATGGAAACACCAAAGACGCTTTAATATTTACACGTTTTAATAGACAAGGGAACAACTGTTTTGATTTATTTATAGACAGAAAACAAATTATTGTTATATAGCTCAACACATTTAATCTTATTGTTTAAATCTAATTTTCTTGATTTTTTGCGAGTACCATGCTTTACCATGCCTCAGAGAAAAACACTATTTTGTGAAGTAGCTAACATAGCATAATCAGATGCAGCTTTATATTTAGTAACAGTAATACAGCATTTTCTCCATCATACAATATGTTTTAAAATGAATTGCATGCCATTTATCAACACAAGCCATCCAGTATATAATATGATAATCTAAAATCGATCTTACTGCAGTGTGTAACAGTGTCTCACAGCAGCCGCCGAGCGAACGCAGAGTAACGTTATAACATCATTTTCAACACGCTCAAATGTATCTAATATGATAAACAGAGCTGTGTTACCTCATACTCATGGCCGGAAAAGCGGAAGCAGCGCCGGCGACTGCGGCAAAATAAAAGTCCCGCTGCTCGTGAGGCGTGTGTTGCGCAATCGCTCCAGCGGCCTCGTTCAGCTCCCACAACACTCGGTCCTGCTCTGCTTCAGACTACAGTAACGTTAATAATCGCATCCATGAACATGATTTCTGTCCGAGTCCTATCCCTATTATTTTGCACCGGCTGTGAGGTGAAGACCATAGCTGTGTCTCATTTCAAAGGCTGCATCCTCCGGAGGTCGCATTCGAAGGTTGCATACGTCATTGAGGCTGTATCATTTCAGAAAAGTAAATAGGACTCTCCGAATGCAACCTTCGAATGCGTCCTTCTTTCACAGGAATTCGGAGGATGCATGAGGTGTATCCTTCGCTGCTGCAGATAGCCCACAATTCTTTGCATCACTGTTAACCACCATCATTTATTTGAAAAATTAAAAAAACAAAAAACAAACAGCGGCTGCAGCAGATGTACGTGTAACAGTACAAGTGAAGATGTGGTGTTTAAATGTAAGTAGTTTCAAGCTTGTTTTTGTTTTAAACTTTGTTCTTCTTAATATCCTCCTCCTTTGTCTCTGTAACAGATATATGTACCACAGCTCCTCAAGCATTACCCAAAATAAAACAAGTGAATACATTTTCTTTTCAAATTACTTTCCAAATGTATAAATAATTTTCATTCATTTAACTTTTGTGAGAGCGCAATGACGGCCGTGAACGTGTTGGCATAGCAACGTGATACTTCCTGTTTCCTTTCTTGCCTGTTTGTCCTACAAAGGACGTCTCGTTTAATTCTGGTTAAGGACACTCCGTATACCACATCCTTCACAGGATGTGTCCTCAGGAGGATGCAGCCTTCGAAATTAAATGAAATGACAGCTTAAATGTCCCAAGATTCCGCGCTCAAATTGGCGTCATCAAGCTACGCCTTTGTTTTGAATAGACCTCTAGCGACCTCTAGCGGACAGAAAATATTACATATTGCACCTTTAACCACATTTAACCAAATATCTGTCAACAGAAAACAAACCTGTGATGTTTTTAAGGGAAAATATATTTTCTTATGTCACAGTACCCCATGTACATCCTCAATAATTGGTTTGTAAATCCCATTTAATGAATTGTCACTGGAGTATAGTTTCAGTAGTTTTGAAATATCAGGAATAAAGTGTTTTTTCCCCATTTATTTCTTTATTTTAATAAATCCATATTAAAATATAATTGATCCATATTAAAATATATTCAGATTTTTCTATAAGCCATCATATAAAACTATATGTGGGATATATATCTTACCTACATAGCATCATTATTTTGACATTTCTATCAGAAATATTAACATTTTTAGTGAGTTTGCTCCAACAGAACTACCTTTTCACACCATTAGTAAAATTTGAGGAAATGCACTTATGCTAGACACCACTAGCTGGAGCTCTTTACTTCAAAACAGTTTTGTTGCATGGAGCTCAAAGAAAATATCTTTACATTAGTAATACTAAAAAATAAGAATCGCGATATTAGTTAGTTAATTATCTAAGATTGACAGGCCTATATACAAGTAACCTGCTATAACCATACTATAATGTAAGTGATTTTCAAGCTCTTTGTAGGTTACAGTTGATAAAATCTTTTACATTTGAATATAAGAGAGATGCCATACAGACCTGGACGTGTATGAACTGCTTTAAATTGTACCAGGCCTATTTTGTGCAGAAAAACCCAAGTGAAGGGAAGATTTATATAATTCGCTGCCTGAACCAGTTCTCTAGCTGCAGCTTTATTGCACTGGGATGTGTGTTAGCAATCTTTTAAAAGAAACACGATAAAATCCTACAAACAACAAACAGGCCTATCCATAAACACCCCCTTATCACAGTGCAAATTCAAGGTTGTCAACGTTGTGCTTTCAAAGACTTCTTCCTGAAAGATTTACAATTAATAATAATTCAAATATATAAAAGCAGCTTGTGAGAAGAACAGTTAACCACTGACAGTGTATGTAATTATTTGGATATTTCAAGAACACGTTGAATGTGACGTAACTTCAGCATGTATTCATTCAGTACGCCTACAACACCCACAACTTCCAGCAGCTCTGTTTTGGTGTTTCTCCATTAAGCTTGTAGTTCCAGTGCAGGTTCTTGCTGCTCAGGTGGTGGAGTTCGGGAACCGTCGTGGCTTCTGCGATTGGTGGATATCAGGTGACTTGACAGCCCCACCCCACCCCCTTCACTGATTCACCGAGTCTGAAAGCGCCACCATAAATCAAAGCAGCAGGTTTGTAGCTTACCAGTCCAGACTTCTCCTGACGAAACAACAGATCGACCGGGGGAACATAAGACCTAATCGATTTTGAATAAATAGCTATGAATGCAGCCCCTCAAAAACAGTCTGAAATGAAGGTCATATTTACTTGTATGAATGTTATGGTGAATTTGTTCAAAAATTAGGTCAAGCTCGTAAGCTTCCAAGATCACCGACAACTGAAGCGCACATTTATAATTTGGTCAGTGAAACATTAAGAGCAAAACTTCGATCAGGCATATTGACCGCATGTATGTATGTGTGTGTGTGTGTGTGTGTGTGTGTTGACTGCATGCATGTTGTTCCTCCTCAGACACAGTTGGTGCAGGCAGTGGGCCAAACTGGGAGTGGGCTGCTGACTCAGCCACCAATGGTGCATTCATTTATCTGCACTGCAGTGCTCCGCCGCACCCTCTCCTCTCTGTCTCCACCTCGCCTCGCACACGCTGAAACGGGGGGCGGTGAGACAGACATTTTAAGATAAATTCCAGGTCCGTACCATGAGTGGCTGTGGCACCAACGGGGTGGGATATCGTGCGTCGTAAGGTTTGGCGATACGAGTAAAGGAAGGGAAGCAGGACAACAATCCTTGTGACTTGCAGAAAGGGAGCAGGGCTTCTGCTCAGTTGTGAAATGGAGGAAAATGTAGAAACAGTAATGACTTTCATTCAGGGAAAATAATTTTATGAAGAACATCGTTATCTTTTTTTAATATATATGAAAGTAAATGAGGACTGGTTTCTGTCAAGCTCCAAAATGAAACAAAAAAAAAAAAACATAAAACTGAAATCCATTTGACTCGTGCAATAAATATTCACGGATTCTGAAGCCATTTTACATACATTTTCTGACAAACAGGTCGAAAATTAAGTCATTATTTACTGAAGAAAAAAAAACAGTTGATATGAAAAGTAGCAATGCCCGTTTTGTGAATCTTTTAATTCATATATATATATATATTTTAATGTTGATCCATCTAGTGGTTCTCAACCATTTGACTCCAAGCCCCCCACTGTCCACAACAATATTCAAAGAGATGAATGAGTTTTTCCAGTTGTTCATGATTTACTGGATAAGGATAAGAATATAACAAAATATTTTAGAGCTTGGCATATATTCGTTATAAAAATTGCCCATGGAGTTTTACAAGGTCTAGAAATAACTCTTTTAAAATCAGGCTTCCTTATACAGTATATCAAGACAGTTGTTGAGGGGGTGAATTAAAATAATAATAAAAATTGTCTTTTTTTAAGTCCCCTTGAGGCTTCCTGGTTAAGAACGACTCATTCATTCATTCATAAATCATACTGATTCAGTTCTCAATCAACTCTTGGGCAAGATGAGTGAACAGTGACTTAAGTTTCAGTCTGTTTCTCTGAAGCTATTGTATGGCTTTAGTTTGCAATAGAATGCAAATCTTATGGACCACATTTATGGTGCCTTTTTTTTTTTTTTTGAACCATGCAAGCTTCAGTCCCCATTTATTGTAATTCTACGGAAAAATGATGACACGCATACATTATTCAAAATGTTGTCCTTTCAGGTTACACAGAGGAAAGTAACATAAGGTCGAGTAAATGATAACTGTATTTTCATTATCGGCTGAACTAATCCTTTAACCAATGCTATACTGGTAAAAGAGCAAATCAATTCAACCAAGAGCTAGTGGTCAGGTTGCGTCCCCCCTGAGGTTTAGTCAGATGAGTGTCGTTGATACTTAAGCTCACAGCTAACAGCTTTCTATTGATCTCTCTGCTAAACCATGACTTGCGAGATGAACAGAGGGAGCACTTCTTGCCACAGTCTGCAGTGATGCTGACAGAAGTGTTATTAGTGCAGATCCCATCTCACCCTGAGACTTACTTGAATGCTTATCATAGTGTCGAACTCTCAGTGACAAAAACACAAAATTCTCACAAAATTAAGTGTTTGAGATGACTTACTTTCTTCTACAGAACACAGAAGATATTTAAAAAAAATGTATGTTTTTTGTCCATATAGTGGGTATTTTATAGGCAAAAGAAAAAAAGGATGAAACCACTTTTATTGTGGTCCACAGAAGAAAGAAATTCATACAGGATTTGAACAAAATGAGGATAAGTAATTGATGACCAGATTTTCCATTTTTGGGTAAACTATCAATTGTAAAATAAAATTATCTGTAAAACATGCATATAGTTCTATGGAGGGCCAGTCATGAGTTCAGCAGATTAAAGGGTTAGTTCACACAAAAATAAAAATTCTGTCATTAATTACTCTCATGTTGTTCCACACCTGTGAGACCTTCGTTCATCTTCAGAACACAAATTTTTGATGAAATCTGAGAGCTTTCTGTCGCTCCATAGACAGCTACACAACTGACACTTTGACGTTTCAAAAAGTCCATAAAAAGATCGTAAAACTAATCCATATAAATTCAGTGGTTTAGTCCAAATTTTCGATCACTTTATTTGATGAACAGTTTGAATTTAGGCCTTTATTCACATAAACGCTCATCAGCTGACACATCAGTTGGGGTAACCAACAGAAGTTCAAGCATGTTCACATGACGTGCAAGAACCAATGAGGTTTGTTCTCGTGGGTCATGCAGGTTTGGTGGAGCTTCTGTTTATGTTCTCTGATAAATGTTTATATGCGAGTAAAAGCCTAAATTCAATCTGTTCATCATATAGACCTTATGTAGCTCCGCCCCTTTGTCTCGTTGTCTTTTGACTTCCGGCTTGTATTTCCACAGCGATCTTATGTATTTATGAAAGAACTCATTTTAAAATCTTCCCGGTCTACTGACATTTGTTAAGACATCTGCTTTAAACATAATGCTCATGATAACTTTATTAACTCTACAACAGGTAAATCCACTTCACCAGCTAATTATTCTTCAAAAGCGATGCCATAGAAATATACAGAGCTACCGCAAAAACGGAAGTTCAAAGACAATATTCTAAAGATGGCGGCGCGCTTGTTTCTCTGGTAAATAAGGTCTATAAAGCAATCGAGTCTCTTCAGAAAATTTGGACTAAACCACTCATTCATATGGATTAGTTGTACGATCTCTTCATGAACTTTTTGAAGCATCAAAGTGGTAGTTGCGTTGCTGTCAATGGAGGGACAGAAAGCTCTCAGATTTCATCAAAAATATCTTCATTTGTGTTCCGAAGATGAAAGAAAGTCTTACAGGTTTGGAACAACGTGAGGACGAGTAAATGATGACAGAATTTTCATTTTTGGGGGAACTATCCCTTTAAGGACTAATTTCTTGATCTCATAAGGGCACTAAATGTGTGTCTTCTCATTCACCTTCAACAAAATCAGTGACGACTCTGTGCAACTGGAAGGCTGCTTTATTGTTAAAAAGTTTCGTGCTCAAATGAAGACAATCTTTTATATGTTCTTACTAAGAGTTCCAGTGGTTGTGCCAAACACACCATTATATGTCCTCCTACAACACTGTGTCAAACAAAACAACAGTTTGAAAAGCACTTTTGAAATCTTTTCAGCAAAATGGAAAGCATTTTAGTCATGCTAAAAATGGAAGTCCAGTAACTGAATATCGATACAAAAGTGAGTTTCAAAGATGGAAAGAACATAAAAGTCTGAAGGCAAGCTATACTTTTTTTTTTACAAGCCAAGTGGATGATACACAGAGTACAGAAAACAGAACATCAGAAGATTTCGTAACATCAAATCTGGAAGAAGTGGGCTTGTTTTCTTGGTTGGTTTCAGTGTTCCTCTGGCAGTATACCAGACGCCTTGATCAGACTATAGTCCCTGATTTGCATTGTGCTCCATTTTGTATTCTCCTGTCTTTCCCCCACCATCAACTAAATGTTAAATATGGCACCATCCTCCAAAATTGCAGTGAAATGCAATTCAGAAAATGTAGGAACATGGAGAAAATGCAGAAAAAGGCACACGACAATTAGTGAAGTAGCACTAGAAACAGACCACTGAACACATAAAAACCGGATACGAAATGCATACAAAACTGTTGTTCAGGCCCGCGAGTACGGCACTGAAGTGTTCGGGGAGGCCTTTAGAGTACAATACATGAACTGCTCTGTGACCGTTTTAGACTTTCAGGCTCGGGTGGGTGACCACACAATGTCCATAGGCAGGACGGTGTATATATATATATATATATGCATTCACGTGAAAATGTGTGTTTGTATGCGTGTGTATAAAACCTCAAGGTTACAGAGGTGTGCTGGTTGCATAACCCTCTCATCATACAGTATCAGGTTAAAATATCCAAGCAGCGCTGATAACAATCGTGCGTGAGTTCGTCTCCAACATCCTTTTTTTTCGACATCCACTGGACATATTGCATATAAATGAAATATTACAGTGCTCATTTGTATATCCTTTCATACATATATATATATAATATATAATACATATATTATACATATATATATATACAGTACCTGTCAAAAGTATGGAAACATTACAATTGTTTAATGTTTTTGAAAGAAAGGCTGCATTTATTTAATCAAATATACAGTAACAACAGTAATATTGTGAAATGTTATGACAATTTAAAATAATTGTTTTTTATTTTAATACATTTAAAAATGTTTCTTGAGTGCCAAATCAACATATTAGAATGATTTCTAAAGGATCATATGAAAGTAACGATGCTGAAAATTCAGAAAAATAAATTACATTTTAAAATATATTCAAATAGAAAGCAGTTCTTTTCATTTGTAATAATATTTTGCAATATTACTGTTTTTACTGTATTTTCAATTAAATAAATGCAGCCTTGGTGAGCAGAAGAGAAATCTTTCAAAAACATTAAGATAAAAAAAAAAAAAAAACATTTTCCAAACTTTTGACAGGTACTGTATATTCTTTGTCTAATAGAGTATTCTTGATACATTATATCATTCGGTTCCCTTTAATAAAAGTGAAATGTGTTAGAAAAACAAAAAATTAAAATATGTGACAAGGGCATCAGCTGAAAGCCATTCTATATCATTGTTATAATTTATTATTAGATTAATAGCAGTAATTCTTTAAAATTCTGTATTTACAAAACCCACAACAAAGCATGCCATTTAAAAGAAAATAATATATTACAATGCTTATAGTTTTCCTCAAAAAGTTCATTCTTTTCAGCAATTGTGCCATGTACATCATAGCCCCTCCTGTACATTGAATGATACATTAACTTGTCATACAGTGAGTAAGAGTGATTTTTCATTTCACATCTGAACTAAAATGGGAGTTGGGGGAAACTACATGGTAGTCTAAGTGTTTCACCAGGCTTCATTTGGTTTAAGTCCACAGCACCCACGCTGATTAGAGATCTCAGGCAGTAAGCAGACCTACGGGTCTGAGAAGTAGAGGAAGTGGGTTTGTAAACTGGTGCGCTCTCCAGCACTCCGGCTCTGGTGGCGTACGTCTACTGACCCAGCAGTTTGAAATGTCCTATGATCTTTCATAATCCCATACCTACAGAGTATGTATCAGCATTGTATTATGTTGTCTGTGGTCCACCGTAACACCTTGCACTGGGCTAGCCCACACCAGAATAAGCATTCGTTCCTACCGAACAGAAGAGGTAATGAAACGACACTCAAAAAACTGTAAACGGAAGAATTACTGTTGCAAATCAAATCAATTTCCATTGCACCCAGAGCAAGAAGGGATGGCAGTTTGCTCAAGAGGTAGCAACATAGGTAAAAAAGCCAATTTGTGGAATCACCATCATAAACCGCATGCGATCAGACAACACAAGTACTCATCACTTCATTCTAAAACTGCCGCCTGCTTTGTTTTCCTGCTGTGTAAGGCCAGTTTACATGTATAATCCGAGCTATACCAAACACTCATGAGTCACTTTTTCATTCAACAAGGAGAAAGCTATTAACATCTACAGGATGCATTAAAATGGCTACTCGAGTGCTTTCCTCAACATCTTTAAGACAAAACAAGATGCTAACACAACTGACAACCCCTTTAAATGGTAAACATGAGGATGTGCTGACATGAAGACAAGTACCTCCAGGAAAATCAAAGGGATTGCCTCCCACCGAGGCCTGACAAAGCATTGTAAGGGTTAAAATGGCATGTACCTTAGTGGCTGTACCCTACTGGAGCCTCAGCTGCACATTGAGGGGCAGTTGAATCATATTGCTGGTGCAAAAAAGCAAATCAAGGTTTATGAACCCAAGATTTGATAAGAGTGAAACTGTTTCTCCAAATTTTCATCCCAACTTCTCCTCAGGTCCAGGGCAGTGAAACACCTCTACGGGTGGACGAATGTGCAGTTGCCACACTGTACATCCAAACGAAGGAATAGCTTTGATCGGCCACCGTGGAATACGCACATGACGCATGGTGTGAGAATCGGTTAATCAGGAAGCAAGCTTTACGAGGGGTAAGTATAAACATACTTGTCATAGCCAGTAGTTAAATATGTTGCTATTGACCAATCATTTCCCAGCTATATCTATTTAATTTGATTACTAGTGGACAGCGTCGAAAGTATGGTCAAGCCACTGGTGTGGATTGAGTAGCAGTGTCAAGTGGACTATGATTATACATGCATGATTCCTGATCAAAACATGCCACCATGCAAGTCATTTCTATGCATTGAACGAGCACAATTAATTATTTATTTACCAGGAACTCGGTCTGAGTAAGTCCCTTTCAGCCCAAGTCAAAACCCTGATAATCCCCAACCCAATATCGATGTGAAAGCCCATGTATAAAATGTCTTTTTTTTTTTTCTTCCTGTAAGTATAACAAAGAGATGATGACGAGATGAATGACATGGGCTGAACTTTCCCCCCTACTTTTTGTGGGTCAAATAAGGTGAGATATTCATCACAACAACTGAAAACCCTTGCATATTGTTCTGTTTTGTTTTGTTTTGTTTTTTTTCTTCTTTTTTTTTCTGCGGACACTCCACGTGATTGAGTTAACATCATTATTACTGGTTCTCCTATGGTTAAAATACAACGTCCCAGAATCCTCCAGGGATGAGCGGGAGGTTTCCGTCGGATTTCGGCAGTGTAGTGTTTGAAAGGGATGTCCGTAGAGGAGGAATGCTGAACTCCACGCATGGTGGTGCAAAGGAATCCATGTAATGAGTTTGCTTTGTACTGCTTCGTCCTTTGGCAGGTGGTCCCTATCGAAGATGTCTGCCATAGGTCATTATTTTGTTTCTCCTTTTAAGTGCCTTTTGGCTGCAGTTGGAACAGTAAAATCTTGGTCACTGAGCACAAATGTAAGACAATAAGCTCATAGGTTGGTTTGGTCATCATTAAATCTGTAAAAACCAAGCTGCTTTCCTTTTGCACTGGTGCATTTGTTGTCTGTAAACAACCTTTTTCTCCAAAGATTTCTGTATTTTTTGTTGCAAATGATTTTCTATACATTTGTTGGAATAGATAGTTTCAGTCTCGACTCGGGAGTTCGTCTCCATCGTTCCTAACACTTAGATTCCTTGACATCTTTTTGGTTTTTGCCCTTTTTGCCCTTGCTGTCACTCTCCTCCAACTTCTCCTTCTCAGGTTTGGTCACGCTGTCGTAGGACGGCAGCGAGGCAGTAGAAGGCGTGCCCTCTTTCTTTTCCTGATTGGTCCCGCCATTCTCCAGCCTGCTGCTGCTGAGCAAGCGCTTGCAGATGAAGCCTCTCCGAATAAGATGGGCACGGTAAGCACGCTGGATGACTGAGGCAGACATATGCTCCTGCTTGCGCCGCAGAGTGGTGGTGATGGGCTCAAAAGACACTTTGGAAGGATTGGCAGCAATGAATCTCTCCTCCATCTGTTGCCGCATCATGTCCAGGTCGCCGCTATCACCCAGCACGCGTTTGGTGAAGGCAAACAAGATGTCTAGGCAGTGAATGCGGTCGCCGCTCACCATGGGCAGGTCCATGGCAATCAGCTCTATAGTGTTGGGCTTGGGAACGCGCAGCGGGTGCTCCAGAGTGTCAGCGAAGTCACCCAGCTTGGCAAAGGTGATGAACTGGGAAGCAGTGGGGTCAAACTTTTCCCAGATCTCGTAGAAGGACTCAAAGTCGTCCTCACAAAGTGGGTCAGCGCTCTCCTCCGTGGCGACGCTGAAGTTCTCCAGAATGATGGCGATGTACATGTTTACCACGATGAGAAATGAGACAATGATGTACATGACGAAGAAGAAGATGCCCACCGAAGGGTTTCCGCAGTTACCTTTCACCGTGGTACCTGGATTCTCCTTGTCCGGATCGCAATCTGGTGGGTAATTGAGAATGGGAGCGAGAAGGCCGTCCCATCCCGCTGAGGTGGTTATCATGAACAGGCAAATCATACTATTCCCAAATGTTTCAAAGTTATACATGTCATCTATGCCAGCCTCCCGCTTCACATAGGCGAAGTTTGACATGCCGAAGATAGAAAAGATGAACATGACCAAGAACAGCAGAAGGCCGATATTGAACAGGGCCGGCAGTGACATCATCAGGGCAAACAGTAAAGTCCGAATGCCCTTTGCTCCTTTGATCAGACGCAAGATACGTCCAATTCGAGCCAGACGGATTACCCTGAACAACGTTGGTGACACAAAGTACTTCTCAATCAGGTCAGCAAGGAACATACCTGTGGTTTGTGTGATAAGAAACGAGAAGAAATGAGCCAAAAATAAAGCACTGTATTTCAAAGCGTAAATGAAGAAGTCTATGAAACCCTGTTCACTTACCCACGATAGAGAGAATGACCACAACACAGTCAAAGATGTTCCAGCCGTTGGTGAAGTAATAATGACGCAGTGCAAAGAGCTTCAGGACAAATTCAGTGGTGAAGGCCACAATGAAGATGAAGTTGACCCAGTACAAAATGTTTTCGGTCTCTGTTGACTGATCGTCTGTCTCAACCATCATGGTGACCATGTTCAAACAGATGAGGATCATGATGGAAATATCAAAGACCTGCTGTGTCACAAAGTCAAACACCATCCCCTGGAGCTTGTTCTAAAGAAGAGGGGACAAAAATAGCACAAATTAGAGAATAGGACTCAAGTTGGTAAGCAAAGTATCACTTGTCAACAGTGATGTACCTGAGGTCGGGGTATGGGTTTCTGAGGTTTCTTTGAGCCAAGCTTTTTCATAGCATTGTAGTACTTCTTCTGTTCCTCAGTCATGAATATATCCTGACCTCCAAAGTATAGTCATAAACAATATTTGGTTAAAATCTACTCAAAAGTTACTGTGAAAACCGCTCTTTAGAATGAGCAAATGGTAAAAAGTGGACACTCATCTTTTTCTTTTGCTGGTTGAAGTTATCGATGATGACACCAATGAAGAGGTTGAGGGTGAAGAAAGAGCCGAATATAATAAAGATGACAAAATAGATGTACATGTAGATGTTGTCCTCATACTTTGGTTGGTCTTCCACCTGAGGAGAGAAAGATATTTTAAACCGGTACTTTGACTCAGGTGGCAGTTAAGATTGCTTAAACGTCTCACCTTTCGCGAATCAACTGCTGCGTACATGATGTCCATCCATCCTTTAAAGGTTGCCTTAGAGGTAGAAAGGGAAAGTTAATATCAGTGTTATATCAACACTAACATATTTCTTTAGCCAGTGTAGCATCTAACAAGAGACTCTCAGGTAGACTTACCACTTGCAGTAGAGCTAAGTAACCAGCGCCCACATTGTCAAAGTTGATTTTGACGTTCTTCCAGCGCACCTCAGTGAAGTTCTGATTTATCAATTCAAAGCACTCTGTTTTGTTGTTGACCACATCGGGTTCGAAGTATGCCTTTTCGGTGTCATTGTAGCAGTAGTAGTACTTCCCCGCAAACATGTTGACGCCCATGATACTGAAAATCAGCCAAAAGATGAGGCAAACCAGCAACACATTCATAATGGAAGGGATGGCACCCACCAAGGCGTTGACTACCACCTAGAGCAGAGTAGGACAGACAAGGCGGTATAGTGTAAGAGACCGGAAATGGCTCAGAAAACACAGAAACACATTGAAACACACTCACATTTGTGGCTGCATATTTGGATGGCACGACAAAAAAGAATGCCACTATGAACACTGCTCACATGTTCAAATATTAACAAATTATATACTATCTTTGATTCATGTTTCAGTCACATGGCCATCCAAGAAAACTGCTTTAAGCTCATTGTCTGAACGGTATGTTTTCAAGTTCTTGCTATAATTCTTAAGCTGTTTTTTTGTTGTTGTTGTTGTTTTCCTCACACAGGCGACAATCTTGAGCTCAGGGATCTAAGATAAAACGAAGGCCATTTTCACACCTTGTTTTGTTCTGAAAAAGGGACTTAATTTGTTACATTTTCTTCTTGGTTCGGTTTGCTTTCACAAGGCAATTTCAAAGCGTACCAAAATTTGTTTATGCAAATCATGTTATGAAAGTAAAACTGTACTCTTATTGGTCAGAGTTTCCCATGCGTCATCCATCAAGATGATTGACAAGTTCGCTCCATGAGCTTATTGTGGCTTTATTTGAAACTGTCGAGACACACGCAAACACTATACGAATGTCGCCATCATTCCAGCTGTTAAATTATATACTACACTCATATTTTTTATGTGGTAAATTCAAACACGCTCTAGTAGGTTAACTGTGTCGAGACACATACAAACACTAAACGAATGTTATAATGCAGCAGAGCGGGAATCAAGGCTTCATCTGGACAGCATTTTCCCACAGAGAAGCGCGATTACACAATATGATGAAGAGGTGCTCTTTGATTTCAGCTGCAGTAACTAATATGCTTACTCACAGAATCAAACACTGGTGCATTTTATATAACATTTCCCTTTATGAATTATGATATCGTTTGGTTCATTGGCCCGTTGGGTCGGACTGCTTTCAAATCTCAAGCGAACCGCCTCAGAGTTCGTTTGTAATCGGGCTGAGACCTCCTCATTCAGGCGATCTCGGAGCGATTGTTTTGGTGCGGATCCGAGCGCGATTGCCATCACATATGCCTAAACAAACCAAACCAAGGGAGAAAATGCACCAGGTTCCGAAACAAAGTCTTACAGCCGACTTTGGCTGCAAGCAGGTTTTCATTATGTTAGGTGTTCAGCCTTGTTATACTAAAAGATTGCATTTCTGCCTATTCATTCCCAAGGTCATTTTTTTTAAAGAGTATGAAAGATGCCGTCACCTTGCATTATGTGAGGCTGCAGACAGGCATCAACATACTCTGTGACAAAACCAGCAACCAAAGATTATTCATTTGTATTCCTGCACATACATTAAAGTCTCTTTTGGTTTTCAACACGAGCTCTTCTGAGATAGCTGCAGTGTGGCGGACTATTGCTTGCTGACTATAGACTGGTTGTGATGTCTCAACACTGTGCACGTTTAGTTCATGAATATTAATTCATAAGTTATTAAGCCTCTTTAAGGTTATTATAAAGTGTCAAGCAATTAACTTGTCAATCAATTTGTAAATTGGTGGAATTTAGCATATACATAAGCATGGTTTGACATTTTGTTTTCTTGGGTGGCCTTACGACACAGTTAATACTATTCCTTGCATATACTAGTTTCAAAAATAAAGTACTAGTTTCAAGAAATCTTTTGAATCCCAAAAATAAGTGATTCTCTTTTCTGGTCCTGGACTACCCCAGCACTGCACAACATGGATAGATGCGTCCAAAATTACATAATGTATTTGATGAAGAACTTACAGAATGTACTTTTTTTTCTAACAGTCGAGAAGTAAGTATGCAGGGTGTTGTACGAATACAATCTTGACACACTACATCCATCATGCTCGCACTGTTATGTGACCTATGAGGCCACCGTAGAGGAGTAAAGTGTACATCAGATGCACAGATTCTCTGTGGAAACAGCAGGTTATTTGGGTATTTTTTCTCCTTTATGAATATATTGGTAACACTTTCTATGAAGACCATTCTTATAATGAATTATAGCTCCATTTATACTTATTTATAAGCAAGTATTACTATAGCTAAGCTAATATTACTATTTTATAAACATATTTATAAAGACTTATTAAGACCTATACCACATTAAAAGAACAGTTATAGTTACATTTATATTATTTATGTAATTAATTAAGTCATGCATTTGCTTTTTCAATGCACATGTTAATAATCCATTATACACTGATTTAAAAGTATTAATTAGTCAGTCGTATGGTTCCATGAATGTATTTATAAAGATGCAACCTGCATTGCTATAATGTTATTATATTATAGTTACAATTACTTTTTAGTAATTCAGATTTATTTCTGTCAAATAAGTGAATATATTGTTATTAATAGCCGTGTTGTGTTCTTATCAATACTTACTGTGAGTAATAATAGTTGCTACTCTCTATAAATACATCATTGATGGCTTTAAGTAAAGTGAAAACATAGGTTGCAATTTTCCTAAGGAAAATGTTAAGAAATCATGAAGATGTGCTCATTATACATTTTAATTTGCTTACTTGTAAATGTAACTAATGAATAATTCCTGTAATAATAATAATAATAATAATAATAATAATAATAAAAATAAAAAAAACAGAAATCATTAATACAAATTATTATTATCTTTTTTTTTATTTATCTTTTTTCTTATCAAATTATCTTTTTTAATGTTACATACTTGCAAAACACTGCTACAATATTTTTTAAAGTATAAGTCCAAACTGCTGTAAGCAATACCATGCATATGACTGAGGAGAACAAATCAAAATTAAAATTCATGACCTCTAATGCAAACATTAGCCATTAAAGACATAATTAATAACTAAATGGCACAGCAAACAAGAGTCTATGGAACTATTTTATATGTGATCATTTATAAATCAGTGTATAATGGATTATGAGCATGCACATTGAAAACGCAAATGCATGGCTTAGAAGTAATTATAAAAATAATATGAATGTATCTATAACTGTTCTTATAATGCAGTATAGGTCTTAATGAGTCTTTATAAATATATTTATAGAATAGTAATACTTGCTTATAAACAGGCCTATAAATCATTATAAGCATGGTCTTCATAGGAAGTGTTACCAATATATTTTATGCATACTGAGACCTAAAGTACTACTAATAAAATGTGAGGTGCTGGGGTCTTCCAGGACATTGGCCCTAAATAGTAGCCTTCTGACTTAGCAGTATATTATAAAAATGAATGCAACACCTTCCATACAAATATGCCACACAGACTCACACAACGACTTCTACATACCCAAAGCAAACATTTGCACCTTTAAAACTACAACCCACCACCCAACTACTTTAACGTAGCCATGGCAAGCTTGAGTAACATAAAACATTTTACATCAACCCATCCTCCCCGCAACCCCATTTGCCTCCACGTCCCTCCCCTCCCCCACCGTCCCAGTCAGGACACTGTCCATCAGTGATTAGCGATGAGCAGAGCGTGCCAGGAGACGCTCACTAACTGTGTTAGGCAGCCGAGCCGCAGCTCTCAGGCAGGCAGCTGAGCATGCAGATCTCTCACATACTGAAAAGTGGAGCCATATTCCCCCCTTAAACACACAGAGAGGCACAAAGGACGGCAGGATTCTCTCAGCAAGTGCAGGGGACCGGTCGGATTTTAGCTTTATGCTTTAGCTTATGCTTTTGAGTGCTGATTTGTTTTACGTATTCAAAATGTAAAAGAGAAATACAGGACAAGTAATAAGAATTTGTAGTGCTTAAAGATTAAAGGAAAAGACCCCCAGGAAAAAGCACTTGTCAGGAGAATTACTGTCCATCTTTCTATAGAGACTACATGTTCAAATGTCACATAGACATAAAATATCTTTGTGAGAATCAACACAGATATTAAAAGTGAGGGAAAATGGCTTTCAAAAGTGCATAATGTGCATTGGCAATTGAACAGGACATGCGTGTTACATGACATCTTTGTGCAATCTCAAGAACTGTTAAAATCAATAAATAAATGGACAGGAGAGGCAGCAGTATGGAGAGATTTCTGGCTGGGGTTTGATAAATGTTTTGTTAGGATAGAATAATTGAATAAAGTAAATCGATTTCCAGTTAATTTAAAACGTACATCAAACAAGAATTATTTCCTGTACTGGGTTGTTGTATTCTCTATCTGGCCAGAGAATTGGCTATTAAACATGGAAAACTCTCCACAGTCTAAGTGTTTGTTTTTTTCTCTCCAAAGTTGTGTCTCCTTGTCAAATCATTTATTAATTTTTAACTTTTTTTTTTTCTAATTTCAAACAAAACAGCATATCAGTTGATGAACATTGAAATCAATTATTCACTAGGGTAAGAACTCGATCGTTCTCTCTGTACTTTGACTAATATGTTACTACAGGTTACATGAAATTGATTTCACACACCCTCATGAATCCAATTATAGGTACATGAACAGAACAAATCTATGAAAACCATTTTGAATCACCCAAAAATGACAGTCTAATCTAAGTACAATACTAAAAGTATTAAGAGATAGAAGACAGAAAGACAGAAACAAAATAACTACAAAAAACTATAAAATAAAACGGCATAAAATACTATAACAGTGCTCCAGAATAAAATAAAAATGATTAGGGAGCCACTGGCTCTTAAAATAAAACATTTAGGAGCCAAACGCTAACCAATGACTAAAAATAAAGTAAAATATTTAAATGTTTTTTTGTTTTGTTTTAAATTATAAAAGTATTCATTTCGAATTGGTTTGAAAAATGAATTGGGGTTCAGCGAGGGAACTTACTGCCTGAATGATTCACTGACTGAGCGAGTCTGATTCGAACGACTAAATTTGTTTCATGAATCTTAAACACATTAAAAAGAACCGTTTCACAAGAGTCATTTTCTCAAAGCGGGACGGACATCATGCCTTGCACTGTTCTTTGCGTACAATCTAACATGATCACATCCGACAAAACCGCAACGGTGACTAGATTTTTTTTTGTCGCATTTGCAACCATTTTAGTTGCAGTCTGGAGCCCTGTTAGTAGATTTATATACATAAGGGCAAACATAACATCAAATACAGCTTTAATTTTGATAACTGAGAAACCTTGTCTATCATTTTTGGGTTCTGGTATACCTTTAGTAATTACAGCAGTGTGAAATCACAGAATCTCTGATTCCTTTATGCTTCACACTGTTTGAGAGTAAACACTAACACAATCCTCTCACTCGCTGTATGTTCCATAGTCTCGCACATTTCCTAAGCTTCTGTGTTAGCTACTTATAAAACCACTGACTAGTAACTATAAATGTCCTAACTAATCAAATCTAAAATACATCATCCACTCCACATTGCTAAAGGCTTCAAATGGAAACCAGCTGGAAAATACAGAGAGATACAGAAGCTTAGCAAAATATCTCCCCTCTCAGACCCAGGGTTTTTCTTTTTACAGTCCCATGTGCAGATCCTAGACAAGCAAAGAGGGGTGAGGTGAGCCTCCAGCGGCTTGGCTCCTCACCGCTGCTCTGGGCTGGGCAGCGCGGGGCCAGATGGGCTGAAGTGAACAGTGTGAAATGAAGGGAGGGAGGGAGGGAGGGAAGGAGGACGCTGCACGGTGCTGCAGATGAGGGGCAGGGAGAAGGTGAGGAGAGGGTACAGAAGCTCAGGGCAACCAGTCCACAGGTAAGAGAAGAAAGACTGAAAGTGACAACAACCAGGTGCAACTGTTCACAACCATCAAAGGGGTTAGGTACCTATCTTTGCCAAATTTGTTAAGATGACGACTATGGATGACCTGTATGTGTTCAAACATTCAGCACTGACGGGTGGTTGTTGTTTCTAGTTAAACCGTCACTCTGACGTATTCTTGCACTTTGACTAAAGTAAAAAAAAAAAAAACACATTTTTTCACCTTGACCAATTGACTCTTTGCTAAGCCCCGCCTTCTTGCTATATGTGACCCTGGACCACAAAACCAGTCATAAGGGTCAATTTTTGGAAATTGGGGTTTATACATCATCTGAAAGCTGAATAAAAAAGCTTTCCATTGATGTAGGGATTGGACAATATTTGGCCAAAATACAACAATTTGAAAATCTGGAATCTGAGGGTGCAAAAAAATTAAAATATTGAGTAAATCGCCTTTAAAGTTGTCCAAATGAAGTCCTTAGAAATGCATATCCACTCACAAAAATACATTTTTTATATATTTATGGTAGGAAATTTACATGGAACATGATCTTTACTTAATATCCTAATGATTTTTGGCATAAAAGAAGAATCAATAATTTTGACCCATACTATGTATTGTTGGCTACTGCTACAAATATACCCGTGTGACTGATGACTGGTTTTGTGGTCCAGGCTCACATATGCCATATCAGGATTTGGCTCTTTTATAGTTTAAGTCAATGGCGGATCTGTGTTTGGATAGTTTTAAATGAAATTTTACAGCAATTACACTAGCATTCCAAAAGTGTGGAGTCAATAATTATTTTTTAAAATGTTTTTAGAGAAGTTTCTTATGCTCACCAAGGTGCATTTATCTAGACAAAAAATGCCTTTTTTATTTTAATAAATTTTAAAATCATGATAAAACATTGCTGCCAAGGATAAACCAAAGAAGATATAAATTAAGCATTTTTTCTAACCGTTAAATCAGTCTTTAGAAGTGCGTGATGTGTGAGCTTAGTGAAGGGTCAATTATATTAAATGTGTAGAGAGTATCTAGTATGCTGTGGGAGCTCAGTGGTAAAGTGTTCTGTGCTGCTGGTTGTTCTCTGAGAGACAGGGTCAGTGTAACAGAGGAGAAATGGAAGGAAGGGGGCTCTCCATCAAAAGCAGAAGTTGAGAGTCAGGCTAAATGAACAGCCAATTGCAGATCAAATGCTGTGTGAAATGAGAAGGGATTTGAATGGTGTTGTGTTTGGTTTGTAAATCATTTTTTCATGCTATTTTTTTCCTCCGGGGCCAATTTGAAATATTATTTGTAATGAGGCAGCTTTGATCAATTTGAAAATTAAAGTTAACTAGTAATCAATCGTACACCCAATTTCAGTTAGATGCTTTTCACATCCTATTTTTCACAGTTATCTCAGCTGCGTCATGACTGGATCATTAATGTGGTACAGAAGAGGTGTGCATGAAAAGGATGGGTCCTTTTCATTGGCGGCTGTCTTTAAAAAAAAAATCCCCCGGTATGGTTTTGGTGGTCCTTGTCGTTCGCATTTTTTTTTCTCGATCAGTTCTAGCATGCTGTAACTGCTGAATGGGCATGCAGAGAGATCAGCTCTATAGCTTTGTATCTTACCCTCATCCCTTCAAAACGTGACAATGCTCTGAGGGGTCTCAGGGCCCTTAGTGTCCTGAGTGATTTAATGGGCCCTAGATCGGAGTAGCCCAGCGCATTAGCTATAAGGCTGACTATAGACACCTACACAGAAACAGAGAAGCAAAAAAGGATCCATACTGTTAGACGAGAGAAAGCTCTTGAGGGAAGAGATGGCCTCTAGAGCTGCTGGAACGTTGGTTTACACACATACACAACAGTTCGGATGGGTATATACATATATAACACTGCATTTATACATGTATATATCCCCAAGAAGGAGAGAGAGATTTATAAAGACTCATGTTTAGTATTGGTTACAGGTACAGATAGGGGTTTAGAGGCAGAGGATAAACCCAGGAGTTTGCGCTCTATTAGTTTTGGGAGGTCACCAACCCTTGTGAGCTTCCTTACACCTGTGGAGAAACGTGTGGTTGAAAGAAAGAGACAGAGAGAGAAGCATAAGACTCCAACACAAGAAGACAGAGAAGCGCAAAACACAAGGCTGATGAAGTACGTTAGGAGACCTTGGGGACGTGGGGGTTGAGAAGATAGAGGTGACCCCTGCAGATACATTAAAAAAAAAACAACCCAACATACTGCAAGAACCTTACCCTTGCCCTTCTAACATTGTCTCTCCATGTGGCTCTTGGCTGAGGCATTTAATCCCATTTAATTTAAGACAGACAAACTAATGGAACCTGTGAGAAAGAATACAGGTAAACATGTACATGTATGCCAAATTGCAAGTTACATTGATTTTACAGTTTAAAGAGCATCACATCGACACAGTAAAGTGACAGCAGAGGGGGAGATTAGGGGATCGCAGATAGTAAATGACATTAGACAGCACTGAAAGGACAAAAATCACTCTGCGGGAACTCAAGCCCTGGTCAATCTCAAAATGCCATCCATTGTGGAAAGGTAAACGCCCTCCATGCTAGCAGGAAGGATAAACGAATGTGAACGCAAAGGGCAGAAAGGTCATATCGGTCAAAATGGCTCTCCAGAGAACCGTATTGATTATTTTGCCTGGTCAAAGGTGTCAATGAAAAGGATTGGTGCAAACAAGTATCAAACCAAATCAGAACCAGAAATGTTGATGGATAGGCAGTGGCATTGGGACACCAGGCTTGAGCACCCCTATGAAGAGGAATACAAACAGACCTTCACACCTCCAACCAACCACTGACGAAGACTTGGTAAAAACACAGCAAAAGGCCACAACATCGAAAGCTAACCAACTCACAGAGGGGATTCTATTAAAGGTGAAAGCTTTATTCTCAATGGCACGACGATATCATGTTCCTTCACTGAAGAAACCATGCTAGCTGTCATTTTAGAAACCACAAGCCAAGAACTGGCAGTCTTCAATAGGTTTGACCCACAAGGGCACCGTATGCATCAATAATCTCTGCACACAAAACATATCCGCTGTCAAATTCTCCTGGAAAAAAATTGTATTGATTTAAGGTCATAAATTAAAATGAACTACATTTTTGTTTCACATATTTAAAAAAAAAAAAAAAAACTGGTGAGTTTCTCGTTTTATACTTATATATTGTAATTTCACAAAATCAGTCCTTTACAGGAGATTCTGTGCAATAAAGCTTTCTCCTTCATCTACAGATCATGTGATCTTTGGGGGTAATTGTCACCTTTAGCCTCAGTCGGAACCCACAAGCGCCCCTTTATGAAGGGCCCCGGGGCCCCCAGAACCGGCTGAGATGGCCCCTCAGTGTAAGCTTTCTTCATCTGCCAGCACTCTCGCTCTGCAAGGCAAGGTCAATGAGATGTGTGGCTGTGACCAAATGAAGACAGGAAAAAAAAAAAAAAAAAAAAATGTCAACTGAAACTGAACAGATTCAAAACATAATCAAAAATGGCTGATGTTTGTCACTCATACCATTATGTGATCAATGCTTTGGTTATTAAGTGAATTTTCCCCAGATAAAATTAAGTTAATAAAGAGTTATATTAAAATAATATATATATTTGGAATGGATTATAACTCACACACTCCCTTAACACACACACACACACAAACTAGAAATATGAGCAGTCAAATAATAAGCTGTATGGTTGATGGCACAGATATATAGTATGACACAGACTATAGGAAATAATGGCACATATACAGTATACAAATATACATAAACACACAAACACATGCTAGATATGATGCCGGCCCCTTGTGAAAGCCCCCTGAGCATCACACCCATAAAAGCAAAAGCAAAGAACAGTGGAGGAACAGAGCATAGACTAGTCAGGAGGACAACTCACCGTCTGCTGCACGTCCTCAACATCAACACATCTCAGCACTACCTCAAGGAAGGGAAGAGCAGGTGTGAGTGGGGAAGGGAGGAATGAACTTTTGATCCATTTATGGGATAAGGAGTTCTTCCCAACTAGCACAAGTGTTAGTCCAGCACCCCGGGATAGTCACGGAGGACTATAGCTCCCATCAGCCTCGATTAGGGCTGAGGTATAGGGGTTATTGGACAGAGGGTGGGTATGGAGTGTAGTAAGAGCAAACTCACAAACTTTTTTAGCAGTGGGATGATTTTTTAAATTATGTGTTATGCTGCATTCCATTTTAAGTCAGATGTAGGATTTTCTTACTTAATCTTAAGACTTCAAAACAAAAAAGCATTGCACTGCCCCAATGCTCAGAAGATGTGCAAGACATACAGTATAAAAGATCCATTAATGCATTTGTTAGACGTTTTTATCTAAAGCAACTTCCATTTTATTAGTTAATGCATTTCCTGTGAATCAAACCCATTACCCTGATGTTACTAATGTCATTCTCCACCATCTGAACCACAGGAACACAACACGCCCCTTCAGTTTGTCACGATTCCACTATCGCTGAAATCAACGCAAAGTCAACAAAATCAATGATCCTGCATAATTCATCATTAACACTCACAAAAATATCTATAATTGAGTTTTCCCTAATGTAATTAAAGTTGTAATGCATTATTTTCATGAGGATAGAGATGTCACGCACATGATGTCAGGGGTTTGTGAAGCAGTGAAAGCTAACTTGTGACCTGCCATCTCACATAAGTTCCAAGGACCGGGTGAAGCGATTAAGAAACATGGACCAAATGAAAAGTATGCTTGTTAGTACTAAACAGAGTTATTAAAAGCGTGGTATACCGCGAAAGAGAATTTAATTCGGTACATACCGACCGATGTCAGAGTAGCTGTGCATTTCTGTGCGCTTGCTGCCTGTCAACATGCGGGTACAAAATTGTGTTCTCTTTCTAGGCTTATTGCACTTGAACAGTCAGATTACACACGTAATTATGTCAAAATGTCCATCTTAGTGGTTGTGTCTTAAAGGGGGGGTGTAATGCTATTTCATGCATTCTGACTTATTTACACTGTTAAAGAGTTGGATTCTCATGCTAAACATGGCCAAAGTTTCAAAACACGAGTTGGACGAATGACAGAGTATTTCTGTGCCAAAAATACTCTTCCAAATCCTCACGAACTTCAGGGTTTTTTTCAAGTATGTGCCTGAGTGACGTAAACGGGGGCGGAATTCCTTGTACGGGCACTTCTCCCGGAAGAGCGCACGCACACGTCGACCAGAGCGAGAGCAAGAGCACGCCCATCAACGCCCGTTCTACTTTATGGAAGTCGTCGGCAGCGCTGCACAGGTCACAGGACTTCACGAAATCAACAATGTCACCAAAGAAGTGTGTTTTTGGTTGTGAGGGAAAGATAACCTTGCTTCCCAAAGAACCCAGTGGAGCTGAGAGTTTTGTGCTCACGCATTACATCGATGCGCTCTCAATATTTGTTATTAAAATAACCATAGAAACTGATAGTTGGAATCACTTTTTTATTGGTTAAAATGAATGGAGAATATGTGGTGTTTTTCCGTGGCTGCTCGAGCCCTCAGGATCGGCGCTTATGGTTTCATAAACAAGGCCCAGTTCTACTGGATTTACAGATCGGAACCGCAGGTGGAGAGTAAAACTGCTTCAAATGTCTGTTTTGTTGGCAGTAGGCGCCTAAGTGCATATAATGTAAACAACACGAACGTAGGGAATTCATGAATTCATTATTCATCATTCACTATACACTATATTCATTATAGTGATTCAAAAGTTATCCAGGGATAATGCGATGGTGTATTGTGTGTGTTTAAATATATTTGTTTAGCTGACCATTGATAGCTTGCAGCCGATCTCTACACAAAAGCTGTGGTGCTCGTGACTCTTCAGCTCCGCTCACACGACACGCCTCCAGGTGCTCGGCTGTTTTCGGAAAGACTCGGTACAGCGTATGTATCTTTTATAAATATGATAAAACTAAAGACTTTTCGGTGATATGAAGGATGCTATACTACTCTATAGGTACTTAAGATTAACATGAGATTGGCAGAAACTGTGTGTGATTACCCCCCTTTAAAAGGTAGGGTAGGCAATTTTTTTTATAAACACTATTTGTTATTCTGGTTGAAACTCTCTTCACATCCTAATAGCAATCAATAATAGAAGTTGTCTTAATATTAAAAAGAAAAAAAATGTACATATATCTTCTGTGGAAGTCTCAGGAACAAAAAACGTTCATCCAATCATTGCATTCGGTTATGCGTTTCTCTGGCAACACTGTCAACGCCGAAATGAATCTGCAGCAGTCAGCTGGTACAACACTGAGCTCTGTAAGTTCATTATTATTGTAAAATAATGTGCTTTTAGACATGAGGTAGTTTAACGGCATCTCTCGTGACACTGCGCAGAATCTGCTCTGGCGTTCATGTGTTTTGAAGGAGGCGTGGCTCTGAAGGGAGGGTGGGATGTAATGTTTTCCAAGCTAGCTTGCTATTGCTAGCCTTTCTGAAATTGCCTACACTAACTTTAAGTGAACAAACAATTTGGAAAGCATGTCAGTATTGGATTTGTGCATTAATGTGGCCTGGTTTCACAGACAGGGCTTAGATTAAGCCAGGATTAGATCTTAGTTTAATCAGGATATTTAAGAAGCTTTCATAAACGTGTACTGGTGTGCATCTTGAGACAAAACAATGGGAGTGACATATTTTAAGATATGTCAGTGCAAGTTACTGTACTTTCAGTTAAAACAGCTCAAACATGCATTATATTCTGGGACTAGCTTAAGCCTTGTGAAACCGGGTGTAAGTTTTAAATTGACACCTGATACGCCCGACGCTGTCTGTGTCGTTAATGTTAAACAACAACAGGGAAAAAAAACACTGTTTATACATATATCTTAATGTTGTATTTATTTGTCCTATTGTCATTTGTTTCTTTGTTCTTATTTTATTCCTGGGTGTTTACTTGATTACTTAAAAAATGACTTGAGGACTTTTTGTTATACTAGGCATTTTTTGTGGTTTTCTTATAAGATTTTGGTCATATTACCCACACTGATCATGTTATTAAAGCTAGATAGTACACTGTTAGACTAGCCTAGCTAGCTAACAGCCAAACAATTTTGGAAAAATTATATTATTATTATTTTCCTAGTGGGAAATTCCGACTTTCTGAGTTGGAATGGAATGCAGCATCAGCTATAATTTAGGGACCAGGCTGTGTGTATAAATAAGTATGCAAATAAATTAATTTTATATTTAATTCTTTGTTAATTACTAAATTTCTCTTTATATAGTGCTAAACAACAGATCTTTTCTATGCTTCTGGAAAGATTTCAGGTGGATAAAAAAGGTTGGCAAAAGGAATTTCACTTCTGATCACATTTAAGGACATATAATGTAAAAAACACCAGATAGACTGTGTTTGCATCTAAAAATATCCACAGCAGCTCATTAAACAGTAGGTGTACGAGTTCTGCTAAAACTTGGTTAGTTCAGGAACAAGGTCAGAACACACACACACAATCAATCTGTATCTTGACATCGTCACTGCGATTGTAACATGTCCTCCACATATCATGAGAAAAGCACATCCACATCACATTCCTCTGAATCCCTTAGTATGGAGTCCAAGTGTGAGCATTTTAGTCACTTGAACTGCTTAAAATGTTTCCATCAAATACTTTGATTCATAATTTAGATCTATATTAACATCAGTCAGATATCCTGTGTTTATGGAATAACTGATTCCACTCATAACTCATAATGGACTCTAAAATGCATGTTACACTTGGTGAGTCTCCCACAATAAGGGCAGGACAGAAAATGAAACCAGTCAGAGGCCACACATATCTTATTGTTCACACAATATAGACATCATACATATGTACAAGAATTAAAAACAAGGTTCATTTAGAATGAGAATTGCTTGAATATCATAGATCAATAATCCTTGTTATTGATCGACTGATTCTGGCTAGTTGTTTCCATTCCAACACTTAAAATCATACAAGGATGGATATGGCATCTGTCATTTTACAAAAGGAACTCACTACTGATTGCATACAAAAGGGGAAAACGAAAAGTACAATTATTTGCACAATAATGGTGATTTTTAAAGCCAGTTTATCATTCTTGATGGCAGATATTCAAGCATCTCAGGGTCACGCAGAAATCTAGCATTTTTGCATGGCTATGCATGGGTGATAGATCTTAAAGAGGTGATGTAATCTTAAGAAATAACACAATTTAGACACAAATAATATATATTACATAATCAGTTATATTCAAGATAAGCACACCATTTTTCTTCTAGCTTCACCCCTGCATAACACCACACAGCTTCACTCTTCATATAAAAGACCATATTTGACTCTTCTCAAAACATTCACATCTTGTTGAAAAATTAACCATCCTGTTTTTTTGTTTTTTTTTACCATGTAAGACATCTGCATAGAAACAGGACAGTGGGCAGATATTTGTCATTTGCAACACCTTTTTAAAGTGACAGCTCAAAGAAAGCACAACACCAGTGTTCAGCTATTTTTAAGCCATCTTTTAAATTTACCTTGCTGTGACTGGCAAATGTTATTGTCAGGTCTATGAATATGCAGAGTTTATACTGTTTGAAATGCCAAAGAATTTATTTGATCAGTTTAAACAAAGCTCCTAAAATCCCTTTAAGACCATCTAGGTAACAAACGCCCACTGCAGCTCATTTTGATGTAGGTAAAAGACATACAGCTCCTATCTACTTCAATGGGAAAAGACAGAAAATGTCCAAAGCTGTTTGTCAAAACTGACATTTTAAATCAGCAAATAAATTCTGACAATTTAATTGTTCATGCAAGCTAAAATCATGTAAGCTAAAATCATGTTAAGCAAATTTATAAATAAGTATTTTTCAGGCTGGTTCAGTTCATGTGCATGAACACTAACATAAAGCAATTGGCTTTTTTAACTGAAAGGTGAGACTTTCATTCCTGCTTTTCTGTGCTAATATGCTGAAATTACAATTTTCATAGTATGAGAATCATACAACTCATCCATCAGTCTTTAATCGTTAACTTCTACTAGCAGCAACTTTCTAAACTAGGTTCGCTTAACACAAAGTGACAACAAATCTCTCCCATGTAAAAAACAAAACAAAAAAAAATCCCTTACATGCTTTTTTTTGTCCAAAGCAGCCATATGGTGCGTCACGTCACACGCCTGTGCCCACCCCACAGTGACGCCTCATTGCTGCAAAATCTCGCTCAACAGAACTTCACAGTAGAAATTAATATGTTCTGTTTGGCACTGCATTTTGCTGTTCAGGTGTGACTCGACTGAACACTCGGTTTTGCTTTTGGCAGGATAGAACCCATCAACAAGATGCGTATGTCAAGGACATTTATTAAACAGACAACAAACATAGCACGACTGAAGTAGGAGACTTACGTCAACAATGAAGAAGTCCAGCCAGCACCAAGCGTTGGTGAAGTACTTGACAAAACCGTAGGCTACCCACTTTAACAACATCTCCAATATGAAGATGTAGGTAAAGACCTTGTCAGCATATTCCAGAATGACACGGATAGTCTTCCTCTGTTCAATGTACACATCCTCAAAAGCCTGCAGCACACAACATATGGATGCATTAATTCCACAAGTACTATCAGCTGCTCACAATACCTCTCAGGGGATTTCATTTCAAATGAAAAACTAAAATCTAATGCCTTTAAAATTAGAAAATTGTAATTTAAATAATAATAATCAATAATATATTATTTATAATATGTATTATTATTATTATTATTATTATGCACAAGAATATCTGGGAAAACAACTGAACAGAAGGCTACTTCTGTGCAGTAATTCAGTTAAAAACGTAGGTTAGAGTCAGCTTTCAAAATGCAAAAGGCAAGGTTGTTGATTCTATTATATTCCTTTTTTGGCAACATTAGCAGTGCTAAAGACAGGAACATTTCCAGTGCCAGAAATAGATCCAATTGGATGAATAGTACAGTCCATTAATCACATCACCCAGCTCTGGCGCCAGACAATGCCTGCTTGAACTACACATTATACATGTCTCACCTGGACATTAATGCAATGATCAGATAGAAATAATCCAAAGAATCCATTTTTTATTTTGTTGTCAAGTACAAAAAAATAATATTATAGACCATATAATAATTAAATCCCAACTACAGTAAATCATGCAATATTTTGCCACGCACACACTGCAAAGTTTCAGGATAAACAACTGCATTTAAATGTGGAAGTGAATCCCTTTAATTATCATTCCATGTGTGTACGGAACATGACTCCCGCAATGATTGACACCGTTGTAACCATAGCAATGTTTTTGGCATCTCACGTTTTTGGCATCCACCATTTTTAACAAAAGTAATATTACAGCTACCAGCTCATTATGTTCTGTAGTTTTAACAAACCCACCGTAGACAGAGGCGTCATGTTTTGTTTATGCAGCACACTCTCTTGAAGAGTTGCCATGTCCACTCATTATAAGCGTTTTTGGGATTGTTGTTTGGTCTTGGCTCATAAAGCGGTCAGGGTTATGTGTGTTATTTAAGTGAGCAGGTGCAGGTCACAATATATTAGTCTTGTTTTCAGTATAACACCGTGTCCTAACCAGACGCGATGCGATAAGATTCCAGCGCAGAGCAATTTGACTGTCCACACTAAATGTGACGTGACAATGAGAAGCGATAAAATCAATCAAAAACCACAGCCAATCAGAAGAGAGTGTGGGCGGGCTCTCTCGGCAAGAGCACAGCAGACACAATGAAATGGGCAAGTACATAGTAAAATTCATAAATATTACACCATTTAAACATTATTTAAAGTACATACGGAGTGACTGAACCAATCTTTTCATAGAATAGGACTATACTAGTTTGTTCGCAGTGGGTTGACAATTTGAACGTTCTTGTGCCCATTTATTTATTTTCAAGATCTGAGGTGAATTAGCCAGTGTTGTTTCATTACAGCTAAAAAGCTGGGAACACAGAATGATATTCAAACTCACATTAGACGCTTTTAACATTAAATAAAGCACATAAACAGTACCTGATATTATCATTGCCTTTGTGTTGTTGTTCCAGCTGCGGAGAAATAGAAACCGTTTCTACCGTCGCATGTCGCCGTCGCGGCTGGTTAGAACAAAATCTCTGATTAACATGGAAAAGACACCTTTTATCGCGTGTTGCAGCGTCGTGTCTGGTTAGGACACGGTTTAAAGCATTTGGATTTGTTTTGGTTTATTATGGGCTTGTTCTTGCTTGCTGTTTTTTTATTTAGCAAGAGTCAAGACTCATACTTAATTTCCCTGAGATTTTCTTGCATCGCGCATACAGAAAAGAGACACATCTCTGATGAGCATTTAAATACATCAACAACTAGTTGTTCAGTTTGGTTCCATACACACTAATTTTTGTTAATGCGGTTGTCAGTACCTGCACTTTTCGGGGGTTAATTCGAATGTAGAATTAACTAACTTAATTAACTGTCACACTGTAATTTAGTGAACAGGATTAAGCACTAAAAGGTGAACTGACAACTAGGCTTGCTGCGACAGCAGGTGTTACCAATGTTATGTGGTGTTCTGCAGCACACCGATTACATCACTTGCCCACCCGTTTTGATTTTTTATAGTAATAAAAATCATTTAGTTCAGTTAGAGAACAGACAACAATTAAAAACTGAACGCGTCTGCTCAATTCAGTGTGAGCCGAACGAGAGTCGCAGCACAGATCAGCAGCAGGAGGAACGGCGGAAGATTTGATTTTAAAAGCGAAGAGTTTATATTCCTTTCTTATTTATTTGATTCCACAGTGTTTGCTGATTTTCATTAAACTTTGTGTAAGTTATTTGTTATTTATTATAGCCATCTTAAACTTCTTTTTATTAATACAAGTTCTATATTTAGTATAAGTGAGTTTGTCATTGTACTTTTTAGTTGTTGTGTTTTTCATTAAGAATAACAGTGAACTCACCATTCAAGCAATTGCCCCCAAATTGCCGCTAAGTCAAAAGTGAAAGTAAAATGCGCACTGGCATTCATAAGTGATTTAACGGTGAGGTGGAAAAAAGGGAAAAACTCCCAACACCCCCGGTGATACCAGTATTACCGGTGTGTCACACGTCGATTAACCGGTGGAAAAATTTCCTCACCATCACATCCCTACTGAAAACCAAATTTAGCTGCAGTGTGTACGTGGCCTTTAAGCAGTATTTTTCTACTGAAGTAATTAATTATAGAACACAATACTTGTGCACATCCTTATAAGAAAGTTGTGTTTGTGTACATTCTCACCAGTGCTCCACTACTGAGGAGGATCATAAAGATGATGAGGGTTTCAAACCAGTTGTGCTCCACAATGAGATAGCAGGTCTTACGGAGCCACCACCAGCTCTTTCCCCAGCCCTCCGTGATGGGCACATCACAACACTTGTATCGGGCTATACAAGCTGCAAAACGACACAAATTATACTTGTTCTCACAATCCTTTACAATTTCTATATTTAATGTCAAAATTGCAACAAAAAAAAAATGCATAAGCCATTTTACCCTCGGTCCAGCACGGTTCTGGGTCAACATATTCCTCTACCGCCTCCACCACCACTGCTTCCTCTACCTCTGGTTTAATATCTATGGTGCTGCCCTCTGATGAGCTGATATCATCCAACTAATTGAGAAGAGAGTGTTAAAAACAATGTAAATAATTTTGTAATTGGTCTCTGGCAAAAAATTATGTCAATATTGGTCGTGATGCTCAAACAAAGAGAGAGCAATCAATAACGTGAGTTTCGGGCAGGAGTATATGTTTGCTCGACCAATGGAAGACAAGAAAAGTGTTTGTAAACCAGTTTGAAAATCACTATTTTTGCAATTCTGTTTTTTTTTTTTTTTTTGCTAAACCCCGAGAAATGATACATTTAACTTTAAGAATGAAACATCAAGAATCTGTATTCATGTTTCACAGTGCAGTTTTCTTAATGGCCTACATACATTTGAACATCATTCTGAAACAATATACCACACTTTACTGCATATATATCAATATATCATGGACAAAAATTTGCAAATACCTCCATTTAGAATCACTGAGCATTTACTCCTGAGGCCAAATCAATAACCACAGGAATTACATTTCACCCACGAGCATCTAGGTCAAAGCCTGAAAGCTCTTTTGCATACTCACTTCTTTGCTGCCCTCTGCCTCAGACTCGCTGCTGAAATCTTCAGTGTTGAGATTCTCAAAGTCAGACTCGCCCACAGCGATAGGCACACACACTGTCAGATTGGGGTTGTGGATGAAGGACATGTGGTCATCATCAATCATGTACTTGCCCACACTACTCCCGATACCACTGGTGGTTCCGTTGCCATTTTTCTGGTAATCCAGGTCACGACTGATGTCCACGCCCGTGTGATTGGCGATGCAGTTCAGCTTTCGGTCGTACATGTCATCTAATGGCTTGGCCTCATCGGTGACCTTCCTCCCGAGGATGATGTTGACCACTTCTCGAACTTTGAGCTTCACCCAGGCAATTCCCTTCTTAATGCGGATAACTGCAATCTGCAGGTTGTTCATCTCACCGTCGTCATCAGAAGCTGCCAGGTTGTCTGCGCTGAATGAGCTCAGCAGCAAGGCAAGGAACAGATTCAAGACCTGATCGGCATGAGAGAAAAGATAGTCTGATAAGTTGATATCTCAGTTCAAAACCTAGACATTTTATGCATCATAAATGTATACTGAAGCATATTGATAAAATATTTAATATACTGAAATGTATTTTATACACGTTTAATCTTTAAAAAATTATTATAATATAAAAATGGAGTTTTTTTATAAACATTAATAAAAGAATATTATAATATTAAATGGATAATATATATATATACTGTATATAATACATATAACAAAATATATTCTTTTTCATGTATATAATTTTATATATACATATATTTTGTATAATTAAAATAAAATACATATTTCATAATGTACAGAATATATTAGCTAAGTAACTAACATTAAACTCTATTGAAATGCTCGCAAATTAATAACATTTAAAAATCATTTATAACAGTTATGAATTATGAAGATTGTTGCCACACTAAGTTTTGGAACATATTTTGTTATATTTTCAGTACAACTCAGCTTAGATTTCACAACAAAAATGCATTTTCTGCATCAAAACACACTTACCACCAAATTCCCTATGACCATGACCATCATGAAGACAATGAGACACATGGTCTGTCCAGCCACCTCCATACAGTCCCACATGGTCTCGATCCACTCTCCACATAACACCCGGAACACAATTAGGAAAGAGTGAAAGAAGTCATTCATGTGCCAGCGGGGAAGCACACAATCCTGAGAGATCTTACACACGCAGTCCTTGTAGCTCTTCCCAAACAGCTGCATGCCCACCACAGCGAAGATGAAGACGATGATGGCCAACACCAGGGTCAGGTTCCCCAAAGCTCCAACTGAGTTACCAATGATCTTTATCAGCATGTTGAGGGTGGGCCATGATTTAGCCAGCTTAAACACTCTCAGCTGTGACAAAAAAAGTGACAATAAGGAGGATTAAAATACTATGAACTTTCAATATTACTCTTTGAATGTGTGCTGATGAAAACAAAGAGCAAATTTACAGCACATATTCATTATGTCTCATTCACTATCCACACACAATCCAGTTTAACCAGGCGCTGAATGCATTGAACAAATGTTGCTCTGTATTTAAATTAAATAACTGTCATTCTTTTCAGTTCAAACACGCCTCCTTTCTATGTAAATTAGACTTATTATACTCACTATCTGCCTGATGCAATTAACGTTGTGCTATTACCGCCCACAGAAAGAAGGTGCTAAACAGAATTATATTTAAGAGAGATGTGTGCTTACAATGTTTTATTGGGAATTGGAAGTAGTAATTCATCAAATGATAATAAAATGATGAAAAAGTTATAACTGACATACAGTATATACAGACATACAATATATAAGCTGTTCCTGTAGGTCAATGAGTAGAGCATGGTACTCAAAATTAAAGGGTTAGTTCACCCAAAAATGAAAATAATGTCATTAATTACTCACCCTCATGTCGTTCCACACCCGTAAGACCTTCGTTCATCTTCAGAACACAAATTAAGATATTTTTGTTGAAATCGGAGCATTATGAATCTTTTGTGTCGAATCATGATTCGGATCGCGTGATCCAAACTGCTGAAATCACGTGACTTTGGCACTCTGAACCGCTGATTCGACACAAAAGATTCATAACGCTCCGAAGCTTCATGAAGCAGTGTTTTGAAATCGGCCATCACTATATAAGTCGATATTTTGTTTTTTTGGCGCACCAAAAATATTCTCGTGGCTTTATAATATTAATATTGAACCACTGTACTCACATGAACTGATTTAAATATGTTTTTAGTACATTAATGGATCTTGAGAGAGGAAATGTCATTGCTGGCTATGCAGGCCTCACTGAGCCATCGGATTTCATCAAAAATATCTTAATTTGTGTTCTGAAGATGAACGAAGGTCTTACAGGTGTGGAACGACATGAGGGTGAGTAATAAATGACAGAAATTTCATTTTTGGGTGAACTAACCCTTTAAAGCTGCAACATAACGAAAGAAGCAAAAGATATTTTCCTCTGTGTTGTGATATCATTTCGAGTGAAACGAATTATTTAAAAAAAAAAAATTATATATTTTATATATACACATACATACATACACACACATTGGGTAGAAGCAGATCTGAATGTGAGCTTTAGTCGATTGTAAGAAAGGGGTGGGGTTTAAGCTGTAAAGTCTGGCATACATCACCAAAGAAGAGTAATCTGATGTTTCACTGGAAGATCGAGTTATGAAATCTTGATTAAAAATTACAAGGTCAAAAAAAAAGAAAGAAGAATAGGCATGGATGAATCGTTCACAATAAGATGTAATTAGAAAATAAGGTGAATATGCATTTCATGCCAAGTGATTTTGTTACCCGATTCGCATAATTACCAAGCATTACATTATTAATACATTCAAATTCTGAAGCAATAAAAAGGTTTACCAATCGGAAGGATCTCAGCACAGAAAGACCTTCCACATCAGCCAAGCCCAACTCCATCAAACTCAAGCTCACAATGATGCCATCGAATATATTCCAGCCCTCCTGGAAGTAGTAGTACGGGTCCATTGCAACCAGTTTGGCAAACATTTCGGCAGTGAAGATACCAGTAAACACCTAGAAAGAAAAAAACTAAAATTTAGACGGATTGCTGACAAAAAGACAGTTATTTAATCCCATTTTGTTAATTTCACATGGCAGACTAATTTCTGATATCGACCAACCAAAGGGCACATACATACTCAACTGTGACTTGCATTTTATCTATTACACACCAGCTCCTTCCTGACATTTCATGACAACTAGCTGTGCCCAATCCTGGCCTACACATTCACAATAACTTCCTGACAAATCCCCAGAAGACTCTGTGACGTTTAAAGTGTCAAACAGATCATCCTGCTGTCACGGCTGAAGGGCACAGTTAATCACCCTGCAGGCGGGTGATCTGGAGGAGGGTACAAGGTGGCCTTGACTCCAGGTCTGCACAGCCAGCGAACGTGACTCACGCTGCCGCCTGCACAGCCACGACCTGCTCCATCCCAGAACGCCCCCTGCTACCATGACAACAGAGTATTCACAGGTGTACCAAACCAGTTTAAGACTTGCATCATTATATCACCATGTCAGCAGAGCTGAATTTTCATTGAGAAAGGCCTCACTGTGAGAGGCATGCATATGATTTACTCCATGAGGCAGGTCACGTGACTTGGGAAATCATGATTTGTGGTCAGTCTACGGCACCACACTGACAGCAAGAATTTATGAGCCCTAAAATCACTTGGCTACGTAATATGAAAAGCCATCTGGTTCAACGATTCATGAGTGGGAAAGATAATCTGCTCTTCTCTACCAGGTTGGAGCTCCAGAGCTGTGAAACCACCACCATTTTAGAGCTGCTCATTGATTAGGCTACATGAAATATTTACGCCGGCTCTGCACCGCCACACTCAGCCAGCAGCTTAGCGCCGTCTCTACGGCAGGCATAAAAATGGCTTTGAGTGTTCCAACAACGTCCCTGCAGAGACTACAGGAATATAAGCCGTGGGGGAGGGGGACCGTTTCACAGAGCGATGAAAGAATTCTTCATATTTTAATTCAAAGACTCTTGAAAAAAAAATGGAAAGAAAAAAAAAGACTTTCTAGAGGGGTTTTGTAGAATCCTCACCAGGTTTCCGACACTTAGCACATGCTCAAATTGCGGCGTCATAGGGTAATGCTCCATGGCCATGAAGAGAGTATTCAGCACAATACAAATGGTGATAGCCAAGTCCACAAAAGGGTCCATCACAATCATGTTCACAATCTCCTTAATCCTCATCCAAACGGGGCCACACTCCCAGATAAGAAATATGTTGGCGAATTTGTACCAGCATGGTGGACACTTCCTCTGAGACTCTTCCAGTTCTGGAAGTAAAGAATACAATTATGGCAACCATGATAACAATGGATTTCCTTCTTTTTTAAAAAAGCAAGACATTCCTTAGTTTACAAGATGTGGACATACCCTCAACCAATGTGTTGGTTAACGCACTCATCACGCTGTTGGCTCGTTCCTTGCGCCCAAACGACGTGTTAAGCTGCTCTATGGAAACCATTAGAGAGCCTGAGAGCTTCTTCTTGATTTCGAGTTCAGTGGTTTGCTGTCAGGAGGAAAACAATGAGGTTAAACAGACTCATCACAACATTATAGTGCAGCTTGTGAGCTAGTTTGAGAAAGTTTGATTAGGAAAAGAGTAACATTTTTGATATTTTACACATTTGGTCCAAAGGAACCATTTTCATTTGAATGCATTAAAGCGGAAACATGCTGGACTCTCACAGGAGAGAAGGTAGGGTGGAGATACACGGGTATTTGTCATTAGCTTCTGTACGATACATAAGCATGTTATCAAAATGCTAAAATATAGAACATCGGGAAGGATTTGCGCTCATTTGGCCATTTGAAACAGTCAAGTATACGTTTTATAAACTGTGCTTAAAATATCCAGAATGCTGGAAAGGCTATGAATTAGTAACTTATTCAAGTTCATCATATTATAAATCAGCCATTGTCCTCCGCTCCCTTCCTCCCCTCATCTGAAGCCCCTGCATCTCCAGCTTTTAGGAGATGCAGACAGCATGCATCTGCGTGCATTCAGACAAAGAGGTCTGAAGAGAGGAAAAGAATAAATATCATGATCCATTAACCTCATGCTGAAGATCTGAAGATATACCAGAGCTCTTTAAGATTCATAAAGCTAGCAGACTACTGTACAATGCTTCCATTGTAATTAGGATGCAACAGTGCTGATCATTAAAAAACACTATAGAAAAATTATATACAACACAAAAAAGGAAAAGAAACATTGTAGATGAAGAGAAAAAATGAAAAGAGAACTGAAGGCTGGAGGGTGGAAGTGCTGGAATTATTTCATGGTTAATTCACCTTTACATGAATATAAACCAAAATACAACTACAGAGGACATTGAGCTGACATGTGCGTTAAAAAGAGCACATTAAAAATGTAGAAAATGAAATGAAACTCATGTGTAATGAGATGATGCAATGAATATTAATTCCCCAAGAAATTAACATGACTGCAGAAATCCTGCGAAATAACTACTAAAACATTTATTACCATTATGAAGTTGGGGTCAGTAACATTTTTAAAAGAAATTAATAATATAATTCATATCGTCCTATCGTCAACCGTCGTCAACGATATTTTCACACGCAGGCAGTGGGGGGTGCAAAAGTTTATTATTTGATCATCTATTTACTTTACTTGCTTATTTACTCATTTATTTAATTATTTACTTAAGTTTTATAATCACGAGAAATGAGAATTGTTGTCTATTATTTTGCGACCAAAGATGAAGTTGGTGATAAAGAAAAATGCCATGTCGCGTAGTAATATTTCACCCAAAAAGACGAGCCTGTGGATATCGCACAGGCAATTTGCAAACTTTGCACAAGAGTTATGCCGGTGAAGGTCTTAACTAATGATGCAATCACAGCTACGTGCTAAGAAAGAGTTACTTTTCTGTGGACACGTAAAATATCCCTTCTGAAAGTTGATAGACGAGCAATACTGAGTGTTCGCTGGACGAACAGATCAACTGATTGTAATATTAATTCAGCTAAATCAAGTTAATTCTATTAACTGATCCAAATATTTATAATTAATTATAACAAGTTATGATTAATTATTCATGTTTCCCTTTTGAGCTAATTTGCTACATATGTAAATAAACACAATAAGTATGTAAATAAATGTGCACATTAAATAAATAATAAATAAATCCACCAGGCCTATTGTCAAATCTAGCCTAGTCAACGCAAAAACACTACAGTCAGACTTCATTTACCTGGTTATCTCTTGTTGTTTAACAACAACAATTAACAAAATATAATGTCGATGTGTTGCTAGGCTGTCAAATATAGCGGTGGCAGATCGAGTGACACGTGACGGGTCGTGAGGATGGCACATTTAATGGTAATGAATTGTCAGGAAAATTAATATAGGTGACTATAACAGTGACGGATCATCAAGAAGCACGAGGATGACGCATTTAACGATAACGACAACAAGTAAGCAAAAATAGAGGTGCCAGGTCGAGTGACCGGTCCGCTGACAGACGCCTGCTTTCAAACGCTTCCATGTGCTTTGTATTGATCATTGTAGCCAATAACAGACATATCTGTTGAGTGCGTGAACACAATGGCCAATCAGAGGTGTTTACGAATCCGCTCAACAGCACTCAAAGTTGAGGTACCGAAGTTGGTACTTTTGACAACACTACTATTGATACCTGCTGATATAGCCAGTTAATTCCTTACATGCAGAACACACATGCTAGTTTGCAGTCAGCTGTAGTCTGTGCTGTGTGTTCAAGCACAGCTTTTTGGTCCAGACGCAGCTGACGCGAGGTGACAACGCCATTGGATTCCGTCGCCGCTAGTTCTTTGAAGTTGGCTTGGTGTGTCCCAGGCTTCAAACATGAGTTCTATGTCGATAAATTAAACTACATGTACTGCTGAAACTGATTTCTGGATATTGTAAATGACCCCCCAACACACACCCCTGTCTCACCCACTTTTTAAAACAAAGTAATGCCAATGAGTGTGTGAAACACCTGAATTTTACCATTCATACAGTGAGGTCAATCTATAGTTAGCAGCTTGTTCACTAATTTCATACTGGCATAGGAGGGCAGCATATCACACAGGCTTTGAGAGCAGTCCTCAACTGAAAGAGAGCTCGTTTTAGAGCAAAGTCAAAATAACCATTACACAAATGCATCAGAAAGAGCAAGAGCCAAACAGAGAGAGAGCCAAGGTTTAGAGATAGATGATGCCCATGCCTAGACTGATCTACTCTTAGACTTCCTTACGCTGTCATCAGTGGCTGCCTTATCTATTATCACCTCAGGCAGTAGGCGTCCGCCAGGCCCCGGCCCGATGAGAGAGACCACTCCATTGCAATCCACAGTGCTGTTGCGCTTGCCGTAGTAACCCGTGTAGCTGCTGCGACGTTGCGGGCTTAAGAATGAATCACGCCTCTCGTCGTACTCCTCAACCGTGCTGTGCTCATCATCTGCAAACTCGTTCTCCGAGCCTCCGTCCTTACAGCGGCTGAAGATGCTGCTCTTACTGTTGCGTCTTGAAGGGAATGGTGAGCCTGGGATGCTGAGCAGAGACTAGAGACAGAAAAAACAGTGAAAACAGGAAGAAATGTTGACACGGTAACACTTTATTAACAGTGTCCCTGTTACACAGCTTAGATGCATTATAATAATAACAGCATAATTACAAGCGAATAACCCTAAACCAAACCCTAATTATATATCCAGTACATGTTGTTAATTAACAGTACTCAGTACTTATTTGTATAATTACACTGTAACAAGGGCACCTTAAAATAAAGTGTCACTGTTGACTTCTTTGGTTTTACACACTTCCTCTCCACAGTGGAATGATGGACATTAGGCACAGACATTTTTTCTTGACCAGTCCAATGTTTAAAGCCACACAAAATCATAATTTCAGATTTTTTTTTTAATTAAAGAATTTATTACCAAAAATGTAATATTTTCTTCCTATTTAAAAAAGTAAATGACAAAGTTGTAGCGTCTGGACCAATCAGACACACAATTATTCATTATATTTAATGAATAATTGTGTGTTCAACTGGTTCACTTTCAATTATTCATTATATTTAATGAATAATCCAGAAACTCACTCTCTCAAAGTTCTGTGAACCCATCCTAAACGTAGCTAACACACAGGCAGAACTAGGTGTCCTGTTACAGGACACAGGAAAACTGATAAGAACTTTTACGATCGGAAAGAATTTTGCAGAGACTAGTGACTCTGACTTCATTCTTTCTGAGAAGGACAAATAAACCCTCTTAATTCTATATATTCTATATATAACCACTTGAGAAATGTATAAACATGTATCCAATTTTCCCCTCTCATGTCTTTCCTTTTATAGACTTTATTCTATGTATGAATTCTCTCTTTTGAACTCTTTTGGTATTATTGTTTCAGAGTTGCATACTATGGTTAACTAAAATCACACGGGTAGCATGTTTGGTATCTACAGACTCCAACTTTCATTTCCTATTTAGTAATTTATGTTACATGCTGCTAACTCTATGACACACTAGTATTATAAGAATCTAGAAGGTTCTTCTCTCAAACATCCAATCTAATGTCTTATGCTAATATCTTGCTACAGAACAAAGACTCGTAAAAGTTTCCCTCCGAAGGAAAAACTCCTTATTGGCTCAGACACCTCAAGAGGGTGTGACATCTTCACCCTTTAAAATCACTGATCACAAGATCACAGTCTCTTTTTTCCTTTACTGAAAAACGCTGATTTGAAGATGATGCTGTACTAGAAGCTTCTAAGGAACCCCAAACTTATGCCAGGCTTCGGCCTAGACCTTCCATCCACCAAACATCCTCTGAATCCAACTGGTTCTCTTTCATCAAGGCAATATTCAACAGGAAAGTTGATAGACGAGCAATACTGAGTGTTCGCTGGACGAACAGATCAATTGATTGTAATATTAATTCAGCTAAATCAAGTTAATTCTATTAACTGATCCAAATATTTATAATTAATTATAACAAGTTATGATTAATTATTCATGTTTCCCTTTTGAGCTAATTTGGTACATATGCCTCCACAAATTGCATTAAGTGTCCTTACCCCTTTTAAAGAAGGGCGTGTTAGAACTAAACTGATGGTTTGCTCAAGGCTGTTGATCTGCTGAATTTCAAACAATGCTGTAACTTCTTGCTTTCCTGTATTCTGCTTCAGCTCTCTCTTTCCATTGGTAAACTGTATGCCTGTATGTGTGTGTTTGTTAGTTTAGTTATGTGTTTGTGATTTAGTTAAATAAAACTTGTGTGCACACTCTTGCGAGTTGATTCTGATCTGCTTATAAAACCAATGTCCCTGTGTTCGCTGGCCGAACAGATTAATTGATTGTAATATAAATTCAGCTACATTAAGTTAATTTGATTAACTGATTTAAATATTTATAATTAATCATAATGAGTTATGATTCATTATTCATATTTCTTTTGAGCTAATTTGCTTACAAAGTAACATAATTTGGACTTTATTATTACAGTATTGCAAGAATAAAAAAATCATTGCTTTTAAAAAAATAAAAAAATTCTATATTCATGAAGCTCAACAATTAACAGTAACAAAATAAGTTTTTGTAAGAATAAAATGTCAAAGCAAATATTTTTCTTTAACATAAGATCAATCTTTATGTAATTGTATTTTTATACATTTTATTATTAATTGTCCATTTAATTTTGATGTTTTTTATATTAATTATACATAATTTATCCCATATATAAAATTATGGATGACGAGGATACATAAATGTAATAATTTATTAGTCATAAAATAAATAATAAGCAGCTTATATAATATTTTGTTGAATGTTTTTTGCACGCTGTTTTCTTCACACACCATTTGATTAAAAAAAAAAAAGAACAAAATTAATTGATTTTTAAGACCCTATTTTGTATTCCATTAACAATCCTCAAAACTATAAAACCATGACGATAAACAGATTTCATTCTTTACCTGGTTCATTATGGAACTCCTACGCCCTAAACGGTTGTCAGGGAAACGGAATCTGCTCCTCCTGCTTCCATCATCCGATTCGGATTTGACAAACTTCTCACTGTCCCCTTTCTCCTTTTCCTGCTCTTTCTGCCGCCACTTCTTCTTGCGGTTGCGTCGCTCTTTGGCACTCTTGGAACTGAGTTTAGACATCTCAGATGAGCTGCAGGACAAGTTCCCTCCTCCGTCACCATCATCCTCCACCGCGTCCTCAGACACCGTCCCCGCCGACGTTGCCATAGCGTTAGCCTGCCATCACAAAATGCATGATCTAAATTATTTTGATTCCATCACAGTTACAAAAATGTTCACAATTAAAAACCACACTTGATCACCAGTGAATAACGAAATGCCAATATACCGGGCAAATATTTTACAAGAATACATTTGAAATTGCACAGAGGACCTGTATTATTGGCATTAAACAGTGCCTGACCTGCGCGTCCTCCTGCTGTTTCTTCAGCTGTTCCAGCATGGCTTTAAACTCCGCCTCCTTTCGCTCTGCCTCTTCCATAGTGGCCTGGTTCTGTTCCTCATATGCCATGGCCACCACAGCCAGGATCAGATTCACAAGGTAGAACGATCCAACAAAGATTACCAGCACAAAGAAAATCATGTAGGTCTTCCCCGCTGCTCTCAGGGTCTGTGGATGAGAGCATTCACACATCACTATAGAAAATAATTTGTTTTCACACACACTGACAAATTTCTAAATGCTCTCAAACATAATATTCAGGGATTCTGTCTGTGCTATTTCACTTACACACATGTTGACGAGAACTCTCTGGAAAAATTCAAATGTCAGTTCATTATTCTGAGCCTCAGAACATTTGACCTACTTGTGCATAGAATGCAAATACACATACATTCACACATACAGTCATGTACACATACTAACAACAGACAGACTTAAAGCAGCCACTGGCACCCTGAGATGCTGGTGCACAAACAGAAAGTGAGAAAATTAAAAAGAGAACAACAGAAAGATAACCAGTAATTTCATGGTTTTTAACAATACGGTTGGTTTGCCTGACAAAATAATGAGAAAATACTAAGCCTAACTTATGAGGAGTGACATTTCTTCTCCTCGGCTTTAGAAGAACTGCAATTACGTGTCTTCTAGAAACAAAATGCATTTAATTGCTGAATACGGGGTATAACATTGTGAGTTCATTGTGAGTATTAAAACTACTTTTTAAGAGACAATTATGTCATTTTATTCAATGTATTTAATTTAATACAAATTTCAAGTGATGTAAGCCGGAAATTGCAACCGACTTTACTTCAGTGTTGTGACGTATTTACAAGTGAAACAGAATATTGAATGGCGGGTTTATTTTATCGCACATCCTCTGATGGTTGGAGGGGAGTGGTTACGGATATTCATCCCAAGCCATCGAACTGTCGTCAGGAACGCCATTCCAGATTGAAAGCAAATTTTCTTATTTTGATTAAAGTTTACCACGACAAAAACTTTTTTCCCCCCTGTGTATTAAAGGATTAGTTCACTTCTGAATTCAAATTTCCTGATAATTTACTCACCCCCATGTCATCCAAGATGTTCATGTCTTTCTTTCTTCAGTGGAAAAGAAATGAAGGTTTTTGAGGAAAACATTCCAGGGTTTTTCTCTGTATAGTGGACTTCAGTGGGGTTCAACGGGTTGAAGGTCTAAATGTCAGTTTCTGTGCAGCTTCCGACAGTGTAGACGCTGCTAAGTGTATTACTGCCCTCCACAGGTCAAAGTTTGAACTAAATTGTCATATACAATATGCTAGTGCAAGTATGTAAGAATTAGTTCAAACTTTGATACACTTAGCAGCATCTGCACTGCCTATTCTACAAGAAGAAGAGGAAGAAGAGAGCTAGTGCAAGACGAACATTTGTGGTTAAAACGTATATAATTTTTTTTTTTTTTTTTTTAGAAAATGGCCGATGGTTTCTCTAGATAAGACTCTTATTCCTCGTCTGGGATCGTGTAGAGCTCTTTGAAGCTGCACTGAAACTGACATTTGGACCTTCAACCCGTTGAACCCCAGTGAAGTCCACTATATGGAGAAAAATCCTGGAATGTTTTCCTCAAAAACCAAAAAACTTAATTTCTTTTCGACTGAAGAAAGGAAGACATGAACATCTTGGATGACATGGAGGTGAGTAAATTATCAGGACATTTGAATTCTGAAGTGAACTAATCCTTTAACTAGCATGGATTAATTGTTCATCACAATTTTCTCTTTCTGACTAGATTGAAGGACAATAAGCAATGTAAAAAGCTTCAAATATGTTAATTTTTTAATTAGTAAGGGGGAAGATTCTGAATGAAATAACATCAGCAACACTACAGCCAAGACAGGTAAGTTTATCACAGATTTTAGGGAAGCTGAGATGAAAGACGGGGTCAAGATACCTATGCTTGTACCTACATGTAAGTGTACAGAATGAACTAGAGCTCAGGATATATTTAGCATTCTACTATTGAGTCTTCCAGCTGCCCATTACTGCTCCTGATCCCAGAGGGTTCAGTGTGTTTGTGCACATCTTGAGGACGAGGGCTGTCTGCAGCAGCATAAATATTGTGGCTTATCCTAAACACTCCTCCGTGCATGAATTAACAGTATGATTAACAAAGCATATTGAACTACTGTAAATGCAAAACACTGTGACAAAATATCTGGGAAGATGGATTCAGAGAGACCCAGATCCTCATGATTGCTAATCACATATCGTTTCCTGTTGTTTACAAGTGTAATATTGAGTATAAAAGGCATGAGAATAACTCAGGCACTGAGTTTATTTAATTTACAATGCTTAATTCAAATAATTTAATTCAACTGACTGTTTAATTGTGTAAATTTGCAACTACAAAATTTACACAGAGACTAAATATACATACTACAATTTATTTATTTTTGTTTTCATAGTAGATTCTTTTATGAAGATAACATATATACCATTTGATTTAGACAAGAATCATTTGGTTAGTAGCAAAATTAAGACTTCTGAGGAAAAAAGTCCTTAAATGGGGCTGAAATTGATGACAGAGGAAAAAAAGACCACGCCCTTACCAGCTGGTACAAGTTCTCCCAAAAGTCCTGCGTCATGAGGCGGAAGAGAGCCAGGAATGCCCAGCCAAAACTGTCAAAGCTGGTGTAGTCATAATTTGGATTGCGACCAGCCTTTATGCATGTGTAGCCTTCAGGACAGCGACTGAGAGGGGAAAAAGTGCACACAACCCAAAATGACATGACACCATTCTATGTACAACGTCAGTCAGTGAATTACGTCTATTCTTGATGTTATTTAAACATATGAATGCACAAAGACGTCTTCCTCCAACTGTCTTTGTCTTTTTTAATAAAAGTGTAGTTTATGATTTCTAAATGTCAGTTTGCAGTGCTCATTTTGACAGCAAATTTAGTTTTTTTAGTTATGGTCTTTTGACTAAAATGCCATTTAGTTTTAGTCATATTTTAGTAATCTGAATTGTTTTAGTCTTAGTCTAGTTTTAGTCAACTAAATATAAGATTTTAAAATCGAATGGGTTTAGTTAAATTATAATGCATCAATTAGAGATTTTCCCATATAGTCCTGGAGAAAACATCTGTTAGCCTGTTATTATGAATGACATTAAGGTTTAAACATGCAATACAGACACAGATTTAACCGCTGTGACGTATAACATATCTTTATTTATCTTACAATTAAATAAACACTTGTTATAAATAAACACGTTTTTTTAATTCATGACAAATTCTTTATAACAACCTGCATACAACATTCTTTATTCTTTCAAACAGACATATTTATTTGTATAAATTAAACATAGATTAAAGCTATCAAGAACATTGAATGATTTTCTCTTTTTCTTTAGTTGTTTGATTAGCATCAGTGATGGACGGCACTGCAGCAGGTTTATTAGTCACTTTAAGGCCGAATGCACGGATCCAATACACTGATGCACATCCGATATTCTCCCAACTGTTTACATTTACTTAAGACATAACCGACTGTGTTTACGTTAATTCTTGCTAACACTCACCATTTTAATTTTGTATTCAAGTGCAGAAAGATGCGAAAGAGAGCTCAGTACTCGCGCGCTGACGAGTGCACACAGAAAACCGAATCGAATTGAGCTCTCTTTTGTGTTGTCACGCTTTTTCAGATTTATCCATATGTCTGCTCTTCTCTTTCTCCCAGATGTTTACATTTTTGAACATTTTATGAGACATGCAGTAAGTGTATGCCAACTTATTTCCCCGCCGGATAGATCAGCATGTTACAGTTCAAATGTGCGTATCCACGCAGGACATCAGACTGGATCTCTTCCCAAATCATCCCTCCCTAACATTTTCTTCTCGTTTTTATTAGTTGACGAAAATGTCAATAGATTTTTGCCATAGTTTTTGTCATTCAAAAACTTTTTTTTTAATTAGTTATCATCTCAATTTCATCAGTGAAAGAATGTCTTGATGAAAATTATGACGAAAATGATTCGTCAACCAAATTAACACTACTATGTTGTATGATTTATAGTTTTAGAACCACGTTTTGAAGAAGAAAGGCAGACACTCACCCTGAATCAGAGCTGTTTCCACACAGAAGAGCATCCAACTGGTCTGGCAAGAAGTAGAAATTTTCTGATGACAAACAGAGATGGAGAATGGGTTAACTAGACCACTTTGTACTTTTGATCAAGACATTAAAATTCTGGCCAATACTGATATTAAAACGATATACTATTTTGAATTAATTAAATTAAAGCACTAAAAACTAAAATCAATCATTTTAAATGCTAAAAGTGAATATAGGCATCACCACAGTATATTCATTTTGTGATTTGCCAAAAATGACATTTAACAGTAACTGTGAGTGTTGGATGATTGTAAAAGTAATCTAATATTGTCTGAAACCAACATACTGTGCATCCCTAACCATGTTTGTAATTTGTGTGACAAACTAAATAGAAGCTCACTATCATTCATGATGTACTCCTGCCAGTTGAATGCATGGCTGCCATTGCTACTGGGGTATATTTCTGTGATGTTGATGGGCCAGATGACACACTTGTTCCGCAGATTTCCCATGAAGAGCTGCAGACCAATGAGGGCAAAGACACTGAGGCAGAACACGGTGAGGATCATCACATCTGACAGCTTCTTCACCGACTGGATCAAAGCGCCAACAATGGTCTTCAGACCTATGAGATATCGAATATGTACACACGTACACCAACAAATATGCACACAAACACACACACACACACACACACAAAGGCACAGACAGTTGCATGTGTGCTCAAATCCCAGAAGTGTATGAAAGGAGTCTCAAGGCATGATGTGAGGAATTCACATGTTTTTAGATGTGAGGCCATGTTGATGTTTCAGGTTTGATATACACATACTGTAGTGGTTCTCAACTGGTGCAGGTATGTTCTGATTGCAAGGAACAATGGTACATTTTTAACCCTATAGAAATTATGTAATACAATTATGTAAACTTATTGAAGACTTTATCCATAAAAATAAATGGCTAGAAAGCACAGACCATTCTGACAGAATTACAGTATTATAGGACAATAAAATATTTTATTTTGATGCCCTAACATATTCAATATGGTGGACCGCGGTCTGGACCCTGGCTTGGTTAGGGTCATGACGAGACATGACGACATCTGTAGCACCGTTTCTAGTTAAAGTGAGCAGCGCGTCAAAACAACAAAGTATTTCACACCACAATCGCTCAGGGGCATTTATGGTAATTATCTTTCTGCGCTATATCCTCTAATATTTTTATCTAGAGGCAAAAGCGCTTCATTCAAGCTCTTTCCGTTCCATGTGTGTTGTTTTTCTCTCGCTGAAGATGCTAAAGCACCACATGAAGAGCTGCAGATGACGCGGTTATTTTAAGAACAGTAGCAGAAACACGTGAGCAGTAATAGATGGATACTTCTGCTAAAACACTGGAGAAAACAGCAATACTGCAAACATAGTTTTTTCTATCTGTCATATATAACTCTGAACGTTTAAAGCAGGTTTGTGACAAGACGTTTTTTCTTTAACATTTAGCATTATTAATCAGCATGTTAAGAGCATTTCAAAATAATCATATAATTGTTATAACTGGGAAAATTATTTGTAGATAGCAAGGAAAGACAACAAACTTTGAAATCACTATTTAACTTTGTTTTCTGCTCATGATGGCATTTTGATTATTATGTACACTGTTTGTTTGTTTTTAGTAGATTTTAAGCAAAATATAAAAATGGTCCAAACTTCAAGAGGAACAACCCTAACCCCCATACAGTACATTTTCGGTCACATGGCCTTCTGCCTTATATATGTATATAAATGTAAAAATAATAACAACTTGATAAAACATCTGATCTTACCTTTTAATATTCATATCTTAAATTTATTTATTTAATTAAAAACACAGTAAAAACAGTAATATTGTGAAATATTACTACAATTTAAAATAACTGTTTTACACGGTAGTGTGTATGTATGTGTTTACAACACAACACACACACACAAACCAACCAAAAATTATTTAGACACTAGATATAACTTTTGATATATTTTTACTAGTGGGTTCAGGACACTATAGTTCATTTATGTAAGTGAGGATAGCAAAATAAAGTAAACTGTGAAATATTATACCCAAAAATTCTTCATACAGTGGACTACCAGTAAAACTGATACAAATTTGGAACCAAAAATTATTCAGACACTTTGACCTGACCATGTTTTGCTTAAGTGTTATCTGACATAATTAAGATTCATTTTTTCTGACACAGTTTAACTCTGAGATCTTGTCATATTTTATTGCCATTTTTTTAAACTATAGTGAATAAACTGTATTAATGAACGAAATGTTCAAGGTGTCTGAATAAATTTTGGTTTGACTGTATATATTATTTTTATATATATATATATATATATATATATATATTATATATATAATTAAAGCTAAGCATCCAATTAAACTCATCATCTGTCACTGTAGAAATTAGCCAATTAAGACAGATGGCAACATGAACATAATGCTTGACATGCTTTCATCATAAACATGGTTTTTGGCCTAATGTGTTTTGTTTGATAAACTGCTGACTGCGAGAGCATGAAACCAATGGAAATTTGGTTTAATTGTAAATTTAAATGTAAGATCTGGCTCCTGAAGCAAAACCAGTTGAGAACCACTGATACGGATGCCTAAGGATGCACTTCAGCATAAATCAAATGTTTTTAAATGTTCATTTTTTTTTTTCTATTTTAAATCATGCCTTGAATCCTTATTTTAATTAATTATGACAACATATAAATAACAGCACCACAAAATACACTTTAAGTTTCTTTACACAGATACTGCTTAGGAGCCATCCCGTCATTTGGTCTATTCAGAAGAATAATTTACTATTCTTCATAAACTTGGTTTTAATAAATGACTACAAAAGATAATATATTATTTCAGGGCATGCAAAAATCAATCCTGAAACTTTTTTTTTGAATTACAGCATTTCAAAAAAGAAGTTTCAGGTTCTCGGAGACGAACCTGCGAGGAATGCTCTTGACAATAAAGGGAGGGCTCCCAGAGACAGTGAGAACAACCTGACACTCATTTGTCTATAAATACTTCAGCACAACCAGAGGGCAATGACATCGGGAGAATAAAGCAGGCAGGGACTAGGGGGGTGAAGATTGCATGCAGGTCATTTCAGCTCAAGGGCTGAACAGAAACAAGCCCAGTGTTAAAATCTTCCAGGGCTCCACCAGACATGCTGAGCTAAACATCTTGAGAACTGCACTGACCCTCCCAAATACAAAAGAACTGCTTTATCTTCAAGACAGTAGTGCTGTAATGCTGAAGTTTAGTATTGATATGCTACAATCCTCTTGCCCATAAACCCCATCAAAACATCTAAAAATCTCAAAAATTTAATGAGTAGACTTACTGAAAATAACAAACACGACTTGCCATAAAACCTAGTCAGCTAAATAAATCAACGATCTGTTATTTCACTGAAAATGACTGCATATGATGCTAATGCGTCAAGACATTAAGCTAAAGGTCTGGCATTTTTGCGAGGCCACTGAAGGAAACAAAAATTCAAACAACAAAAAAAATCTCCCTTGACCATCTGCACTTTGCTTGTTATTTCACTTCCAGGTGCAATTTGTGAGTTTCATACAAAATAAATAAAAAAAAGTGAAGAAAAATGAATATTGAAAATAAATAAATAAATAAACAAATAAATAAAAGGCAGCCAAGCACTTAGTAGGCTATTACTATAAAAGCAAGTGACTTCCAAAGCATCATGCAGCATAAAATATGTCCACAAAACTAGGCTTGGCAGTCTTCATACATAAGTAACAAGTATGTTCTTTGGGAACTCACTGAGAGCCATTCAATTTTCATCTTGGGGAACAAAACATAGCTTGTTAAAAATATCTACACTAGTGCTCTGCGGCCAGGGGCTAGTTTGAACAGTTCTATTGGTTTCCTGATTTATTGATAAGCAAAATGAATGCATTCATACCTTTGCAGTTTGATTGTTGAGGCTACTATTCCAACTCTGTTTTTAGACTTTGTACCCCTATGTGCTCTTTTAGACTGAACCACACAAGCTCACACACTGGTGAATTACAATTAGCCTTTACATAAATTCCTTACTGAGTGTTTAGCAACATCTTAACAACAAACTTACAAATAATATAGTGGCTCGAGTTCAACCAGAGGTCAGGGTTTGTTCACAGATGTGTTTAATGCCTACATGAAAGAGGTTACAGAGGTTTGGTCGCTAAAGCTTTCTAAATCACTCTAATCTACTCTGGGACAAAAAGGCTGTCAAAACCAAAGGACTCTGGAGATTGATAGTAGACTGCAAAGCCTATCAAAAATGTATAAGTACCATTTTTGATCATTTTTGAGATAAGAAAAAAGCAAATTAAATGGTCCTCTCCAAATTAATTTCCGCTAAAAAAATAATGAGAGAGAAGTCCAACAAAAAAAAAAAAAAGATTTCAAATTGAATAGTAATAGGGGTCATACTGAAAGTTAACCTCAGCGTCAAAACTGCATCTCACCTGGAATGACAGAGATAGTTTTCAATGCTCGGAGAACTCTGAATGTTCTCAGCGCAGATACATTCCCCAGGTCCACAAACTCTGTTACATATCTGAAATAAGGGAGGATCACACACAGACACCAATGACAACCACAAACACACCAAGAACACCACCACGCCAACGAACCACCAGGAGGTACGTCACTCACAGAGCCTGTCCACTACAGGGGGAAAGGAAGGAAAAGAAAACCAAAATACACACACGTACACCTAACACCGACCCGACCCCTCCCGCTCACACACGCTCTTACCTGGGATTACAGAAATAGTTTTCAATGCCCTCAGAACTCTGAACGTGCGCAGAGCTGAGACATTGCCTAGGTTTACAAACTCTGTTATATACCTGCAATGATCAGATCAAAGTTACATGGAGACATGGTCATGACTTAGTACTAGATGACTTGCATATGAAGACTAAGATGATCTGTTTTTATAATGTTAAATAGCTTTTAGAGGTGGGGGGGGGGGGAATAATGTAGTGTATTCACAATACAAAATAGAAATGCTGACAACAAATATTCTAATTTTAATATTTAAATAGATACATTTAATTTAAAAAGTTATTATTATGTTAAAATATAATTAATTTTTTATGTTGGAAGAAAGTAAACATACTATGGCAATGCTAGATTATCTTTCAGATAGAACATAGAATAATTGTGATTTTAATAATATAATAATAAATGTTACGTCACATAGTACAAATGCTTGCATGTCATATCATATGAAGTTTTCCCTTATGCAGTCTAAAAGAGAAAGACATTGCAATGCATTGTAGATATTTGACGTAACGACACAAAACCTGATCTGTTTCCCACCCCTAATAGCTTTCATAAACAATTATGCTCATATGGTGATATAAGATATACAATATATCTCAGATGATTGTATACAAAAAACAAGTCACAGTAAAAGCAGATAAAGTGAAAATGGAGAATGAGAGCTAGGAAGGCAGAAAGAGTCAGTGAGTGAGAAAAAGTTTTCTGCGTGGGCTGCTGGTAGGGGTGGGTGATATACCAATATAGACATGATTAACCGGTAGAAATTTGTCAACTGGTAGAGATTTTAGACTATTGTCTCTATCGCGATTACTCTCATGTGACGTTGCTGTGCTGCGCCGTCACGAAAGCGGATCATTTGAATGCCTTTTTAAAGCTTGCGTTTTAAAAACCATTGATGTTAAACTGTTCAAGTGCAATAAGCAGTGAAAGAGAACTCGGTTCGGTATATGCACACGCCGTCTGAGAGACGGTTTCTGAGACATAAAGCTGCTGCTCAAACAGCGTGCGAGTACTAAACGGAGTTCTTTTTACCGCCTTATTGGGCTTGAGCGGTCAAATACACAGACTTGTGTGTCAAAATGCCAGTCTTTGCAAGTATCTTCCTAAAAACGTTCATGTCTTAAGTAAACGTAAACAGTTGAGAAAGAAAGTGCATGCGAATTAGTACATTAGATCAGTGCGTTCGGTCTTAAAGTGACAGCAGCCTAATATATGTTACACAAACAATATCATTGCTCTTTTTCTTTTGCTGTTACGTTAAAATGCTTATATATATAGATTTTTTTTCAATCCCATTTCTCTTGACTGAATCACTTTTGTAACTTTAATAAAAATAAACATTTATTTTACGCAGTAAACACAATGTTATTTTGTACATTTGATAGCTTGCCAATTTATGTAGTACCCTTTTTCTATAAGCCTATCTAGTGTTCAAAGTATTTCAGGCAGGTATTTCATTTTTGTATAAAATTACTCATAAACAGAACACATAATAAAATTACTCATATTGTGATTTAAGATTTTGGTCATTTGACCCACCCCTAGCTGCTGGGAGTTGTGTTGATGGTGAATGGCTCTAAACATTGATCTGTTGGAACATCTGAACAATGAAAATTCTCAGAAGAGAAGGAAAGAGTGAGTTTTCTGGATCCGTGCAAGAACCAGGTGTAATCACAGCACAGCAGAGAGATGAGGAAAAAACAGTCACAAGCACAAATGCAGAGCAGTGAGGAACTTGACAATAAGCAGAGCTGCCACATCCATAAAGATGCTACCTAAAAACATTCATATGGTTAGAGACAGAATATAACACTGGAAATGTGTTGTCTATGTCCCCCACATACAGCTCAATTTACAAATACCTTATCAATAATTCTTTCATGATTAAACAAAAAGGGCAAAAAAAAAAAAAGTGTTTTAAGCAAGAGTTGAAAAATTAAGACAATCTTGACCAGTTAAATGCCTTATTTTTATGATGTGCTATCAACTGAATGATAGCTCACAAATCAGACAAGGTTCATAATTAAAAAAAATTACATACTGTAACTAAACTGACGGTTTTTCTGAATTATATAATATGTATGTTTGAATCATATGAAGCATATCTAAGAATCGGGATCTTGTAATAGAATTCAAAAAGGGGACCCCTACAGTTTATTCCAAAAGACAGCATTGAAAATTTGGGATTCACAATTAAATTCAAACCTGAAAATAAAGAGTAAATTTTTTAAAAGAAAAAGAAAATCATTTACACTAATGATCTTAAGCCAAGTGCACACTGTACGATTTATAATAGTCCTTTATGATTGTCTGACTGTCAGCCATGTCACACTGTGGGATCTACGCTGTCTTTAATGTCAGACTGTACGACAGTCAACATTCGTTATTATAATGCTATTTCATGCATTCTGACTTATTCACACTGTTAAACAGTTGGATTCTCATGCTAAACATGGCCAAAGTTTAAAAACACGAGTTGGACGAATGATGGAGTATTTCTGTGCCAAAAATACTCTTCCAAATCCTCACAAACTTTGGGGTTTTTTTCCCAAGTATGTGCCTGAGTGACGTAAACGGGGGCGGAATTCCTTGTACGGGCACTTCTCCCGGAAGAGCGCACGCACACGTCGACCAGAACGAGAGCAAGAGCACGCCCATCAACGCCCGTTCGGCTTTACGGAAGTCGTCGGCAGCGCTGCACAGGTCACAGGACTTCACGAAATCAACAATGTCACCAAAGAAGTGTGTTTTTGGTTGTGAGGGAAAGATAACCTTGCTTCCCAAAGAACCCAGTGGAGCTGAGAGTTTTGTGCTCACGCATTACACTGATGTGCTCTCGATATTTGTTATTAAAATAACCATAGAAACTGATAGTTGCAGTTGCGTTTGTATTGGTTAAAATGAATGGAGAATATCTCGTGGCTGCTCGAGCCCTCAGGATCGGCGCTTATGGTTTCATAAACAAGGCCCAGTTCGGCGCTGGATTTACAGATCGTTTGAAAGTGAAAGATGGAGCGATCCCGGTCATGAGTCGGTGAGTAAAACTGCTTCAAATGTCTGTTTTGTTATAATGTAAGTGCATATAATGTAAACAACACGAACGTAGTGAATTCATAAATTCATTATTCATCATTCACTATACGCTATATTCATTATAGTGATTCAGAAGTTATCCAGGGATAATGCGATGGTGTATTGTGTGTTTAAATATATTTGTTTAGCTGACCATCGATAGCTTGCAGCCGATCTCTACATAAAAGCTGTGGTGCTCGTGACTCTTCAGCTCTGCTCACACGACACGCCTCCAGGTGCTCGGCTGTTTTCAGAAAGACTCGGTACAGCGTATGTATCTATTATAAATATGATAAAACTAAAGACTTTTCGGCGATATGAAGGATGCTATACTACTCTATAGGTACTTAAGATTAACATGAGATTGGCAGAAACTGTGTGTGATTACCCCCCTTTAAAAACGGACGCGCACAAGAAGACTCATCCAGAGTTTTACATCATCAATCTGTGACACATTCGGTGACAATAAGGGATGCGGGATTGAAATGGTGTCTAGCAAACAAAAACAATCTCTAGCGTTAACTTTCATCATGGTTTGTCTTGAAAAGAAAACTAGAAAAAAACGAAGACGATGTGCGTGGAGCAAGTGTTGGTTTGTGTTGTTTGTAATTGTGTCATCAGGTTCTGCACTCCTATCAGTTTTTGATTTGACGGTTGTCGTAGGAGAGGCTGCACTACAGGACTGCGCCTCAAATCTTCTGACACTGGCAGAATGTCATCAAAGGTAAAATCGCAATGGTCATTCATCGTCTGTCTGCGAACATGTCAAACTAACGATTAAAGACTACAGATTTTGGCCTAGGATCAGAGTAATCTTTTAGGATTTGCAAAAGTTTGTCTCAGACGGCCAAAATCATACAGTGTGCGACCAGCTTTAGAGTTTTAGGTGTGTTAAAAGTGACTGAATACTTACGCCATTGAGATGACCATAAAATCCAGCCAGTTCCATGGATCTCTAAGGAATGTGAAGTCATCTATACAGAATCCACGGGCAATGATTTTTACAGCTGATTCAAATGTATAAATTCCAGTGAAGGTATACCTGAGAGAAAGAGCATTTTTAAATTAAGTAACTGGAACGAAATTATGTACAACCAAGCTGGTTTATATTTTGAATGTGTATATTTATTTATTTATTGTGAATAACTTGTTCTGAGTCATGCTGTGGTTAGGATCAGTACTTACTCTACTTGTTTGGACCACTCGGGAGGGTTACTAAAAGTCATGAACACACAGTTGGTCAAAATCGTACACATAATGAACATGCTGAATACTGTGAGTATCAGTTAAGGAAATTCTGAGATGTCACAGAATAAAAAGAAAAGTTTAAAAAAGGAAAAATACATCTTACTTTGTAAATATAAATATGAGGACATTCATCAATAACAGATTGTGAATTTTGGCTAGTTGTAAAGCACTGCTAGGGTTGGGCAATAATTATATTTAAATATTTTCAGCCTTATAACAATATTTGATATATATTTATCAACATTATTTAAGAAATACAGCCATGGCCAAAAGTATTGGTAGTGACATAAATGTGCTTCAGTTGTTGTGGTTTTGATTCACATTGTTTCTAGATTATTGTGCAGAGTGATCAGATATATTTTAAATAATAGCAAAAAGCTTCATTGGCCAAAAAAAAAAAAAAGAACTTTATTACACAAAAAAAAAAACAAAAAAAAAACAAATCACTGTTTTTGGCCCTGACACAAAATAACCAGCTAACATGATTTCAGTAATCATATATTCAGCACATGGGAAAGTGTGAACGAGTACTAGTGTCATTCTGACTGGATTATAAGAGCAGACTGACGGCTATAAAAGGAGGGAAGAAGTGCCTCCAATCATTGTGTTCTTGTGTTCTTGTGTTAGCAACGGTTACTCCAATGAAAGACATTCATTGCTTTGCATCAAAATGGCCTCACATGCAAGGAAATTGCTGCTGCAAGAACCATTTACTGGATCATCAAGAACTTCAAGAAGAGAGGTTCAACTGCAGTGAAGAAGGCTTCACAACATCAGAGCGTCCAGCAAGCGCCAGGACTGTCCAGCTATGGAATCGTGTCACTGTTCGTGTAGAGCTCATTAATACTGGCAGCAGGAGGGTGTGAGGCCAAGACTTTTGGACAACAGCCTGGTGTCATGAAGGGCAGCAAAGAAGCCACTTCTCTCCAAGAAAAACATCAAGGACTGACTGAAATTCTGCATGAAGTATAAGGATTTGGACAACAGAAGACTGGTGCAAAGTTATTTGCTCTGATTAAGCAACTGTTTGGGACATCTGGAAAATTGATTGTCTGGAGAAGAAAAGGTGAATGCTACCATGAGTCCTGTTTCATGGAAACAGTGAAGCATCGTGAGACCATCCATGTGTGGGGCTGCTTTTCATCGAAAGGAGTGGGCTCTTTCACAATTCTGCTCAGAAACACTGCCATGAATAAAAAAATGGTATAAAAACTTCCTGCAAAAGCAGCTTCTCCCAATGATACAGGAGCAATTCGGTGATTAAGCGTGCATCTTCCAGCATGATGGAGCACCATGTCATGAGGAAAGAGTAATAATGAAGTGGCTCTGAGATTATCACATTGAAATTTTGGATCTGTGGCCAGACAACTCCCTGGATCTTAATCCCAAAGAGAACCTGTGGAGAAGCGAGTGAACAAGCAGAAGTCCACAAATTGTGATCAAACCCCGAGCATTAATAAGGCAATAACGGACCGGCATCGGTCAGGATTTGGCACAGAAGCTGATAAACATTGTGCCAGAGAGAATCGCAGAGGTTATGAAGAAGGGTCAACACTGTAAATATTGACTCTTTGTATATATTGAAAGTTTCTGCCAATCAAAGCCTTTGAACTTAATCTACAAATACTGAAGCAGCAAACTTTGTGAAGTATAAAATTTATATCACTGCCAATACTTAATCTGTTTGTCACTAAATTAACAAAGTGAGATTAATATTTAATAATTTTAATTTATACAGCAATAATGTCAGTATTCATAATGTTGTTTAATTTGATATCACCAGCAAAAAAAAGTGCTAATATTAGAACAGCTCATTTGTGTCGTCTTTTGTTTAGACTACAACCGCATTAACAATCAAATTAGTCAGACAGTCTTCAGAGGACAGGGCAAAGCATTAGGAGCTCAAATCTTTGTGGTATATGTTTGAACATTTTCTCTCTCTATTTGGCAAATCCACAGTCAAAAGAACAACAACAAACCAAAAAAAGCATGCAACTGAAATTCACACCTACATCCACACCCACTGATATACTGCTGCAGTCCCACAGCGGAAATGACCGCTTAACTAAAACATCCTTAGCGTTATTCCTGGTCATCCCATGCAGACATATTAAATATTTGATGCAGAGAAAGTCAGTACAGACATACAGTATTTATCATATACACATTTAAACAGCAGAAAAAGGATATGAATGTATCAAAATTTTAATCGCTATTCGCCTGGCAAGATTAAAAGGGCTTATCATGTACAAGGCAGGTGTGGCACTAAAGCGGAAGATTGTTTTCCCTCTATTTAGGACTATAAATGTCTGTGGAGAGGAAAAACAGAAACAGCCAGAGAAAGAGAGATAAGTGAGAAAAAGACAGAATAACAAAGAGAAAGAGAAACACTGGATTAGTTGCAAGCATAGAGACACATCAACACTTATTTAACTGGACTTTCAGAAGTAATAATCATGTACTGAAATTCTGCATCTATTTCTAGAAGACAAGGCATCATAATGAAGACATATTGCTTTATATACTACTAAATAATTAAAATCACAATCTTTGGCAAGAAGAAACTCCATATTGTCTCTGGAGTGCAATAAAATAAGACAATATTACATAAACTTTATACAACAGTTAGTTCCAGTTCTCAAACTCGATTGGTTGAAAGTACTGATATTTAGTCCAACACAGAATTAAGAATATCACGGCTGTGATTTGGTCATAAGCATGAGGAGGCTTGAAGGAATAATTCACCCAACAACTAAAAATCTCTAGTTTCCAAAACTCCGCAAGAGTTGCATTTCTGACGCTTACACGCCACAATTTTACTGTTAAAACTGCTCAAATATCAGTGTTTTTTCTTCTTCACAAAAACCAACTGATCCATGAGCCATTTGTACTGAGTTGCTGATACTCTTGGGTGTTTTATTAAATCACAATGAATGACCATTGAAATCATCCAACCAGATATTCATTAAATGAAGTCCTTTTGTTTTCCACAAAAGCTGGAAAACGTCATGCAGGTTTGGAATGACACGAGGGTAAGTAAACTAAACTCACATAAACAAAAAAGGAAACTGAATTCTGTACTTTAAAATAATCTTCAGAATTTACTGTGACTAAACAACAAATCATCAGTGACCCATTACGCCATTTCACCCCATTCCACAAAAGAAATACACATTCAGGCTTATTAACCCTATAAAGCCTACTGTATCATATTTTAAACATGAGTTTCTAAAGCCTCTAAATTATTAACATGATAAATTTTACTGTAAACCTGCTGCACACAATCTACTACACTCCTTCTGCCCTTCGATCAGAAATCATCTTACTAAGAGGGATATATAGAGTGACAACTGATATTTATACGCATTTTATCTAAGCAGTCTGCCATACTGTTATAATAATATTATTGATTTACATTGTAGGCCATCAGAAATACATATTACTTTTTGTACATCACACATCTGCACCAAATTGTATATTTTTGTTTAATTTAGACCTCTGAATAAAATTGATTTTATTGATTTTCCTCCTGGAGTATGAGCTCCATATTCTCACAATGTATGATGTATCAGATATTTTTATATTTTGTCTTAAGGTTCAAAATGCTTGTATGCAATATTCTATATTTGGAAGAGGGGGAAAAAGATATTTACTAATGTCTGTAGTAATATTAAGATAAACCCTAGTTCTACCCGGATATCTCACTTCTGATCGAATCTGAATATTTTTCAGAGCATGCTTAAGACCATGAACGAGTCAGCGTAAGCTCACCAGCATTTCAGCAGATAACCTCATAATTGTTTAAATAAAACATGTTCGCTACCATCAAAGTTTCATGGGAGGTCGCGTGCATTTGCAGAGATGGGATGCACCCCTGCACTTCTTTTTACATGCTCGAGTTTAGCTGAACACTGAGAAACCCTCTTCAGGACCACGGAGAGTGTCGAGTCTACGCAACCAATGCATGTAAGATCAACTGAAGTGAGCAGAAACTACAGCACAGGGCATTATAAAAGCTCATAATTTGGGCCATTTAATTCATTTGGTTTGTTGGTCCACAATAATGAATAAGGTTTAGAAAGGACAACTCAGTAAATAACACTTTGTATATGTAACTAAAGATGGAGAAGGGCTATATCTATTTGGGTCAGACTGAATCAGGCCACCATGTAAACTACATACTGAGACCTGCTTAGAGAGAGAGAGAGAGAGAGAGAGAGAGAGAGAGAGAGAGAGAGAGAGAGAGAGAGAGAGAGAGAGAGAGAGAGAGACCCATTCAAACCAGGAGTCACATATAAAACATCATGAGATGAAAAAAGAACTGGTGCATTTATGAACAAAAACACATTTGTCCTTTCTCAATATTCTATAGTACATGTGCGTTTCCTCTTCTTAATGCATGACAGGCCGCACAGCTACTGAAAATTTCATAATCCAGAATGGAGTAGAAAAAGAAAGATAAAGAGCGAGAGAAAGACAGCCCAGAGAGGAATGAGTAAGCAGTGAGAGGAAGATGGAGAACGAATGAGGAAACAAAGACATAAACTGATGGAAAGGCACTATAAAATAGCACTGGTTCACAAGGCTAAGAAGTCATTTTCATTTCTAGAACACATTTCTACAGCAAACATCACAAAGTGCTTTACATCCAAATATACAACAACAACCTCAAAGGCACAGTCACCTTTAGTCTTTAGTCTAGAGAACAGGTCAAAGAAAATACAATTATTTTAATACAAAAATTAATAAAATGTATAGGATGTTACAGAATTTTGCTAAACCGAACAATAAATGGCTGATTAAAAAACTCTCCACTTTATACATAAAATCAGATGTTTGCTATCGTTATAAATCAATATAAATCAAATCTAAAAGTAGTGCTTTTCTGTTTGCAAAACGGTGTTGACAAGACATTTGGTTAAAAATGTATATTTATAAATGTAAATCAATGTAAATCAATATAAATCAAACGTTAACAGGGCTTGTTTTTTTGTTTGCAAAATAATGCTGTTAACTAGACACTAAAATATGTTCAGTTAAAAAACATTATAAAAATACATTTATTACATTTATTTATTTTAATATTCCAACTAAAGCTTAAAAACAACTGGGAGAGGCAAAAGAGAGAGGAAGACAGAGAGAGATCATGTTACAGGATGATGCAAAGTGAACAGGAAAGTCTAAGTGATGTAAACAAGATCCAGATGAAGCGCAGACCAGACGTATGGCAGGACACATTGAGAGGAGAGAAACATAAACAACAGAGACGGTGACTAATGTAAGAGAGCAGCAAATGCAGAGGAAAAGAGTGAGAAGCTTCAGAGCCCATAATGCAGCATCTGCCACATCAGTAGAAGCCTGTCACGTCACAAAGCCAAACTCTCTTCATTCTAAATCATTTCAAACATTTACAGTGAGCTTCACTGTCAGATCTGCACAGAGATAAACGTATAGGCTGTTTCCTGTTAATGTAGTCATGTATTTATATTGAGGCATGTGGCAAACATAAAACTAACAAAAATAATAATGAGACGCCTGCAATATAATATGAGTATTTCCTGGTGTGGAGAGTGTCGAGCCTGAAGAACAGATGTGAGGGAGGAGTGAGACAGCATCACCCTGCCTGCCCCAGCCCCCCAAACAGCCCAGCCCAGCCCACTCCGAGTGCCGCGTCATCTCAGGGAGAAGCAATGGTCTTACACGGCACATTTTCAAGAGCCCCCCTTAAGATTTATGACCCAGTATGGAGTTCTGCCTCTCTGTCTTTCTCACCTTTACTCAAGCAGGACATGCTCCTGGATCAACAACATCCCTATCAAACAATCAAAGCCCAAACCTGAAGTTAGAAATGTGTGTAAGAATGTGAGCCCGCTCTCATTAGAAAAACTGTGGGAACGTTTTCGTGAGTCGCAGAATACGTACATATCACTGCAGCTTCAATGTGAAATATCCACTGACTGACGCTAAAAGCAGAACAGAACAGATATGGTACGTTTTATGACGTTGGTTTTACACATATCACCGCAGTTTTGATTTGAAATTTGTCCAGTGAGTGGCGCTAAAAGTGTAACACTACATCATGTTTTAAAATAACGTACCACCAACACTACACCTAAAACTACCTGATAGTGTTAACAAAAGCAAATGTGACAATCCGTAATCGTGCCGTTTTAGCTTGTTTTGATCTCTCATCTTTGAGCTCTTTCACCGGATTCATACCCAACTCTGAGCAAGCTTCTGACATTAGAAAAGCGAAACATATGGAGCTGGTTAAGAGATGCAAAGCCCAAAATATATTCGTTTACAAATGGTGCACTTTGGTAAAAAGCGCTTTGAAGTCAAAACATAATATTGTGCAAGGAGACATGAAAACAAGACTTTATTAATCCATAATCTGACCCTGTAATCGTATCTGTGTATGAAAACGATTACTGTTTTACTGCCTCTAGTGTTCATTTCTGTTAGCTGCAGTGATGTACGCATTGGTACGTATTTTTGCGACTCGTGAAAACGTTCCCACAGGTACATCTTTCCATGAGAGGTTGAGGAATGTTGGTAAAATCTGAAAATCTGATTGGTTAAAGGTGCTGTAATGGTGCTAAGAATAAAATTAAATTAAAGAAAAAAGAAAATAATAATAATAAAAGAAAAACTTTAAAATAATACAATTAAAAAATGAAAATATAAAATACAACAGCACGTTTTAGAATGTGTACCTTGAATGTAAATCACTCCGGCTAAAACAATTTGAAGAGCTCCGTTGCAGAAACCTGTAAGGTCACATTTACACTAGTGTGTTTTCATTTTAAAACATATAACTTTTGCTGTGGTTACGCCTGTCGTTTACACTATGCAAGCTTTTTAGAACCTCGAAAAGGAGACTTTCGCAAACGCTGCAGACCCTGTATTAGTTTGAAAATGCCGGAGTTGCGTTTCAGTAAAAACGGACCAAAACTGAGACTTTTGAAAACGATGGCGTGGCTGCCCATGTTCGCTCTGCGTAACCGTGTAAACTATAACATGGAGACTGAACTGCCATCTTTGATGGCTTTGTTGTCAGTTTTAGCACCATTGTGCATTTTTTGAAATACTGCAGCTGCCTACACACGCAAGAGGCAACGGTTTACACTTCTACACGCATGATCGCTCATGAGACGTGCGTTTTCGGTCGTGTAATGTAGACGGAGATTGTCTCTGAAATACTGTGGAAACATCGGTGTAGACGAGGATCGCACTAGTGTAAACGGGGCCGAAGTCCGTCTGACATGTTTTCTTTTAAATGAGCTATTTTTTACCAAGTTTAGGTTCAGTAATTTCACTTTAATGGCAATGAAAAAGTTATTAGTCAGTTATTGAAATGCCTTATTTTCAAAAATTTCACTTTATTGCTTTTATTGCACAATTCATTGCTATTTAATTTTTTTTTTTGCAAAAGCCTTTAAGTCTTTGCCTCTTTGGACAACGAGACAGTAAAACATCCATTTCTGTCAGTTTTACAGCAGCAAAAGGAACACTGTCGTGTTTACTTGCTACTCACGAAATCCTGTCATTGCAACTGTAACGACAGACAAAACATGATTGCAGCTCTGCAACTGAAAGCCGCTCATACGCACACCGTCATTCATCTTGAAATCATATGATTCGATTCGCATCTTCCGATTGGCTCTTCTGTGGACTTACAGGCTTTTGCTGACAAAGGGAGGTGGTGTTTAGCAGTTTCCGCCAACGAACTGGTATTTCTGAATGGGCAGATGCTGGGAATTAGAGGTGCCGTTTAGCGGCTTTTCCATCTGAACTCTTCATTTGGTAAATGCATAAATATAAATCAATGTTGGAGATCCAACGTGTCCTACTTGGGTAAATCCTATTAAGACTCTCCGTCTGACAATTGATTTGTTTTCAACATATAACCAGCTCCTTGAATCATCTGTGCTGGAGGACTCAGGCTTCATCAGCTGCTCTTATAGCAATGAATCCTAAGCTAATTGCTTCTGATAGTGTCACAGGTCTGGATTTAAAAGCTGCCAGCTCCCATTTCTCAGCTGGTTTTCCACTATGAAGAGAGCTGCCCTGAGCCTCGAGAATCAGGTTTCACTACCACTGCAGGCTGTAAGTCGAGCCCAGCATGTTGAAACAAAAGGACAATGGGAGACGAGGTGATCTGATCACGACGCTGGCAAAGCGTACAATCAAAGAGCCATTAAATCCTTGAGAGTGCAGGATTGTAGATCGTCAGTGGAATGTGCACGAAAACATGGTGCAGAGATGCATCTCAATATATATAAAAATATAAGGTCTAACGTGAGCCATTGTTGCAGTAAAAATGTATTCGTTTGGAGCATAATTCAGTTCCTTTAGACTGTTCACATACGCTCCTCCATGAGGTTTTCATCAGGAGACTGAAATCTCCTTCCTGTGCATGGAGCGGGCGGTTACATAACAGTCAATGTGCGCTGCATGAGAGGGAGGCGGAGGAATGAGACGGAGAGAGAAAGCAAGAGAGGGAGGAGGGAACGCTTTAGCACATGCATACATTAACAGGCATTACCACACAAATGAGTCTGTGCATTATTTAGTAAAGTCCGGTGTGGCAGACCCTGCTGAAGTCTCACCGCCGCACTTAGCACCGAGACAAACGTGAACACAGGGCTGAGCCTGTTGGGCTCCATTACGACTCAGACAGAAAAGATGACCTCATCTTCCACCCTTAGGCTGCATCTCATAACAACAACTCACTCATGAAAATCTGTTTGAGGGCTGTCTTGTATCTGATATTGCTCATGTGCAACAAAACAAGGCACTGTTTTATGACTGGTAGCGTATCAAGAAACTGCATCCACTTAACAGTCTTAGAGCGCAAAATGATGCTTTTTTATAATATATACAACATTTTTCATCATAAATTATATTATCAGCATAAAATTTGAGTGAAAACTTTAAATGAAAAATACATGAGTCTGTTTTAAAATGTTGTGGTAGGGATCATGTCCTTTAGAATGATTTGAAAATGATCGAAAGGGTGTCCTGAGCGTCAATGGAAGCAAGAACATCTTTATACTGTTTGTATAAAGTTTGAAATTTTACAAATTTCATATTCACATTACATCATAACATTCACATGTTCTAAATTGCAAATGGCCTAAAACACTTCCAGGTATAAATTAGATTTTGAATGTTTTTTTTTTTTCTTCAGGATTCTTCAATGAATAGAAATGATCACAGTTTCCACAAAAATATTAACTGTTTTCAAAAGCAGCAAATCATCATATCAGAATGATTTCTGAAGGATCATGTGACACTGAAGACTGGAGTAATGATGCTGAAAATTCAGCTTTGATCACAGGAATAAACTGCATTTAATGAAATAAATTCAAATAGAAAAAATTACTTTAAATTGTATGTGCACTCTTAACATCAGTCAATCAAGCATTATATTATGATATTATGATAATCAAGCACTATTTAATGATAGAACTAAAACTAAAACTAACCATGTATGAAAGCATATTTGTCATTTTAGCTGAACTCAGGACTGGTGCTTAAGATATTGTTGGTCATTCAGTGTTACTGTAAAAAACAAAATAGATAATAGTAATTATTATTAAAAGATAATACTACTACTACTTATTCTACTACTAATAACAAAACACAATGCACTAAGGATCGATGAGCTGCTGGGTTCATGAATATTAATCACGTTATCAGCGTTCGCTTGAACTGATTTGCTGAAATCAAAACAGGGACGGTAATAGATGAGTGCCAAGCCAATGAGATTGTTCAGTGAGTGAAAATATATTTATGCTAAACTTATACTTCGCCTATAACACACACACACACACACACACACACACACACACACACAGGCAAGTAAAATCTAAGAATTTATTAGCCAATGGCTAATGATAGACATTTAGTCGCCCAGAGTGAAGATTTAGTCGCATTGTAGAGGGCTGAATTTAAAAATGTTACTGACGCTAAAATTTTGAACAGTAGTATACGTTTTTGGTTAAATGTGGAATATTTCATAATATTCTCCGATTTTATCGTCATGTACACATAACACTAAAGATTAATAAAACACAGATTTCACCAAAACAACAACATTAAAGATCTTTAAATGGCCTAACTATCTTACTGTTGGACCGTGACTCTGAAAGAGCTGTTCTAAAACGGGACACTGTTCCTTTAAATGCACTGGAGCGTTTCTTTTGGCTCTTCTTTTTTAAAAGGATTACTGCTGGAACAATTAAAACAAGTCTGTCAGCTGGAACTGTAAAGCTTCAGCAGACCTCCTCCTCAAACCTCTTTAAAGCATCATCTCACAGACAATCTACAACATACACAAGCCACAAACAAATGCTTCAGCACTGTAGTTGATTACAGGAGGAAGTTATTCATATGATTAACATGTTATCATGTATCAGGCGTATCCTACAAGAAACATGATTACCATCAGGGGTTCTCTCTCTCTCTCTATATATATTTTATATTATATATATATATATATATATATATATATATATATATATATATATATATATATATAAAATTAGTGGTATTAGTACATTGTCAGCATCTCCACCTCTGGAATAATCTCAGGTGAGTTGCTTAACAGATAACGCATGAATGCCAGCTGTGCAGGCCACATGTAGAGACATGATGATGCACTCACTTTCTTATTCACGTAGAAGGGATCTAAATCCTCCAGTGGCGTTGCCACCATGCCAGGAGGGATGTCCCCGTAGATGAAGGGCAGACTCTTGCCCGCCTCCAGGTCACCGTTAGGCTTGGGCTTGTTCTCGTCGTCATCGTCGTGGTAGCTGCTGTCTGGCTTAGGAGGCGGCTTGGCTTTCTCCTCAGCAATGCGCTTCTCGATTTCACACAGAGATTCCCTGGTAAAGTATTTGAAGCTGTCAGGTCCTGGCGGTGCAAGAAGGTGTGCAGCCATGTTTTCATCCTGCAGCAACTTCTTCTCCTGTTATGTACCCTCCACGGCAGCCAGTTCTATGTCGGAAAGAGAAAAGGACATTACTGGACATCTAGGCTCATATAGGCAGAATCATACAGCTGTCTCGTCCACACGGCAACTAGTTCTGGCCCAGAAGCACATACTTGTAAAGCAACTAACATGAACCCGTGTGCCCTTACTGCCGAAAGTTTAGCCAATGAGATTAGAGCTTACCAGATCAAGAAAGAACTTTACAGTTTTGCATGCAATATTTTCAGTAAAGCATTTTGCAGATGCCTTTATACATTTTTTTATCAGTTCATGCATTCCCTGAGAATCAAATCCATGACCTTGGTGTTGTGATACTGAACTAATATCAATATTGTATTACATTCCTGTACTGTAGAGTTATCTGGGTGTAGTATAAAATCAGCATTAGCAGAAACCGAATCACATCATATTAAAGGGTTAGTTCACCCAAAAATGAAAATTCTGTCATTAATTACTCACCCTCATGCCGTTCCACACCCGTAAGATCTTCGTTCATCTTCAGAACACAAATTAAGATATTTTTGATGAAATCCGAGAGGTTTATGACTCGTCCATAGACAGCAATATAATCAACACTTTCAAAGTCCAGAAAGGTTCTAAAGACATTGTTAAAACAGTCATGTGACTGCAGTGGTTCAACCTTAATGTTATGAAGAGACGAGAATACTTTTTGTGTGCAAAAACAAAACAAAATTGACTGTTTTAACGATGTCTTTAGTACCTTTCTGGACCTTGAAAGTGTTGATTATATTGCGGTCTATAGATACCTCTCGGATTTCATCAAAAATATCTTAATTTGTGTTCTAACGATGGTCTTGCAGGTGTGGAACAACATGAGGGTGAGTAATAAATGACAGAAATTTCATTTTTGGGTGAACTAACCCTTTAAGGTCTCTTATTAAGTCAGCTTAGCTGCAAAAATTTAACTCTGCATTGTTTTGTCTGATTATAATTATTAAGATTAATGTACTTCTCTTCAATAAAAGGTGTTAAAATGGAGGAATCGAAAAATTCAGGACTTAAAGTCACTATAAAAAATGAAAGTAGCGACAGATCGGTCGATTGTAAGAAAGGGGCGGGGTTCACGCTGACTCAATGAATGGAGAAGTCTGGCATATGTCATCAGTCAGAAGTTATGACATTAATTAAAAACACACAGATAAATCCTTCACAATAAGATCTAACATTTTCAAAATAGAGAGTGAATTTGCCAACTTCGATCACTAGTCATCACCAGCTACTACTATCTTGTATTCCCTTATCAATACTTAAAATCCAACATAAGAGAGCTTATACAAGCAACTTAAATAATGCAACTTAACAACAACAACAAAAAAGTGTCGTTTAGATTTCATTTTAGCTTTTGGAACGATAAAATCGTACTGAACAATACTACCTTGTTACATCATCCGCTCACACAAACTGATATGTTCAGCTCTGTTCAGGACAGTGAAATTCTAAGCCTTGCATCTAAAAATATTACCTTACACATCAAAACAATCTGTTGCTAAATTGAGAGCATGTTAGAGAGGGACTGGCACTAGATTCAGGATGAGTCATCCACTTCATGAAAAATGAAAAGCATCCTCCATTATGAGCAGATGAAGGTGATACTTAATGTTTGTCTTTGGATTACATTTGCAATAATATTAATCGACTTTGTGATAAGTGATTCATTGCCCCCCCCCTGATTTGTGCTTGCATAACTTCCCAAGGAATGGTTCTTTTCTTTTGGGTCATTATGATGGATGTTTCTATTTTAGATGAAAGGGTGCTGGGAAGATGTAGACTGGATTACAAGATACCACACAACAGCACAAGCAGGTTTTAGTTGAACCTGTCTTCCCTACGAACAAAATCTCCAATGAGATGTCGATTCGGGACATGCGTTATGTCCCTAAGGCAGCAGAATGGGAAATGGGGTGGGTGAAGGGAGGCCTAGTGAACCACACTGTCTAAAAGCTTGTGTGCACTTATGGGCCAGACACTTAACCAAGCCCTATCCTGATAATACAGAGCTACTTAGCTCACTTTTAGCTTTTCTCTGCATCCAATTCCACAGTTTTGTTTCAGAAATGGTGTTTGGCATTTTCAGTAAGCCTTTGAAGTAAACATACCTTATTTACCTTCAAGCAAATCGGACACGTGACGTCAACAAAATATCAAAGAATGTGACAAACATCGGCGCATAACAGACACCATTAGCGGCACAAGTCCCGTGGGTATAAATCTGATATCACTTCAAGACCTGTCGGAAAAAAACAGCTTAAACCAGCCTGAGCTGGTTTGTTGGTCTTAGCTGGTCCCTTGGCAGGTTTTAAAAGGGTTTTGGGCACTTTCTACCAGGCTGGGAGACCAGCTTAGGTTGGTTTAAGTTGTTTGTTTTTTTTCCTCAGCAAGCCAAGCAATGAAACAGGAAAACAAAAGAAATGATTATCCCAAACACCTTTTGCATTTGTAATTTTCAATGTCTTAAAAGTGAAACAATCTGAGCTTTTGTGGTCCAAACAGCACAACTTTACTTACAGGAGCTGTCCGATCAGCACCACTCTGTGAAAGGGGAAGATTTTTATCTGTAGACATTTTGCATTATCAGTCATATTCAAAAGTAGTGTTACTAAAGACAGAAAACTCAAATATCTCTATGTATCATGCTGCATACAGTGCATCTTCTGTAAGATAAAGTACATGGAATCATGAAAAATGGTGTAAATGAATCCGTATCAGATGAATGAGGTGGGCCGAAACATCTCGAAATAACTGAAGAAACTATGGGCTGCTCATGATAGCTTTAGAAAATGTCAGATGGGATACGTGATCCAGCTCATTTACAGATGTGAGGGCATGGGTAAATTTAAGGAGCGTTATGAATAAAATTACAAATTCATTTTCATCATTCAGGCTTTCGAGCTTCTATGCGCAACAGAATTCTCTTCTACATCAAAGTGCTTCAAAATGCAAAATACCTGTTAATAAATCGTGCAGGCTACATTCGGACATACATCTATAACAACAATTCCCTCAAACAAACCTCAGTCTTATTTTAAGAACGTGAAGTTGTTATGTGACCGAATGCGCAGTGGTCCTACCTTGATTTCATCAATGTTTGGTCACGAAATCCATGTCTTTAGCAGCACGACGGTTTCACGAACAACATCTTTGAGACTTCCAAAACGTTGTCACGGGGCAAGAAAACAATTTTGCCTGAAAACTAACGTTTATAAACAGCCCGACACGTCCACGAAAGCGGGCCGAAGCCACGGAGGAAAAACGGAAAATACTGCAGTGGGTTTTTTCTCGCTCTCTCTCGTCGTATTTACGCTTTTATTCTCACAGCGCAAGCATGTTTTACTCATATAACCCCGTTTTGGAGAAAAACAGCGATCGCTATTGATAAATGCGATATATCTCGACGACGTTGTGCAAGGATTCTGCTCGCGAGGAACATAAACAAGAAAATGTAGCATACCACACCCGTGCAACCTGCGTCCACCCTACAATCAATAAGCAGCCAAGCATGTATCGCCAGCTGAACGTCTTAATTACAACGAATCATTTAAAATCTGTCCACATGTGCATTTTTGCTCAGCTTGACATTCGATAAATGTTGACCTTTATTCAGATGAGGGTACAAAGCTACAGGCTGCGGATCACGTCATTGATCATGCAAATACAAATAACACACCACATATTGCCTTGGAAGGATGTTTAACTCATATCATGACCTCTTAAAATTGTCATTTGAGAGGGTGAAATGAAAAGGCCTAATCACAACTGGTTAAACTGAACAAAAATGCAGAATTGATAAAACGTCATTACAGTTATAAGGGAATAAAAAGCGAATGTGAATTCTGCGAGGAGCGTCCAGCAGTAAAGCCCCTCAGCGTGCGGCATCTCTGCGACATTCACTGACAGAGCAATGACTTCCATCGCACGGAATAAACACATCGCCAGAGAGAGATTTAAACACAATACTTACTATGATTACGTTAGCGGGTATCCAAAAAATCCTCACTGCACTGCAGATGTCGAATAAATTCGGAAGAAATTGCGGATGTCGCCATATTGTTGCTGCTACCCTCCTTCAGTGTGCACCGTTACCCTGCATAATTGATGACTCCCAGCGAAATGTAAGGGAGTGTCGGCCAATAGGTAGCACCAGCTCCACAATAAGCGGCGTTGATTTTAGTTTTCTTCTGGTGGAATCCCAGTTAGGTCCTTGTTCGAGAATGAGGTGTTTCAGGAATGTTCGGGAATGACGATTTAATAATATGTATAATGTCTGAAGCAAAAGTTACACAACATAAATTGTGTTTGAAAATATTTTTAAAACGTTTTTCACGCTGAATAATACACACAGGTTGGTGGCTTGGTGTATTATCATGAGCTACAAACTTAAATTTATCTAAATGGGTTTGTTTCTAAAGGATGACATTTACTATCATTTTAGTGTCCTTTGCAGTTCTCTGAAAGGTCATAAAATTGGTCATATATACAGTAGCTGTAGGATTCACTGATGCTGTTATCTGCATAAACTACAGATTTGAAATGTGTTGATTTGCATCTTTCCTTCCCGGGTCTTTCATGACATTACAGTATGAACGATGTTACGTCACTTAGAATCTTTTCAGATTACCTAATAATCAATGACAAGGACATCCGGTTGTTCTGTCTGTCTTCTTTCTGTGTCTCTCGTTTGCTTCACATTTAAAATGTTTAAAACGGCTCTACAATTAGTCTTCATTAGTACTTCGCTGCTTTCTGGGATTGCAGGTATTTTTTTCTAATATTATTATTATTTTTATTAATCATTTAATCCCAGAGATGTGAACACAATAGTTTACTGTTGGATATCTAGATAAAACAATGTCTTTTGTTAAATTATTTATACTATCATCAGGCAATTATGGGAAAACAAAACAAATGGTAATAAATGTAATTTTTTTTTATTTTGTTTCATTTAAAGGTGCAATATGTAAGATTGTTGCAGTAAAATATCCAAGAACCACTAGGCCAGTGTTATATATTTTGTTCACTTGAGTACTTACAATATCCCAAATGTTTGCAACTATTTGTAAATCGTGAGAAAATTGCAATTTTAACCAAGGCTCCGGGACGTGTGAGGAGTCGCCTGTCAATTGCGTCATACCCGCGTTACCCTCGGTTTCCGGTTTATTTTGTAGAAACCATGGAAACACCAAAGACGCTTTAATATTTACATGTTTTAATAGGCAAGGGAACAACTGTTTTGATATATTTATAGACAGAAAACTAATTATTGTTATATAGCTCAACACGTTTAGTCTTATTGTTTAAATCTAATTTTCTTGATTTTTTTGCGAATGTTTTACCATGCCTCAGAGAAAAACACTATTTTGTGAAGTAGCTAACATAGCATAATCAGATGCAGCTTTATATTTAGTAACAGTAATACAGCATTTTCTCCATCATACAATATGTTTTAAAATGAATTTCATGCCATTTATCAACACAAGCCATCCAGCATTTAATATGATAATCTAAAATCGATCTATCTTACTGCAGTGTGTAACAGTGTCTCACAGCAGCCGCCGAGCGAACGCACAGAGTAACGTTATAACATCATTTTCAACACTCAAATGTATCTAATATGATAAACAGAGCTGTGTTACCTCATACTCATGACCGGAAAAGCGGAAGCAGCGCCGGCGACTGCGGCATAATAAAAGTCCCGCTGCTCGTGAGGCGTGTGTTGCGCAATCGCTCCAGCGGCCTCGTTCAGCTCCCACAACACTCGGTCCTGCTCTGCTTCATACTACAGTAACGTTAATTATTGCATCCATGAACATGATTTCTGTCCGAGTCCTATCCCGATTCTTTTCCACCGGCTGTGAGGTGAAGACCACATGTCCCAAGATTCTGCGCTCAAACTTGCCGTCATCAAGCTACGCCTTTGTTTTGAATAGGCCTCTAGCGACCTCTAGTGGACAGAAATCTTACATACTGCACCTTTAAGGTAACAATACTTTAAATTCCACAATTTTATGATGCGATTATCATTACTTATTCAAAATAGGATCTTCCCAGTGATGTGTTTACATGCATATTGACATCTTAATACATTATTAGATCTTTTAAATATTACATGCATCAAAAATGCATGTCATAGTTTTAGTCATAAATGTCACTGGTGGATTAAATGGTTTAATATTATTTACAGACAATCTAATCATATGGTTATGTCACATAAAAAGTGATCAGAAGTGTTCAGTGCAACTGACTATAATGTTCTTTTAAGGTTGTGGAAAGCGAACTTTGCAGAATCCGTCAAAGCCATTTCGAATTTCAGGAGGCCATTCTGCAGTAGAAGCTGCGTGGCCATGGCAGGTGAGCATACAGAGGATGTCGAGGCACATCTGTGGTGGGTCCATCATAAGCCATCGGTGGGTAATCACAGCATCCCACTGCTTCAAAAATAGGTGAGCACTTTATGCTTTATGCATTTGTGTGTAGTTTCCACATCTGATTATTTAACTTTCAGCAATGAATGTGGTTTGCTGAAACAAACAGGTGATACATTTTATCTGAGCATACAGATGCACATTTAGTTAATAAGTTGATCTAAAATTATATAGGCCTACTTGCAGTAGTGGTTCATTAATTATATGCATATTTCTTTTTTTAAGATTAGCATTGAATGTAGATTTACTACACCAAACATCTTTATGCATCAAGAAAATGCCTTAAACAATAAAAGCAACTCTTAAAGGGTTAGTTCACCCAAAAATGAAATTTCTGTCATTTATTACTCACCCTCATGTTGTTCCACACCTGTAAGATCTTCGTTCATCTTCAGAACACAAATTAAGATATTTTTGATGAAATCTGAGGGTTTCTGAAGCACACATAGGCAGCAATATCATTGCACCTTTTGAGGTCCAGAAAGGTGGTAAAGCATAGGTAGAGTTTGGGGGGGGGGGGGGACCAGAGCCATTTATAATTTTGTGGGAGCTATTCAATAAAAATAAACGCGAGAGGACTCTCTTCTCATTCTGTTCCCGCTATAGTTGAGGCTTATGCTAAATAGCAGGCTAACTAAACTAAATGGATATTTATTCATAGTTTTTAAAATAAACCCCCAGCTAAAGGAGAGCGGTCTCTAACTCTGACGCTAGCTTCCACTATCAACATCTACGCAACTTCCTCTGCATTAGGTCTAAGATGTGCTTCTGACTCTTTGTATAGCAGTCATTCATTATACACTTTAAATGTAGAAGATATGATACATATAACTATGAAATGTAGATTATATCTTAGATATAAAGCCACCACAGATATTTAGAGGGACAAGTCTCCCAAATAGCCCCTCAATATTTGATTTGATGCTGCTCTGCTGCACCCTATTATGTGCCATCTTTGAAACGCCTCTCGGGCATTCAAGTGCGGCTCCTATCTCTCTGAATGAGGAAACATCAAATTCTCCAAAGCTGTTTGCCAAGCTTTTGATTAAATTTCATATTTGAAATCACCAGTGAAATCTGACAATGACTGTCTCATAAATTTTGTTTCTAAATGCTCAAATCATGACAAAAAACTGTATTTTTCAGGCTGGATCAAGCTAATGTGCATGCGCAGACCTAAATGCACGTCTCTTGTGTCTCATTTCGGAGGCGCGCGTCTGACTGTTTCTATAGGAACCGGAGCTTCTGACAGCCGCTGCAGTGACGAGATGACTTTACCAATCGGTGATTGGCTCTTATTTAGAAGGTGGGACTTATTCCACCATATTGCACTTTCTCCCATTCAAAACAATATGAGTGACGCATCTTGTGTTATTCTATAGTCTTTGACGCAGTTCAGCGCTTCCGTGTTCTACGTCAGAATGCCGACTCATTATTGGCCGGCTCCTGTGTCAGCATCACACACATGCATCTCACGCGACCAATACTGAGCCGGAGTTCGGATATAAACACGGAAGCCTTTACTGTGTTCACTATGCTAACCGCCATTCAGTCTCTGACAGGAAAGTGAAAAAATTGTTGAATAAAGTCATTATTTTTGTTTTGTTTTTGCTCACAAAAAGTATTCTCATCGCTTCATAACATTAAGGTTGAACCACTGCAGTCACATGACTGTTTTAACGATGTCTTTACTACCTTTCTGTACCTTAAAAGGTGCAATGATGTTGCTGCCTATGTGTGCTTCAGAAACAAAATATCTTAATAGACCTTTTTCACAGACTCTGATGATGCATTTTAACGGTCATCAATATCGTTTTTTTATTTTCATTTTAAAAAAAATGTATGTACATTTATAACACTATACTTGTTTTACATTACCTTTGCATCAAATTACAAAAAACTAGTAAACGCTGCTGTGGGTGTGTTTCTAATACAGCGGCTATGGGAGTGACGGTAAAGTGCCGTTATCACTCTTTATTTTTTTCCTCTTTTTGAACGTTGTGTAAACACTATTGTGGAGTTTTTTGCTATTTGCGCAAATGGAAACACAAAAAATATATTTAATGAAGTCTCTTATTCACCGCTATAAAAGTTTACCCAACTATGATGACTTCTGAGAAACTCGGAAATGTGAAAAGGGTCTATTTGTGTTCTGAGGATGAACGAAGGTCTTACGGGTGTGAGACGACATGAGGGTGAGTAATAAATGACAGAAATTTCATTTTTGGGTGAGCTAACCCTTTAATTTTGAAATAATAGTTTTTATTACAGATCTTTTGCATCTTTCTAGTAACAACTATAAACTACTAGTAGTGGCTGGAGTGACGTCTCGATTCAAGCAAGAAAAGGGTGTCCAGTATCGCTCAGTTCAGCAAGTGATCCTGCATGAGAATTTCAGCCGATCATATTATGACAATGATGTGGCACTTTTGCACCTGCATCGCCCTTTGTATTTCACAAATCATGTGCAGCCTTTGTGCATAATTGAAAATGAAATGGATGAGAAACAGCTCCGCTTCGACTCATGTTACATCACTGGATGGGGCAGCTCAGTGTTAGAAGGTTAGTGTTCAAATGTCCAAAACTCAAAATTTAAAAAAATCTCAAAATCATTATTAACAGATGATTATTCAGCAGAATGTGTAATATATTATTTTTGGCATCTTTCTGGCAGTTAAACTTTTAATAATATGAGTTTATATAATCAGTTCTCTCTTTCCTCTTTAAGAAGAAATACATTTTATGACATCTTTTTTATATAAAATTAGTGTTTTTAACATTTATTAAGATTGTTTCTTCTGATTTTATTCTAGTAGAATATTTCACAGAAAGAATGATCTTGATTAGAATTTAGGATTATGCTTATGTCTTGATTAGAAATATAGATTTTTTAAAGGTCTGAAACATTTGATTGTTTTTTAAGGAATGTTAGTTGACACTCTTCAGGAAGCTGAAGTTGAGCTCATTGATACTAGAATCTGCAACCAGAGAAGCTGGCATAATGGCCATGTTAATGACAACATGATCTGTGCAGGATTTGACAAAGGGGGAGTCGACACATGTCAGGTAATGTCATCTCATTACATCATCTCACTGCAGAAAAACTGGTCAGTGATAGACAGCGATTAACAATATCTGCTGGTATACTCTTCAATCAAGGGTGACAGCGGAGGCCCTCTACAGTGTTACAGCCAACACATGGAGAGATTTTACCTTTATGGTGTGACAAGTCACGGAGTGGACTGTGCATTGCCAAAGAAACCAGGCATATATACTCGTGCTAGCCGGTACACAGTCTGGCTGAGAGAAGCTCAAAGAAGATCTGTATCTGCAGCCTCAGTCACAGATCTGCCAGCTTTTAAATTATTCTCAGCCCTGTTTTTCTCTGCCTGGATAGGCCTGTGAGCCATGCCCCATCATCTCTGCTGCGTTCCAGTCATTTCAATAAAGACTCTCTCAAACAAAGGTTTGCCGTTATTTAATTATTGATTTAACAGTACAGTTAAATATTGGGGGAAATGCAGTTATTTGCATTTATTGTCAGTGGCGGCTCGTGGGTTTTAAGCATGGTTTTTAGAGGAGGAGGCACACTAAACTCTAGTGGTTTTGGGGATCCCCTGCCGATTATCATTATTAGACTATTATTAGCTTAAAGGGTTAGTTCACCCAAAAATGAAAATAATGTCATTTATTACTCACCCTCATGTCGTTCCACACCCATAAGACCTTCGTTCATCTTCAGAACACAAATTAAGATATTTTTGATGAAATCCGATGGCTCAGTGAGGCCTCCATAGCCAGCAATGACATTTCCTCTCTCAAGATCCATTAATGTACTAAAAACATATTTAAATCAGTTCATGTGAGTACAGTGGTTCAATATTAATATTATAAAGCCACGAGAATATTTTTGGTGCGTCAAAAAAAACAAATATCGACTTATATAGTGATGGCCGATTTCAAAACACTGCTTCATGAAGCTTCGGAGCGTTATGAATCTTTTGTGTCGAATAAGAGGTTCGGAGCGCCAAAGTCACGTGATTTCAGCAGTTTGGCGGTTTGATACGCGATCCGAATCATGATTCGACACAAAAGATTCATAACGCTCCGAAGCTTCATGAAGGTTTAGGGGGGTGAGTGTAACGGAGGCCAGCTAGTAGTCGCTGTGCGGGTAAACCTCACTCCTCTGATCTCAAGAGATGCTCTAGCGACTGATGCTAGGGGTTGCAGCCTTTAGCCTCCTTGTTAGAGCGTCCGACTCCCACGCCGGAGACCCAGGTTTGAGGTGCGAGTAGGACCTGGGTAGAGGGGTTACACGTAGACTGTTTGAATGATAGCTTGGTAAATTTATTGGCGATCAAATATTCAATATTACTACTCTCTATAATTAAGATACTTGGTACATTATCAGCGCAGTGGTAGCAGTTCAAACTAATATCACGTTATTCACGTAATTTACGTCTCTACGATGATTGGTTCACGACTCACGACTTTGTAGCGTTCCAGGCAAGTCAAGCCAAATACTGCCTGAGTATAAACAAACCAACATGGCGGACTGTACGGGGCTTATGCTCATTAACATTATTTCTATCGCCAAAGGTGCTTACTTCTTGCTTATTTGAGGGAAACGGAGGAGGAAAACGGCGCATAAGGCAAGAGAATCCGTGATACCTTGTATTTTACGTTATTTTACCGTGCACTTGCATAAACACCGCATCCGTAGGGGCTGCCATTGTTGTTTCGCAGGCTATGTGACGTCAGAACCCGTAACTGGGAGTACATCGATCTAGTACGAGTTCACGGGTGGGAAGTCACGGGTCAAACGGGTTCCAGTGCACTTTCACGGGTAGAAGGTTGGAAAAACACGGGTAACGGGTTGCCTGGAACGCGGCATTAGAGCCCTTCTCTGGATGTGCTTCCCCCCCTCCTCTATCCCCTTCGCGGTTGTAATCGGCAGATTCGGCCCGTTCGTGAAAGAACAGCGGTGCTTTCGATTTCAGTAAACATGGTGTTACAGCGGTGAAATTACAAAAAACAAAAACAGAAAAACACACATTCTGAGACATGAAATTAAACGAATAACTGGGAATTTTATTAACATTAAATCATCTCTCTCCCATTTTCTCCTCTTAATTTTTTTTTTTTGGCTGTGCCTCCGGAGGCAGACGAGCCGCCACTGTTTAGTCTGTCAAATGATGAAATATTTGGAGATTTCGATCAATTTAATGCAACTAGTAAAAAAAATAGCAAAACAAATATTAACATATCATTTTAGTAAATATCGTCGTTTAAGCCTCACGAGCCATAACGTTCAGTAATTGTGTCAGATTCATTCATGAACCTACGGATTCACACAATTCAGTAAAAAATAAACTAAAATAATTTGGTTCAAAGAGTCATTCGTTCTCCCCCATAGGGTTGCCCTGTTTGTGATTTACTAAAAAGAACCGACTCATATGAGTCTTTTTTTTTTCAGTAATCGAACTACAATGGTCGAGCTGTAGGATTCACTAAAAAGAACCGATTCATAACTCGTTAGCTTTAGAAACCGGACTAGGCTTCCCAAAAGCATATCGTGAGCCCAAGGTGGTCGTGGAGCAGCGGTTTGTGAAAAATAATGTAGTATTAGGAGGTTCTTCTCAGTAAAAACCTTCTTCGGCTCCTGACAACACTGAACTACTATATCCTTGATAATAAAACGGTGACTTACGTCCAAAGACTATAGAATAACACAAGTCATGTCACTCGTATTGTTTTGAACGGGAGAAAGTGTAACGCGCAATATGGCGGAATAAGTCCCGCCTTCAAAATAAGAGCCAATCGCCGACTTGTAAAGTCATCGCGTCACTGCAGCGGCCGTTAGAAGCACCGGTTTCTATAGAAACAGTCAGACGCACGCCTCAGAAATGAGGCACAAGAGACGCGCATTTAGGTCTGCGCATGCGCATTAGCTTGATCCAGCCTGAAAAATGCATTTTTTTTTGTCATGATTCGAGCGTTTAGAAACTAAATTTATGAGCCGGTTGTTGTTAGATTTAATTGGTGATTTCAAATATGAAATTTAATCGTAAGGTTGGCGAACAGTTTTGGAGAATTTGATGTTTCCCCATTCAAAGAGATAGGAGCCGCATGATGCCCAGGATGCCCGAGAGGCGTTTCAAAGATGGCCGCCGAGTCTTAAAGAGACTTTGATTACGTCACAGAATTCAAATATATTTGACCGTTATCCCAACAGACACATTTCTCGTGTTAAACGTACAGCGTCACGCGAATCTGTCGCTCAGAACTGAACGCCACCGCGATGACCCGTGACATGAAATTTCTCATTTTTCTGGGTGCTGTGGGGTGGGGGGTAATATTTTATTTTTCCGCAGTCTCTAACCCGCCCGCTCCATGTGAGTTCATATTAACTTTATAAATAACTAGCTCAGTACACTACTTATCTTACTATGTTTCTTTGTTTGAACATCTCTCAGATCTAAAGTGCGGCGACAGGCCTGAGAGAGAAATTAAACATCGAAACACTCGGATGATCGGAGGTGAGAACGTCAGCGTGGATGTTTGGCCGTGGCAGGTGTCGGTGCTGTACCGGCCCGATCCATCTGCCCCGTTCACTCAAGTCTGTGGTGGAGCTATTATCGACAAATACTGGATAATGACTGCAGCTTCATGTGCAAATGTGAAGGATCAAAGGTAGTATGTCCACTTTAATCCTTAAACCGCAAGATACATACGCTTTACTTACGCAGATAACGTTGTCGCACTTTCTCCTATAGCAAACTTTTGATCCGAGCGGGAAGCAGTAGACTGGATGTTGATGATGAGTTCACACAGAAGTCAGAAGTCGCCAGAATTATCACACACGAACGATTCAATCCTGTCACTCTGCGGTACAGTATCGCTCTTTATCGAATGAAGACGCCTTTTGTGTTCAGTGAGTTCGTGAGTCCCGTCTGTGTGCCTGATGACGCGGCTGCGGATCACAAATATGAGTCCTGTCACATCACGGGATATAACGCTCAGCCTGGCGGTGAGTGACGCTGCAGATGTGTACAGTAGTGGCGGATTGTGTTCGCTTTATGTTACACATATTTATTATATATCTGTACTTATATATGTCATTATATATTACATTTATCAGGTGATCTTGGCGCACTGCAAGAAGCAAATGTGTACATAATGTCACGGTCACTGTGCAACAAACCAGAGTACTGGAACTTCTCTGTGGCAGCGGACATGCTCTGTGTCGGCGAGTTCGGTGGAGGTGTGGACGGATGTAAGGTATGTTCGAGTACTCTAACTGTGTAAAAGACGAATGAATGCATTTAACAGCGTTGGAGGAAAATAGTTGCAATATATCGGTAAAACATCGATTATCGGCCGATATTTGAGAGATTTTAGAATTTTTTTTTTTTTTTTTAACAAATTGTGCATGCTCATATTCTATATTTTTACATTTACACTACCTTTCAAACGTTTGGTGTCAGTAAGATTTTTTTTTTTTTTTTTTACCAAAAACTCATTAAATTCACCAAAAGTGACAGAACTTTTGTAACATTAAATGTCTTTACCATTTCAAATAAATGCTGTTCTATTAATCAAGGATCCTGTAAAAAAAAAATTATCACAGTTTCTACAAAAAAAAAAAAAAAAAAAAATGTAAGCATCACAACTTTGCAATAATAATAAGAAATGTTTTTTGAGTATCAAATCATCATATCAGAATGATTTCTGAAGGATCATGTGACACTGAAGACTGGAGTAATGATGCTGGAAATTCAGCTTTAACATCACAAGAATATATTTTTAAAATATATTAAAATAGAAAATGATTTTAAAGTTGCAATAATATTTTGCAATATTACTGAATTTTCAATCAAATGAGGCTTCTGTCAAAAACATTAAAAAATCTTACAGACCCTAAACCTCTGAACAGTAGCGTATATTACCTCTGTCTATCATGAAACACTCATTTAAAGTTAATCTTTAAAAGCACTGTAATTTATTAACATTGTTAATTCAAGTGTAATATTTACCAAATTTCAAGATTTGAATCAAATAGTAAATCAAAATATCAATTTTTCATAACTTTGATGCCTAAATTCACTTGTAGCATGTAAAATGATGATTTTAGTAAATTTTTTAGAATTTATTTAGAAAAAAATAGTTTAATTTTCAGGGTTCCTACACAGGATAAGTATGGAAAAATGAGGGGAAATGTGTTTCTATTGCTCCTATTCAGTTTTCTAAAACTGGAGGGGGGGGGGGGGGGGGGGGGGCCTGCAATCACACACAGTTTCTGCCAATCTCATGTTAATCTAGAGTAACAATGCATCCTTCATATCTCCGAAAAGTCTTTAGTTTTGTCATATTTATAAAAGATAGATACGCTAAACCGAGTCTTTCCGAAAAAAGCTGAGATCCTGGAGGCGTGTCTACCATCAGTGCTGTGGGCGGAGCTAAAGAGTCACGAGCGCAGGCTAGCTGTGACATCATTATAAATAAAAGGGAACAAAAGCGTTCGTGTTGTTTACATTATATCCACTTGCGTGCCGATTTCCAACAAAACACAGACATCTGATGCAGCTTTACTCACCTCCCGCGACCTGCAAATCCAGCTCCAAACTGGGACTTGTTTACAAAGTATTCATCACTGAATTCCAGGAACAAACAAACATACGAGCACAACTCCGTTGCTGCCCCAGAAAAACAAACTTCATCCTCTGTTCCCTTAACGCTGGGTTCTTTGGGAAGCTGAAAAAGTTCATCTTTCCCTCACAACCAAAAACACACTCCTTCGGTGACAGGAGCTGCGTCTCATTTCAGAGGCTGCGTCCTCCGGAGGTCACATTTGAAGGCTGAATACTTCATCAAGGATATCATATTTAAGAAAAGTAACCGTAATAAAATTGACTGATATTCATTGTGAGGTGTAAAATACTGTCATTTCTTTCTTATGTTGCAATCTAACGCTTATTTTTCTTAAATGAGACTGCCTCGATGATGTATGCAGCCTTCGAAGGGTGCAGCCCTTGAATTAGGACACAGACATTGTTGAATGGCTGCCATATCCCGAACGAAGCGCGTTGATGGGTGTGATCTTGCTCTTGTTCTGGGTGATGTGTGTGTGCTCGCTTATCAGGGAGAAGAGCCTATACAAGGAATTCCGCTCTCTTTTGACATCATACAGGACACACTCGAAAAAAACTCTCCGAATCCCGTACTGAAACCGGAAGCAGTGGATTTGGCACAGAAATACTCTGTCATTCGTCCAACTCGTGTTTTGAAACTTTGGCCATGTTTAGCATGAGAATGACACTCTTTAACAGTGTAAATAAGTCAGAATGCATGAAATAGCATTACATCCCCCTTTAAGAACTTCTAAAAATAAATTTATCACACAAGCAGAGAGTTTTCATGGCAGAAGTTTGGTGATCATTTAGTGACTGTCAAACACGAGCGAATGAATCAAGATGCACATTTTCATTATGCGGAACTGTGTCTTTATCATAAGCGAGTCTCTTTTGAACTTCACTGAAACGCCACTCAAACCAGCAACAGATACATGAGCATTCGGTCATCTAAATCAGACTGTGTGCTTTTCTGTTTGGTGATCGTGCAACATCAAACCACATTTACAGTATCATACTGATGTGTCAGAGGTGAGTATATTCAGGTCATAAAGTGTTTTATGTTTCTTCTCATATAAGCGCATGATACCACTTTAAGAAAACAAATTAAAAAAGCTGAAAAGATTTTTTCTACAGATGGCTGTACTATACCAAATATTAGGGGTGTGACGATACACAATATTGGGTTCACGAGAACGAGAACGAGACGTCATTTGATTTTCTTTCTTTCAGCCAGATCGCACTATTGTGTTATTCATGTGTTATTCAGTTATTATTAGACGGCACAAATAATTATGTATTTGTATTATTTTATATAGAAATAAATGGTGTATAATTTATTGTTTAGAATATATAAGACTGTTCCTGTTTCCCTTTTTGTCATTATTTTAATCCCTCGTCATAGCAACACCATTCGAGATATAAGTATCCGTTCGCAGTTTAGCATCTTCGTATATTGGCTTCATATTGAGAAAGTTTGGTGTGAATCATATGAAGCCCCTAGGAGGAGGAGTTACAAATTCAGAGCCTAATTTTTCACACACACAAAAAAAAAAAATCCACATCCAAACCAAAATAGCCAACTTCCTGTTAGGGTTAGGGTTTGTCAAAAGGTGGCGCTACAGAGTTTCCCCTCCATGCCCGTTTTTTAGCTTTTGCCAAAGTCTGTGTGTGTGTTGTTTCATGCATGCTAAGAGCCTCAAAAACACCCAAAATAAATATTAAAGTTTGATGTGTTGCCATGGCAACAATATTTAAGATATCAATAATTCTTTCAGTTTTACATCTGCCATGTCTTGACATTATTCTGACGAAGCTTGAAGCGAATCAGGTAAAAATAAGAGGGCGATTTCGAAGCATTTTACAAGTGACACACTTCCTGCTGCCAGCTGATGGCGCTATGACTTGCACAATGTGATGCACAACAGTCACATCCATGTGATCGTCCTCCTACAATGAACATACAAAATCAATGTATGCAGAAGTTATAACACTCTTTTTTCGCCATGAATGTGTTGCCTTGCCACAGCCAAACCGTTGAGATATCAAAAATCTGTTTGCAGTTTAGCATCCTCCGTGTCTTGGCATCATGTGGAGTGTTGACCAAGTTTGTGGCGCCTAGGAGGAGTATTGAAAAGTTCAGCGTGTGCGTTTTTCACAAAACCCTGAATTAGCTGACTTCCTTTTGGGTTTGGGTAAGATTGTCAGCGAGAAACTCGTTCGGCTCGATGAGATGGATATGTGTTCTGAGTTTCATACATGAAAGTATGTATGATATGGACCAAGTTTTCGACTGCACTTAAGGGGGCACCCCTAGGGCTCGGGGCCTAATAATGTTGTGTGAACCATGTTAAATATGGTCCGACAAATCTACATAGAGGTTTGGAAATTGAGTCTGGAAAAGCATGAAATTTTGAAATGGAAAATGTGTAGGAACCCTGAATTTTGGAGCCAGTTATTATGTGACCTTTTATGATATATCATGTATGTTTATATTATAACATGCAGACAAATCTGGGTGGACCGCTGAACTGCTATATCAAAATTGAGCATCACTACTATTTGATTGGAATTCGAGTGAAGGCCACTTCCTGTGGAGAACCTAACCGACCAAATATTTATTTGAAAGTCTACGGCCTCTATTATTGGATTGAGCGTGAAATGAATATAAGCTTCCACTGAAATCAAGTTGGATTTCTCATACTATTCTGGGTACATACAGCCACATTATTGAGTTAGATAGCGTATTTATGTTCATCTGATTTCAAGTTCAGAGTGTCATTCATTAAATGTTCATTTGTTATTATACACTTATAAATGTATTGTTCTGAATTTCACTTATTGATGTTATTTCTCCTGTGTGCATATTTTATATGTTGCTAATGCATAATATTTTATATATAAGCTTAAGTATGTAAGTTTACTTAAAAAAGCAGTAGTGTTTGTGTCATGATTGTATCAACATCAGAACTACCATAATGAGTAAGAATCAGAGGATATAGTGACCTCTGGTGGACAAATCTGAATTTAGCCTGCAGCTTGCAGTAGGTTGTCACCTGATTAATGTATTTGACGATTCCTGATAAGCTGTAATATATTGTTTTTCAGTTGTCATAAATAATAGTGGATTATTCCTAAAAAAAAAGTATGCGTGGATTATTTGAGGCCATTGATATCATTTATGTCAATGCATTTATACCTACAGTAAGCTTGTTTGAATGACGAGCATAATGTCGTTTAAATCAAGCTTACTGTAGGTATAAAACGCAGAACCTAAAAAAACAGCTCAAATAAATTTAAATCAAAATTTGCAATGATGTACAGTTTTGCTGTTAAATATAAATTAATTAGTTTGCCTTTTCCTCATAGAATTGGTTGCTTTTTAAAGGTGGAAGAGCACTTAAAGGGTTAGTTCACCCAAAAATGAAAATGTCATTTATTACTCACCCTCATGTCGTTCCACACCTGTAAGACCTTTGTTCATCTTCAGAACACAAATTAAGATATTTTTGATGAAATCCGATGGCTCGGTGAGGCCTGCATAGCCAGCAATGACATTTCCTCTCTCAAGATCCATTAATGTACTAAAAACATATTTAAATCAGTTCATGTGAGTACAGTGGTTCAATATTAATATTATAAAGCCACGAGAATATTTTTGTGCACCAAAAAAACAAAATAACGACTTATATAGTGATGGCCGATTCTTCTTTTGTATCGAATCATGATTCAGATCGTGTGTCAAACCGCCAAACTGCTGAAATCACGTGACTTTGGCGCTCCGAACCGCTGATTCGACACAAAAGATTCATAACGCTCCGAAGCTTCATGAAGCAGTGTTTTGAAATCGGCCATCACTATATAAGTCGTTATTTTGTTTTTTTGGGCACACCAAAAATATTCTCGTGGCTTTATAATATTAATATTGAACCACTGTACTCACATGAACTGATTTAAATATGTTTTTAGTACATTAATGGATCTTGAGAGAGGAAATGTCATTGCTGGCTATGCAGGCCTCACTGAGCCATCGGATTTCATCAAAAATATCTTAATTTGTGTTCTGAAGATGAACGAAGGTCTTACAGGGTGTGGAACGACATGAGGGTGAGTAATAAATGACATTATTTTCATTTTTGGGTGAACTAATCCTTTTTACACCGTGTCTACACCAGTCAAATGCAGACAGAACCCATTATAATCAGTGATGCTGTCTACACCGGATGCGGCGTGACACGAGAAATTCTATTTCTGACATGTTAAGCGCTCACGCTAGTCTCGCTGTCACGTCCGGTGTAGACACTGTTAGGCTCATTGGACAGTTCCTCATTTTCACAATGCTCAATCACTGTAATAAAGACAGTAAAAGATTCACTGATGACAACAATAAATTTAATTAACATAAAACTTTATAAATTTTGCACCAACACTCAATATTTTGACAATTAAGAAAAGAGAATTAAAAATACAAAAAGAAAAAAAGTTAAGAGAATGTGTGCATTGTTAAAGAAAAGAGCTGCACAGAATTTCACATGTAAACAATCTGCAGGAAGAAAGAATATTTTGATATCTAAGGCCATTCTGAAATAAACATGTTAGGTGCTAATAAATGTTACTGTAATTTTATTAGGATAGAAAAGATATTTCCTCTCTTAGCTCACATTCTCTTTTTTTTCCCATATGTTGGAAAGGTTAAAACACCCTTACTTTCTACTGCACTCATTCCCTCTCACACACACACACACACACACATTGAAGGGGTGTTCACACTGACAGCGATCTGCATCATCACGGTCCAGCACTCGGCGACCTCAGTGTGTCAGTGTGAACAGGGCTTACGAGAAACTGAATGACAAAACAGATATTAAACATGAAAATGGTCTATTCTGTGACTCTTGTAATGTGTAAAAATATTTGTTTCTGCATCATGATTTTGAGCAAATTATGCTGAAAACTGCCATCAAGTATGAAATATCAGTCAAGTTTTTGGAGGACCGGATAATGGGGTCTGTTTGTTTATACAGTAACACCAGTGAGACACTACAATATATAGTCTACACACAAACACCTTCCATCTGTTCATCTTTCCAGACCCTTTACACACACCAATCGAAATGAAAACAGGAACATACATTTCTGTCTTCATCTCGAAACATTTCTGTCACCTTCAATATACACGTTTAATGCATATAGATGTCAAGTTACAAATGTATTCTGTTAAAATTGCTGTGCTTTCAGTGAGGACAATTCCACAAAACCCTCCTCACTCCGGTTCACTACTGATGTGCATTACAGTTGGCATTGTCAGTAAAAAAAAAAAAACTTTTTAAGCAACAATAAAATGTGGTGCATTTATTTTAAAACCATTAAAATGACTAGCAGTTTTGAATAAAAGAAGATATGTTTGTTTTGCTGGTGATACTGTTGATCCATAAAACTATGTTAGCACTTCCAGAATGAAAACCGAAGGACTCTCCTCGGAGCGCTCGCTCGGGAGAGGAGATAAAGTGCGCAGAAAGCTTCATGTAAGTCCCTCAGGTTTTGCTGCAAGAGCACAAGCGCTGCTCTATGGAAGAGGCATATCGGAAGTGGCACCAAATGTTGGACATCCAAGTCAATGCAACTTGTGAAGATGTGGTTTCACCTGTTTTAAAGGGCAGAAATATGTTCTAAAAGAAGAGCACCACCCTCCCGGATGTTCAGGGAGGGTTGGATGGCTTAAGCCGGGTGACCGCCATTGGTCGAACAGGCCACAATCACATTAAAGAGAACATAAAAATATGTACAAGGCTCAGCGCAGAGGCAGAAAGAGGCCTAGCCAGCTTCTTCCTCCGTGTCCATTTGTGTTCTGATGGCACAGAGGAACGGCCGCGTCGTGAGTGGATCTTTGGGTGCCACGTTGAGCTTTAAGTCCACTTCAGGCTCACATGTTGTATGCCACGTAGATGGGATCCAGCTGGTCGGCCAGGAAGGAGTCGCGCAGATGCATGCGTTGCTTCTCGCCCCGCGAGTTGATAGGGATGACGCCGGGGTCCACGATGACCACCACACCAACGATGAGGTGATGCTCTTTTAGAACCACATTAGTGACGAGGGGAACCAGATCAAGAGCTTCCTGCTCAGACCCACTGAGCTCCACCACGACCACCAGAAGATTGGTCCACGTGAAGACAGCGCTGTACGATGAAGCATACAACCCAATCAGAGACAGGAACTACGATTTATAGTAACTACAAAAACAACTCATTTAGCGCAGTAATGTACATGCAGACAGGAAGTGTCAATGATCTTGAGGTTCTCACCTCTCAGCGATGCTGCGGTGCGCCCGAGACACAGAAGTCTCGATGTCAATGGGATGATAACGCAAACCTCGCAACTCCAGCGTTTCATCAAGAGAACCTACCACAAACAGAGCATCGTGGCGATCTGGTGGAAGATAAACCACAAGAGAAAGGTGTGAGACAGCAGACTGCACTATAACTTACAATTTCTGAGGATGTATGAGCATTTTTATGCCTTGAAAACTTTTGCTTATGAATTTAGTTTCTTGGAGTTTTCTATGTAATTATAACTATAACTTCTAGCTATTATTACTGCATTTTTTGAACATTTGAGGGAATTTCTTTTATTTATATGTGTGAAAATTGTAAACTACTGTTCTACAAAGTTTAGAGTCAGTAAGAAATGTTTAAAAGATTTCTCTTCTGCTCACCAAGGCTGCATTTATTTGTTCAAAAATACAGTAAAAACTGTAATATTGTAAAATATTATTACAATTTAAAATAACTGTTTTCTATTTTAATGTACTTTAAAATATAATTTATTTCTGTGATGTAAAGCTGAATTTTCAGCATCATTACTCCAGTCTCCAGAGTCACATGATCCTTCAGAAATCATTCTAATATGATGATTTACTGCTCAAGAAACATTTCTTATCATCAATGTTGAAAACAGTTGTGCTGCTTAATATTTCTACAGATTCTTTGATGAAAAAAACATTTATTTGAAATAGAATTCTTTTGTGACAATGTAACTTTTGATCAATGTAATGCATCCTTGCTGAGTAAAAGTATTAATTTCTTTTTAATTACTGACACCAAACTTTTGAATGGTAGTGTACAATATTAAATAATGTAATACCGTGAAGTGAAGGCTGAGAATATGGTTAATCCAATCCAAATTTAGAGTGTGAACTATCTGTTTTGCAATATTAGCTTTATAATATTAATCAGTCAGCAGTGTATTACGGACCTCCACTTGCATCCAATAGCTCTGTCCTCCTAACAAATCCCAGATATCCAGTTCTGGCCCAGAGCGTTTCGGTCTCTCCAAAGCTCAGCCGTGTGTTGAAATGGTCTGCCTGCAGGCTCTCCTCACCATAGATGGTATAATAACCACTGGCGTTATGAGGACTGTTCACCCAGATCTAGAAAGAAGGCAAGAAAGCGATGAAGATGACAGCTTTCACACAGAGCATTCTGAGAATAGGGAGGAATTTCCTACGTGGAGAAATGTACATCACTGAAACAAGTTTTTGTGCATTTACTCCGATTAAATGTGATTGGTCACCTCGCCTAGATGAGAGTCTCCTAATGGTCCTCTTGTCTCTGGGTTCACAATGATTACTCTCACTCCAGGAAGCATCTGAGGTAAGGCAAAGAAAACAGTACAGGATGACTGATGTCTTATAATAACCATGTAAGATAAACAGCGGTGGGTAGTAACGGATTACATGTAATCTGGATTACAAAAATAAAGTACTTGTAATTAGATTATATTACATTTTAAAATACTCATAATCAGACTACAGTCACTTTTATTGATTGCATGATCACACATTCACCACAGTAAATTATTAATTCTCAGTTGTCGGATAATGGTCACATGACATGCAGGTAAACAATTTTTTTTGTTATATATATAAATTCAAAATTGCGGAAAAATCGTCATGACGGAAAATTATGACATAGGGTGCAATCAAATAGTTTTGAGCCAAGGAATCAGAGGAAGTTTTGTTTCTAGCCATTACAGTTCAACAATTATTAGCATAAATGTGAGTGAAATTTTGGACAGGTGGTGGCGCTAGAGGAATTGAGCTGAAGACTGCAAATTTGCTATGGTGACATTTCAGACTGTCCTCTATCTGTGTGCCAAATTTCATAACTTTCCCACAAGCGATTCTACGGGCGGCCATAGTCTTGAGTGGAAAAATAAGAAGAAACGGAAGAATAATAAGAATGCAAACGGATCGCCTTCAGTGCTTGGCCCCTAATTACTAACCGTCATGAAATTAATTTGTAATCAGTAACAGACAACAATTTGTAAGTAATCTACCCAAGCACTGAAGATAAAGTAGGACAAAACTAGAACTAGGATGGCCTTACAGTCCCAGACTCCATCAGCGGCAGACTCTGAGGAGCTCCTCTCTCCACCAGTCTCACTCTGTGACAGAGAAAGAAGGACAACGTCACAATACAAGCATGTACAGACTGTCTTCATGTGATCACTGCCATCTCACACATACCTGTCATGACGGAGGGACTTCATGTCTACGTAAACAGTGGACGGGTCTGGACCAGCAGTGCCCTGATGGAGGAAGTCAGAAATCAAAATAAGGCTCTGCTCTTGTGTCACGACACAGTTTATGCAATATAATTACTGGCCCAACCTGTAGACAGATTGCCAAGTTGACTCTGGCGCCGAAAGCGGTGCTCACTGCGCGTGGAGACAAGCCCAGGTCTTTGAAGAGCTTGGAGAATGACTGCGTGAGCGTCAAGCGAGGCCTCTCTTCGGCGATGACGACACAGCTCCTTACACACGTTAGGTTCACGCCGCGCGCCTGCACATACATCTCTCATCAGCTTTTATACACACTTCCACACTCGGTTTACCTCGACCATCTCTTTCTGTCTGTTTTATTACAGGATTAATAACCCAAAAATCAAACCTCGGTCATTATTTACTCACCCTCATGTCATTCCGAACCCCTATGACTGTCTTTCTTCCGAGAAGGAATTTTAATAACTTGCTGGTTGTTCTATTCCAGTAAATGGAGATTGGAGTTCTCAAACTTCAAAAATAATGCACCATTAAAAGACCCGTAAGACCTTCATTCATCTTCAGAACACAAATTAAGATATTTTTGATGAAATCCGATGGCTCAGTGAGGCCTGCATCGCCAGCAATAACACTCCCTTTCTTAATGCCCAGAAAGCTACTAAAAACATATTTAAAACAGGTCATGTGACTGCAGTGGTTCAACCTTAATGTTATGAAGCGACGAGAATATTTTTTGTGCGCCAAAAATAACAAAATAGCAACTTTATTCCACAATATCTAGTGATGGGTGATTTCAAAACACTGCTTCATGAAGCTTCGAAGCTTTACGAATCATTTGTTTCGAATCAGTGGTTCGGAGCGTGAATCAAACTGCCAAAGTCACGTGAACTACTGAAGTTTCAAAACACTTATGACGTAACGAAGCCTCGTTTACTGAAATCATGTGATTTTGGCGCTCTGAACCACTGATTCGAAACAAAAGATTCGTAAAGCTTCATGAAGCAGTGTTTTGAAATCGCCCATCACTAGATATTGTTGAATAAAGTCGCTATTTTGTTATTTTTGGCGCACAAAAAGTATTCTCGTCGCTTTATAACATTAAGGTTGAACCACTGCAGTCACATGACCTGTTTTAAATATGTTTTTAGTAGCTTTCTGGACATTGAAAAAGGGAGTGTTATTGCTGTCAATGCAGGCCTTACTGAGCCATCTGATTTTATCAAAAATATCTTAATTTGTGTTCAGAAGATGAACGAAGGTCTTACGGGTGTGGAACGACATGAGGGTGAGTAATTAATGACATAATTTGCATTTTTGTGTGAACTAACCCAAATGTATAATAAAAGTGGCACATATGACTTGTGTGTAATATTTAAATTCTTCTAAAACCATACCATAGCTTTGTGTAAGAAATAGACTAAAATTTCAGTCTGGTTTTGTGAATTGAATCAACCAAATCATTGAAAAGATCTGACCCAAAAGAATTTGTTTACAAACGGACATTGCTTCTACATGTCAAGGAGAGCTAGAGAGAAGTCACTTCTCATACTAACTTATTGTATGGTTTCAGAATATTTTTTCATCATTTTGGATCTGAAGAATGGCCAGTATATTCATAAAAATACTCTTTGTGTTCCACTGTAGTCTTACAGGTTCAGAATGACATGAGCATGTGACTATACAATACAGTTTCACAATATTGCAGTTTTTACTGTATTTTTGATCAAATAAAAGCATAAGAGACTTTTTTTCAAAAACACGAGGGACCCAAACCTTTTGAACTGTAGTCAATCTGTATCCTGCTGACTCACCTTTAGAGCTTCAGTCTGTGTGCCAAGGCCCTTGGTGCAGAGCTCCATGACTGAGTATGAACAGAAGGTGTCTCTGATCTTATACTGACTGAGCGTGCTCAGCCACAGGGGTAGAGACGTCTCCAACTCCATGGGAGGGATCAGGATTGACTGGTGACCTGAATAAACACTACACACACACACACACACACACAGATACAAATTACAGTGGGTATTCTATAAATTGCATGCATAGCATTGTGTCCTGACCAGGTGCAGTCAAAGCTTAACCTCAGAGTAACATAGTATAGATGTGATTTATTGTATTATGCCTGGTTAGGTCAAAGTCAGTCTTTGACTGTGTGTATTACCTTGACATACACCACAGCACGAAGCCCAGGCCACAGTAGGGGTCCATGCAGATGGCAATCTGTCTGGAAGAATACAGCTCACATTGCAGTTTGATGGATCGACATAAAGCATTGACCGCTGAGTGAGAGATCTGAAAGAAACACAAACAAGCTGTTTAGGACCTGACCAGACAAAATTAAAAATTGAACCTGCGACCTTCGAGTTACAAGTCCGACTCGCTTCTAAGAGGAAAAGAGACAAGTCTTGCCTTAACTCCGGTCAGCATGCCTGTGGTGGACACACTAAAGTCCAGGTAGGCCAACATTTCTGCAGTGGGGGGTTTATAGATGTTTGGAGGCCGCTTCCTGGGAAGATCATCTGCACACACAAGATCAGTCAAGTCAGGGATATTGATCTTTCATCAGTTGGCATAAACGCCATGTGAATATTTAATTTGTGTACCTGTGTCTATGATATTCGGCCAAGTCTTCACATTCACACTGGCTGCCGCTTCTTTAGACCGCAAAGTCTTCATCAGGGTCTGAGTCGTGAGGATGCATGCTGCTTTGCTCACCTGATAAAGACAACATTTCTCAGATTAATATGCTACATTCTGTAAAATCATAAATGGATGGCATGCACAAAATAGACTCACGTCAATGATCATGCGGACTGTGGGGAGAGTGGCAGGAAGATTCTGAGGGTGAGGAGGCCTGACGGTGACCGGAATACAGCCGGCATACAGACACCCATAAAAGGAGGCTATAAGATCTATGCCTGCAGGAAAGAAGAAAACATCTTTCTTGATAAATGTCATGTGGTAATTCATGCTGTTATTTCTGGGTCTTTAAAGGGACAGTCACCACCCAATAATGAACATAAAAGAAGATATTCTGAATTATGTTGATAACCAGTTTCAGTTCCCATTTACTTCAATTGTATTTTTTGTCCATACAATGGAAAACCGAAACTGTTTGAATACTAACATTCTTCAAAATGTCTTTTGTGCTCAGCGGAAGAAAGAAATGCATAGAGGTTTGGAATGACGTGAGGATGACAATTATCATTTTGGGTGGACTATTCTTTTAAGGTGCTCAGAAATGCACATGGCAACTTCAGTGACCGCTGGATAAAAACAATAGATTGAAATGACCATATATTAAAAAAAAAACCTCAGTCAATGCGGTCACATTTATCATTCTTCTGTGAATTTGTGTTTTCATTAGGAAACTCTTTGATCTGGAATTTTGTGTGAGGGCTAAAGATTTCCCAACAACAGATTTCGGAACAAGTTCAAATTGGTCATGTGGATTCACTGCGTTTACCACCAGAAAGCTGCTTGGTTTGAAACTGACTTCTGTGTGAGCACACACTGCAACACTACTGCCAATAGACAATGGACTTATTTTTTCCCTGCAAAGTTTCACAGATGTTTCACTAGTGTGACTGCACCTTAACATGTGCTGTGGAAGCTGAGATGGGTGTCATTACCGGGAGGATAAAGCAGTACTACGTTGTCTCCAGTGTTAATTCCTCCTCTTTCCAACAAAGCTGCAGTGATTTTCTCTGCTCGCTTGTGCAGTTGAGAACATGTGGCTGTGCTCACTGCTACACCCTGCAGGCCAGAGCAAAAAAAGTCTCAATACGGGCTGATGGTTGGACCACATAATCAGTTTGATGGGGATTGTATGCGTGTCACCTTTGCATTCAGCAGCATATAGAGGACATGATCAGGATCAGTCTGTGCTCTCCACTGAAGGGCTTCAGACAGGAACTGATGCTACAGGACAGAAGAGGACAGGTGTCAACTTAACCATACACTACCAGGCAAAAGTTTGGAAACATTACTGTTTTTAATGTTTTTGAACGAAGTCTCTTATGCTCATTAAGGCTGCATTTATTTAATAATAAATACAGAAAAAACAATAATATTGTGAAATATTATTACAATTTAAAATTATGGTTTTCTATTTTAATATACTTTAAAATATAATTTATTTCTGTGATGCATCAGCATCATTACTCCAGTCTTCAGTGTCACATGATCCTTCAGAAATCATTGTAATATGATGATTTATTATCAATGTTGAAAACAGTTGTGCTGCTTAATATTATTTTGGAACCTGTGATACTTTTTTCAGGATTCATTGATGAATAAAAGGTTAAAAAGAACAGCATTTATTCAAAATATAAATCTTTTCTAACAATATGAATCTTTACTATCACTTTTTATCAATTTAACACATCCGTGCTGAATAAAAGTATTAATTTCTTTCAAAAAAAAAGAAGGAAAAAAAATGACTGACCCCAAACTTTTGAACGGTAGTGTATATTGTTACAAAGATTTCTATTTTAAATAAATGCTGATATTTTTGAACTTTTTATTCATCAAAGAATCCTGAAAAAGTATCACAGGTTATAAAATAATATTAAGCAGCACAACTGTTTCCAACATTGATAATAAATCATCATATTACAATGATTTCTGAAGGATCATGTGACACTGAAGACTGGAGTAATGATGCTGATGCATCACAGAAATAAATTATATTTTAAAGTATATTAAAATAGAAAACCATAATTTTAAATTGTAATAATATTTCACAATATTATTGTTTTTTCTGTATTTATTATGAAATAAATGCAGCCTTAATGAGCATAAGAGACTTCGTTCAAAAACATTAAAAATAGTAATGTTTCCAAACTTTTGACTGGTAGTGTGTATAAACCATAATATGATCAAGAGTAATCTTAATACAACAGGAAGACACAAATCAACTCATAGCGCTATTTCAGCAAACAGCAATACTAAGCCAGCAAATAAAAAGGTCTAAGGTTTGTAACATCAGGGGTAGATGATAGTTCACACAGTCTGCCTTTAAACACACATAGCAGGACTCATGCAGGCAGCAGCAATAATCACCACACCATGCAGTATAAGTGTGTGTGTTTCTGAAATGTAATGTTAATGTAATGTGAATTAAAACCACATTTGTAGGTCATAAAAACACACTGTAAGAATCAAAGTTGCAATTACAAGTAATGAAGTCACAATTCTGTGATATTAAGTCAATAATGTCCATTCTGACAAAAGGGTCCATTTTGCTTCTATTTTGAAAAATCAAAATTCATCAAAACAAGCGTTTTTTTGTCTCTGCAAGGCCCTGAGGTTGCTGTTGTCGCTGGTAGCAATGGGGATTTAAAGCTCAGAGCACACAAATAGCAGAGCGTTGCTGGCATTCAGGCTTACCATGTTAGTGGGCCACACACAGAGCTACAGCCCCCACACAAGAGAGAAACACAGACCAGAGCACAAGCTTAGAGGGGAGAAGAAAAAACTCCCTTCATCTCCAGTCCTCTTCAAACTATTCGTACTGAGATACAGTTAATGATATTATCATTTAAACCAGATATCAAGGTGGAATCTAGTGGTGTTTGGAGGTACCTAGAAACTGGAGGCTTGATGTTGCAAAATAATTATAATACTGTGTATTATGATACAATTCTACATTTTATAACATTATAGAGATAAGAGGCATTACTGAAATCTTTATGTCGTGCAGGGATATCAATAATGAGTTTAATAAGCAGTAGTCCTGTAATCTTTGGCTAACCTTTCTGGATTGTTCTTGGTCATCAATGAGCCCAAGATCTCTCCCACTAGCCTGTGCGATTCTCTTTCCCGCCACCAGGTTGCCCACCATGATGGAGGCTGGACCAACTCCCACTGTGAGGCAAGACAAGTTTATTTTATAGCAAATTTCACACATAATATTAATATAAAGTGCTTTGAAGATTCTTAAAAGGTTAGAGAAAAATTAAAACAAAATAATAAGAAAGTTGTTCAAATAATATTTTATATAAATTATATATATATAGAGAGAGATGAACAAACAAATAAATGTTTAATTTTAAAAATGAATTAAAACAAATAAAAGGGAAAGATAAAGTACATATTAAAGGGTTAGTTCACCCAAAAATCATGTCGTTCCACACCCGTAAGATCTTCGTTCATCTTCAGAACACAAATTAAGATATTTTTGATAAAATCCGATGGATCAGTGAGGCCTGCATAGCCAGCAAGATAATTAACACTTTCAAATGCTGTATTTAAATCAGTTCATGTGACTACAGTGGTTCAACCCTAATGTTATGAAGTGACGAGAATACTTTTTGTGCGCCAAAAAAACTAAATAACGACTTTATCGTTATTTTTAACACTGCTTCATGAAGCTTCGAAGCTTTACGAATCTTTTGTTTCGAATCAGTGGCTTGGAGTGTGTATCAAACTGCCAAAGTCACTTGAACCATTGAAATTTAGAAACGTTTCGAAACACTTATGACGTATCGAAGTCTCGTTTACTAAAATCAAGTGACTTTGGCAGTTTGATTCACGCTCCGAACCACTGATTCGAAACAAAAGATTCGTAAAGCTTCGAAGCTTCATGAAGCAGTGTTTTGAAATCACCCATCACTAGATATTGTTGAATAAATTATTTTGTTTTTTTTGGCGCACAAAAAGTATTCTCGTCGCTTCATAACATTAGGGTTGAACCACTGCAGTCACATGAACTGATTTAAATACAGCATTTGAAAGTGTTAATTATCTTGCTGTGAATGCAGGCCTCACTGAGCCATCAGATTTTATCAAAAATATCTTAATTTGTGTTCTGAAGATGAACGAATTTCTTACGGGTGTGGAACGACATAAGTAATTAATGACAGAATTTTTGGGTGAACTAACCTTTTAAGAAAACAACTAAGGATGATCCTTTGAACTATTCTTAGTTAACTCGATGCTTGAAGGTCATTCCCCTCATCAGATTCAGATAAAGCATCACATTTTCTGAGAAGTGGGACTATTTTTCAGGATTTTATAGGTTTTTCCGTACCTGGTTGCTTTTGTCTGGGTTTTGGAAGGTTGGTCACACACGTATGAGGGCACATCAGAATGTTGCAAGGGTGCAGAGATCCCTCCAGGAAGTGCTGCTTGGCCTCGGACACATGAATACCACCCAGAGGAGTTTTGGGTAATGTGTTTGCAGGCACCAGCGCCAAACAATACAAGCCCACCTGGTGGATGCTGTCTATAGCCTGTGGGAAAGGGGCAAAAGCAGGAAGTCATGACACCTATTACTGTGAAATACAGAGTCAAAACCTACAATGGCAACGTTGGATATTGTCAATTTGTCATTGTGTTCGGCCTCACTACATTAAGCCCGCCAGCTCAGGTCCGTTCATTTCAATGACCTACTTTAGACTAAACTAAATCAGTTTTAAGTGAGGAGAGCAACTGGGTTGTTTGTGTATTACCTGTAGGACTCTACTCATCCACTGGAAACTGTCCTCTTCATTGGCATCAGGCCTCTGCTCCGCCACAATCACTATTCGCTCATCATAGAACACAGTGACGGAGAACACGGCAATCCTGCATATACGACACACTTTTAAAATCACATCACACTTCCAACTGTAACTTGAATGTGTGTTTTTTTTTTTCTTCGTCATTCGTACCTTCCTCGGTAGACAGTTTTGACTGGCTCCACCGCCAGCGCTGTGGCCACCAGGTCATCTGCATTGTGTCTGCGACCACTGACTGAAAGCAGACCCTCTATCTTCCCCACCACAAACACCAAACTTCCCTGAGGGCACAGCGAAAACTTTATTCAATAAAAGACAAATTACTGGTCACAAATCTCAGTAGCTGCAAATACAAATGGGCTTAGTTCATACTATAAGTACACTACCGTTCAAAAGTCTTAAAAAAAAACTTAATTTTTGAATGTCTTTGAATTTATTTATTCAATTTTTTGATGATTTCAGGACTTTTTGATGAATAGAAAGTTCAAAAGAACAGCATTTATCAAAAAACTTGTATATAACAAAAATATATATCATGGCTGTCAATGTTAACGTGTTAATGCATGTGATGAATTCAAAATCCTTAACGTGTTAAAATAATTTAATGCAAATATATAGAAAAACTATACTACTTTAGTATTACTTACCGGACCCACAAAGCCCAACAGTCCAGTGCGCGTGAAGGCAACGTCTCCTATAGGGGTCCCACCCGAGTTTACAGGAATCACCTGCAGTCAGTAAGGTCAGTGAGACACTGTTTTGAGTAATGTGTGCATTCTGCGTATTGCTTGCAGAATTATTTCTTTCCATGCACTTTTTCCGTACCTCAAAAGTGTTCTTGGTCACCCCCGGCAGGCCGTAGTACATGGTGCCTCCGGCACGTGAGTTCACCGCTATCTCCCCGATCTCATCAGTCTTACAGAGCATGGGCGGCCCATCAGGCTTCACAATACACATCAGAGCTATGGTGCAGAAAGAAAAGACAGAACTGCTTTCAAACACAATGTTTCTGAAATTTATCTTGAAATATTTAAATATGAAATTATTAAATGAACTGAAATAGAACAAAAAAAAAATCCAACATTTAAGACACTTATTTTCATAAAATATAATAATATACATTTTTATTATTTTTCTCACTATACTGGATTGATACTGACAAATTTCAAACGACGCATGGATGTGGTTTGGATTGGGTTCATAAACATTGTGTATTGTGCATTATTTTTGTTCAGGCTACTAAAAGGATTTAAATCCGATAAACCATTCAAGTTTTTGCTGATTTAACGCATGCTAAATTAGTTGCCAATACCCAGTAGTTGATTCCAAGGTGGCAACTGGTTTACACCAACCTCACATAATTCACAGAGAAATGTTCAAATGGCTGCAGAGTCTCACCTCCAGGCATGACATGTCCTACATCTTGCACGGTAAGGGCAGAGTTCTTATCCTCTGTGTTGACCCGAATCACCCCGTGACTGAGTCCTGCCATTGACAGAATGGCCCTGGCAGGGAGCGGAGCGCCTTGAGCACCCGGCCTAAACACAAAGAGTGATTTTAAAGCATATCTACACCAGTTAAGTGTACAAAGATGATGAGCACAGCTCTTAATACATGCAGGTACCTGCGGATGGCCACTGTCATGGCCTCAGGTGAGGAAGCACATGGGCAGATCATCTCAGGTTTCAGCCCATGAGACTGAAACACGTTCAGGAAGGCATCACATGAAGAGACAGACCCTAAGATGGAAATATGGATCATTTATTTGCACTTACAGCCACTGAAACACGGAAATACAGCAATCTCTTCCCATAGCTTGTTTACTTACAGGGATTTGCTCCATCAGCTACGATCAGCATGCGCAGGGAAGACAGGTTGGTGTCTTTCTGATCTCTGTGAGCCATCATAGCCCAGTGCAGATCTCTACATTTCACTAAGGCCACACGAGCTGTGCACACAGAAACATGAAACAACATGAAAGATATTGTACTACAGAACTGTTGATTAGCCAGATCACAATTACATGCACAGAGATGTTGAGGATGTCTTTACCTTTGTGAACATGAACTCTCTGCACCCAGGACAGTGGACAAGCCTTCATGACAGAGTACGGCACACAAATAGTGTGGATCCTGTTCATGACACTCTGTAAGAATGCACAAACATGTGGAGGTTACAAATCGGTCACCATGCAGGAACAAGTCTGTGAAACTGAAAAGAACCGAAACATTGAGAGGAATCACTCACCGCTAGAACTCCATGCCAAAGGCCCGAGTCTTTCTTGAAATCCAGGACGTTAACCAGTGTTTCGCCTAAGAAAGATCACAGAAAAATACAGTTCTCTTTGAAAAACAGACATTTTTATAATGTCATAATATTTTTAATTAAGAACACATATTATATTATAAAAACAGTGTATTTAAGAATTATAATAAGAGGTATTACGTATTATAATGGCATTGCTATTATAATTTCAGTGTTGTTTTTGTTTACTAAAACTATTAAAAATCATTTTCGGTAATTGGAAAAAAAAGTTGAAATATAAATTTTAGACAAAAAAACTTAAAAATCTGAAATGTTGCATTGGCAACTAACTGAAATAAATAAGTTGAAGTTGAAGGGAACTAAAATGACTAAAATTAAACTGAAATAAAATAAATGAAGGCTAAATAAAAATAATAAAAAAATAAAAATGACAAAAATAAATAATTTCTAAACCTTAACCAAAAAATAAAATGAAAACTGAAAACATAAAAATTGAAACAAATTCTAAATTTAAATAAAAAATAATGCATTATATAATAATACATATACTACTAAAATAAGACTGATGGCAAATATTAAATCATTTCAGACTTAAATTTAAAACGTTAGATTTATATTCTAAAATTGCATGGGCTGATAAATTGACGAGCCAGTCAACAGGCCAAGATTTATAAAAATAAAAAAAATTCAAAAGACATTTCACAATGATTTGATAGAGAATCAATTGGGAAAAAATAACAGAAAGCAAGTTATCTCCAAATTGCTATTCAGAAAAATAATCTAATTAGTATAAATCTAATGAAATAATCTATGTGTAAGCACTGGCTATAAATTAATTGATCTCACAGCTTATTTCAGGAGTCGTTCAGCGTTGTGCTGCTGCAGTAACAGAAATATTTCAGAGCATCTGTTCCACAGCAGTAGTGTATCACTCACCTTCACAGTAATTACAGGCCTGTGTTAGAGCCTGACAGTGTGTCAGCATGGAGATTTTCGACACAGCCACTCCCATCACTGTACCCTCCTTTGAGGCCTTGTACTGAGAAAAACACACACATCACATGCACATCAGAGACTGAAAGGATTCTTGCCCACCTAACACACACACACACGCTCACCTGCCCACACTCACCTCTATGTAAGCAGTGTCGGTGTTTGCAGTAGGTATGTGCGGCTGCCAGTCCTTGGAGGGTTTGGTAAGATACTTGGTATCAGTGACCACCCATTTGAGTCGAGGCCATCCTGTAAGGAAACAGGTTAAACTGCCATTCTACAGCTTCAAAAGAGAAGTTTACGATAAATTTGAGGAAGCAGGGTGATAAGAAAACCAACAAGGAACTAACCTTTGAATTGCATTATTTCTCCATTCGGGGTCTTTGGAAGTCCTTTTAGACAAATTTCACTAGTGAGAGCGAGTCCTACACCACAACTGCCCAACAAGAAGCCTATCTGCTGACTTCCGGCATCCTAAAAATCAGATGAACAACTGTAAACATTTTAACAAGCTAATGTCATGTTTTAGGGGTTCTTCTACTTGATCTTCTCTCATACCTTCCGAGATAAAGGCACCTCTATGGGGACAGGAATGACCTCAGCGAGAAGGCACCCATAAAAGGCCACCCAGAACATCCCAGGGTCACTGTTGGGATAAACTAATGCCACCTAAAGGGAGAAATATGGAGAATAAGAAATAGCCTCGAGCTGAGAGCAGTATGTGATTGCAGTGTGCCAAGCGCCATGCTGAAAACTTACTCTATCTCCAGGCTTCAGAACTGGTTCATTTTTGGTGCCAAGTTTGTTTAACAGCGTGTACGCCAACTTCAGACTGCGACTCCACAGTTTACCTACAGGGATCAAGGGGTGACGTGACATTATTAAAGACAGGATATATTAAAAGAAATCTTCAAAAATGTTCTCCATCTGTGTTGCACTGAAAAAATAATAGTATATAGGTTTGGATTGACATGAGGGTGAGTAAATAATTATATAATTTTAATTTCTGGGTGAACTATCCCATTAAAACATTGGAAAACCGCTTGACCAATCCAAACAGTATGACATCTCACCATAGGTGAGGGTGTAGAGCGGTTTGCCGGTGATGTCCAAGACAGTGAGAGCTGGGCTCTTGGCCTGTGTGGCTCCCCAACGTGCCAGTGCCGCCTGCAGAGCTGGAGGCCAGTTACTGACCACCCCTAACGGCTCCCCCTTCACTGGAATCATCTGTCGGCCCTCTGGCCTGGGTGTGTTGGGATCTGGCTGTGGAACTGCAAGCGGAGAAGATAGTTAGAGGGGTTCAATGATGCCACATCAAAAATCTAATATGTTCCTGGAAATAAACAAAAGAAATATTATGATGTAAAATGAAAAAGAAATATTTACTATTCTGCACCAATTTTAGGTTACTATTAAGGTAAATTTATGACATGTTTGTAAAGATGGTTGGATTTTTTTGCATTGAAGCACAAGGATCATTTTCAAATCACTCAAAGACATTCTGAAATTTATGTTAATTTTTAAATTGATTTTTTTTTTTTTTTCACTCAAATTGCTATTATAATTTGTAACAAAAATGTTTAGAAGCAAAATAAAAGCTTTTCCATATATGATAAAATATATATCCCAATAAAATGGCATCAAAAATAGCTTCATACTTTCCACAATTTCTTCAGAGTCATCCAGGAAGAACTCGCTGAGCGGAGGCCGCTTGGGTCTCTTCAACGTGTTGAGCAGCTGCTGTATTTTGGTGGAGACACGACTGTGTGCTGGAACACCTGTTGACAGAGATATTCTCATTCACCTGTTCAGATCACAGGAATATGAGCTGGTCAAAGGACACCAGATGGAACAGACAGAGCCAAAGCAAATATAGATGATTCAATCAGGAACAGGTTTGTCACAACACAGAAAACAACAACAAGCTGGAATAACACACAGAATCATACAGGATCAATTTGGGAGGACAAAACCACTGGGTGTCACTGCACAGCACCAAACACCTACCTTTTCCTGCAGTCAGATGGCATCACGACAAAGGAGGAAGCAAAACTTGTTAGCCGAAACATGACGACAACTACTTTAATTTATTATCGCTCTAAAAAAAAGACATGCTTATTTGGGAAGTGAATAGCGCTAGTGTTGAACCAGGCATCACTTTGAACCCGCTCAGAACAGTATGGTGCTGGAAGTGAAAAAGCCCTTCAAATCAATGAACTTACATTATTTCTACAATTGTATTTGATTACTGGATAATGATTTTACTTAAAATAGTCTTGCAAACAAAATATTTAAAATATGTAATAGCTAACTAGAATGATTTATATTTAACAAAATTTTTATGGATTTTCAAGATATTTGAAGCTACTAATTTCCCTTTTGTTGGCCTGGAAACAACACATCTTAAAATTCCAGGTTTTCCCATGTCAGTGGGCATCCTGAATTACTGTTATGGAAATGTGGCAACTGTGCCAAAAAAAAAAAAAAACTTTTTCCCGTTCAGTAACTATTTTCATTGAAGAACATACAGTCCTTAAAGGTGCAATATGTAAGATTTTCTGTCCGCTAGAGGCCTATTCAAAACAAAGGCGTAGCTTGATGACGCCAAGTTTGAGTGCGGAATCTTGGGACATGTGGTCTTCACCTCACAGCCGGTGCAAAATAATAGGGATAGGACTCGGACAGAAATCATGTTCATGGATGCGATTATTAACGTTACTGTAGTCTGAAGCAGAGCAGGACCGAGTGTTGTGGGAGCTGAACGAGGCCGCTGGAGCGATTGAGCAACACACGCCTCACGAGCAGCAGGACTTTTATTATGCCACAGTCGCCGGCGCTGCTTCCGCTTTTCCGGTCATGAGTATGAGGTAACACAGCTCTGTTTATCATATTAGATACATTTGAGCGTGTTGAAAATGATGTTATAACGTTACTCTGTGCGTTCACTCGGCGGCGGCTGTGAGACACTGTTACACACTGCAGTAAGATAGATCGATTTTAGATTATCATATTAAATGCTGGATGGCTTGTGTTGATAAATGGCATGAAATTCATTTTAAATCGGATTGTATGATGGAGAAAATACTGTATTACTGTTACTAAAAATAAAGCTGCATCTGATTATGCTATGTTAGCTACTTCACAAAATAGTGTTTTTCTCTGAGGCATGGTAAAACATGGTACTCGCAAAAAAATCAAGAAAATTAGATTTAAACAATAAGACTAAACGTGTTGAGCTATATAACAATAATTAGTTTTCTGTCTATAAATAAATCAAAACAGTTGTTCCCTTGTCTATTAAAACATGTAAATATTAAAGCGTCTTTGGTGTTTCCATGGTTTCTACAAAATAAACCGGAAACCGAGGGTAACGCAGGTATGACGCAATTGACAGGCGACTCCTCACACGTCCCGGAGCCTTGGTTAAAATTGCAATTTTCTCACGATTTACAAATAGTTGCAAACATTTGGGATATTGTAAGTACTCAAGTGAACAAAATATATAACACTGGCCTAGTGGTTTTTGGATATTTTACTACAAAATTCTTACATATTGCACCTTTAACTTCTGGAATCACAAAATGTGTCATGTGATTTATCAATACACCCAGTTTCTGTTAGTAAAAAAAAAAGCAGCTCTTTCAATATTAGCAGAAATACCAAAAATATCCTGGTATATTGGCACAATAGCTTTCGAGTTGATAACCACTTGATTTTGTTTAAGGTCCCTGCGTATAAGAGCTGTGTGTGATGTTGTCCGTACCGCCGGCAGTGTCCATCATGCTGGAGCGGCTCTGGCCACGGCTCATGCCCTTCACTACAATGTTGGGTGGCAGGTCCGCTCTGGAGTTCCTGTCCTGAGGCACTGTGGACGGCACTGTGGATGTGACGTCAGGAGGAACGCTGCTGCTCTCTGCAGTGAAGACACATAACAGCACAGTGATTCATCCCGTGAACCCGTACACATGCTCAATATGAAACAAAACTGAACAAACAGGTTTAAAAAGTCAATATCAACACTGACTGATTTGGAAATTAAGATTTGCATTGCTTTGCCGTGCCCTGAACAGGTCACTGGAAGTCAAATGGTGCTTACGTAAGTGTCAGACCTATAAAACTGAAGCTGTATCAGTGGTTGTCTATGATTCAGCACCTGAACATGTGTGTTCGTGTGACTCATTATCTTGCGGTACCTATGCGGGTGTGTGCCAGCACATCGGCGAGCATGCTGGTCTGCCCCTGGCTGTGGTTGTGGTTGTGAGTTTTGCCGTCTCCATGGGAGAGGGTGGAGGAGGCAGAGGAGGAGGTGGAGGAGCCCTGGACAGAGCGGTTGATCCAATACTCGGGACTCTGGAGATTCTGAGCCAGCATTGCACTGATTGCAGCCTGACGCCTGCGCAGAGAGCCCTCGTCCTCTGATGCCGATGATGTATCTGTGGCCACACACATATAACATCAGTTAAAGCAGCTATTAATGCTCAGAAATAAAACAAAATGCTTACAGATCAAGACCGCAAAAGGCAGACACAAATAAATTATGAATCTGATCAGATGTATTAGCAGTCATATTAAAAATGTGGTTACAGTGCAAAACACATTTTAATATACAACAGATGGAATTTTCTGACATATGCTTCAAATATCATCTTGATCAAACCTAAGTTTGACTGCTAAAATAAAACACTGCTAATGGCCAGTAATGATCATATTGGTCATAAATTAATACATTCTAAAATATCACTAGAGAATATATTATTATTTTCTCGTATGAAGGCCAGGGTGTGCCCTAAAGGTTCGGGTGTGCCTGTATTTTCCAAGACCCTGCTGGTCAGTGAGATCTGGACAGAAGGAGAAGCAGAAGGCTTGTGGGCGATGCAGGACCCACCGGGAGGAGTGCAGTCTTCCGCAGGAGACTGGGCGAAGGCTGAGCGACGCTTAGTGGGCATGGGAAGGGCCATTTTCTCCTCTTTGTGCCTGGCCAGAGCTGCCTGCACAGCCTCTGTGTGGATATCTAGCAGACGGACACAAAGAACGATGAGAAGAAGAGAATGAAGAGTACAGAAAGACAAACAAAGAGAATAACAAATCACACAACAGCACATGACAAGAGGCAGATGAGACAGCCAACAATGTCACCAAACAGTGACTGACTCACGTAAAGACAGAGAATTGTCTCTCTGTGGTGACAAACACATTACAGAGCTGTGTGTTCACATTTAGGTGTTTAGTAGCACCATGTACAACTACGTAATCAGGGGAGAAAAAGAATCTGATGGCCTTTCATAAATTGCTTACAATATCACTCATTTACAACCAATATATACATGACAAAAATGGTTTTAAGCAGCACATTGTTTTTAACATTTATAAATAATAAGGAATGTTTCTTGAGCATCAAATCATCATATCAGAATGATTTCTGAAGGATCATGTGACACTGAAGACTGGAGTAATGATGCTGAAAATTCAGCTTTGATCACAAAAATACATTATATTTTAAAATATATACACACTACCAGTCAAAAGTTTGGAAACATTACTATTTTTAATGTTTTTGAACGAAGTCTCTTATGCTCATTAAGGCTGCATTTATTTCATAATAAATACAGAAAAAACAATAATATTGTGAAATATTATTACAATTTAAAATTATGGTTTTCTATTTTAATATACTTTAAAATATAATTTATTCCTGTGATCAAAGCTGAATTTACTCCAGTCTTCAGTGTCACATGATCCTTCAGAAATCATTGTAATATGATGATTT